>NW_022436960.1:20628734-20801279 GCF_009761245.1 Sapajus apella | reverse complement strand
CAGCTACTCAGGAGGCTGAGTAGCTGGGATTACAGGCACGCGCCACCATGCCCAGCTAATTTTTTGTATTTTTAGTAGAGATGGGGTTTCACCATGTTGACCAGGATGGTCTCGATCTCTTGACCTCGTGATCCACCTGCCTCGGCCTCCCAAAGTGCTGGGATTACAGGCTTGAGCCACCGCGCCTGGCCTTGAATGATTTTCTTTAGTGTATCTTCAGTACACAAAATATTTTTTCTGTCATTTCAATGCTGTTTTTGAGCTTATATACTAAATTTTTGCTTTTAATTATGGTATTTTTCAGTGCTAGAATTCCTGCTTGGTTCATTTGTATTGTTTCAATTTCTTTCTTGAGATACTTACTGATTCACTTATTATTAGCACATTTCTCTTTATCCTTGTAGACGTGTTTTCTTTTAACTTTTAAAACATATTTAAAGTACTTGCTTTGAGATCTTTTTCTCCTTTATTCAACAACTAGCCTTCTTTATGTGTATATGTGATTATGATTTACATTTACTGATTTCTTTGCACGTCTAGTAAGTTTTGATTAAAAACAGGCACTACCTAATGTGTTATAGTAATTCTTAAATCTGTTTTGTTTTTCTAAGTTGCTGTTTTGTGGGTTTTATTTATTTTTTTACCTTAGTAGGGGATTCACTTTTCTGGTCTCAGAATGTGAAATCTATTACATTTTTGACTTGTATCCACTGATGGCTCGGCTTAATTTTTTTTTTTTTTAAACTTTGGTCCCTACAGGTCTAATTTGTGCCTGTGTAGTTTTAGCAGTCAGTCAATGACTTAGACACAGGCTATGCTCTGACACCACAGGTCAGTAAATCTTCTGCCCTCTGCACCCTGAAGTGTGATTGAAGAATGCATGCAAAAAATTCAGGAAATTTTCAAGTTTTTCTAAGGCTTCAATTGTCAATGGGTTCTTTGTGTGTCCCGTATGTGTGCATAGTTTGGAAGTCATCCAGGGGTTCACGTAGAGCTTATCTCCACCTTTCTATTACTATCTTGCTTTTAAACACCTCCTCTTCAATATTCAGTTTCTGTTTTGTTGACCTTGAACCAAACTATTACTTCTGGCCAGAGAAGCTGTGGCTTTCACTCCTTAACCTGGGGAGGATGGGAAAAATTCAGCTTGGAAATACCACAAATTCACTGTTCTTAACCAATGCAGCAACAGGTTTTCATAAAAAAAAAAAAAACAAACCCACAATTATCAAGTTATTTCATGAATAAAAAATTCTCAGACTTGTGGTAACTGAGCATAGCCTATTCTAAATCATTGACTGACTGCTAAAACTACACAGGCACATAGTACACGTCTAGGGACCAAGGTTAAAAAAAAAAAGGTAATTAGAACCATCAGTGAATACAAGTTGAAGGGGTGACAGATTTTACATTTTAAGATGAGAAAAGTGAAATTGCCTACTAAAATGAAAACACAAAACAGCAACTCTCAGAAAAACAAAACAGATTTAAGGATCATTATAACACATTATCTAGTGCTTGGTTTTCTATAAAAAGTTACTAGACATGCAAATAAATGAGGTTTTGCTATCAGGATGATGTTTGTCTCATAAAATGGGTTAGAGAGGATTCCCTCTTTTTGTATTGTTTGGAATAGCTTCAAAAGGAATGATACCAGCTCCTGTTTGTACCTCTGGTAGAATTCAGCTGTGAACCTGTCTGGTCCTGGACTTTTTTTGGTCGGTAAGCTATTAATTGCTGCCTCAATTTCAGACCCTGTTATCGATCTATTCAGGGATTCAACTTTTTCCTGGTTTAGTCTTGGGAGGGTGTATGTATCCAAGAATTTATCCATTTCTTCTAAATTTGCTGGTTTATTTGGATAGAGGTGTTTGTAATATCCTCTGATGGTAGTTGGTATTTCAGTGGGCTCAGTGGTGATATCCCCTACATCATTTTTTATTGCATCTATTTGATTCTCTCTTTTCTTCTTTATTAGTCTTGCTAGTGGACTATCTTATTGATCTTTTCAAAAAATCCTACTGGATTCATTGATTTTTTGAAGCATTTTTGTGTTTCTGTCTCCTTCAGTTCTGCTCTGATGTTAGTCATTTATTGTCTTCTGCTAGCTTTTGAATTTTTTTGTTTGTGCTTCTCTAGTTCTTTAATTGTGATGTTAGGGTGCAAGTTTAGATCTTTCCCCCTTTCTTCTATGGGCATTTAGTGCTGTAAATTTCCTTCTAACACTGCTCTAGCTCTGTCCCAGAGATTCTGGTATGTTGTCTCATTGGTTAAAACAAACTTATTTATTTCTGCCTTCATTTCATTATTTATCCATTAGTCATTCAGGAGCAGGTTGTTCAGGTTCCATGTAGTTGTGTGATTTTGAGTGGGTTTCTTAATCCTGAGTTCAAATTTGATTGCACTGTGGTCTGATAGATTGGTTGTTATGATTTGCTGAGGAGTGATTTACTTCCAATTATGTTGTCAATTTTAGTGTAAGTGCAATGTGGTGCTGAGAGGAATGTATATTCTGTGGATTTGGGGTGGAGAGTTCTGTATATGACTATTAGGTCTGCTTGGTCCAGATCTGCATTCAAGTCCCGGATTTCCTTGTTGATTTTCTATCTCATTGATCTGTCTAATATTGACAGTGGGGTGTTAAAGTCTCCTCCTATTGTTGTTTGGAAGTCTAAGTCTCTTTGTAGGTCATTAAGAACTTGCTTTATGTATCTGGGTGCTTCTGCATTGGGTGCATATATATTTAGGATAGTTAGCTCTTCTTGTTGCATTGATCCCTTTACCATCACATAATGCCCTTCTTTGCCTCTTTCGATCTTTGTTGGTTTAAAGTCTGTTTTATCATAGACTGGGATTGCCACTCTTGCTTTTTTTGTTCTCCATTTGCTTCATAAATCTTCCTCCATCCCTTTATTTTGAGTCTATGTGTGTCTCTGCATGTGAGATGACTCTCCTGAATGCAGCACACCTATGAGTCTTGACTCTCTAACCAATTTGCCAGTCTGTGTCTTTTGATTGGGGTATTTAGCCCATTTACATTTAAGGTTAATATTGTTGTGTGTGAATTTGATCCTGCCATTTTGATGCTAGCTGGTTGTTTTGCTCGTTAGTTGATGCGTTTCTTCATAGTGTTGATGGTCCTTACAATTTTGTATGTTTTGGCAGTGGCTGGTACTAGCTATTCCTTTTCATGTTTAGTGCTTCCTTTAGGAGTTCTTGTAAGGCAGGCCTGATGGTGACAAAAATCTCTCAGCAGTTGCTTTTCCATAAAGGATTTAATTTCTCTTTTACTTATGAAGCTTAGTTTGGCTGGATATGAAATTCTGGGTTGAAAATTCTTTTCTTTAAGGATGTTGAATATTGGTACCCGTTCTCTTCTGGCTCATGGAGTTTCTGCTGAGAGATCTGCTGTGAGTCTGATGGGCTTCCCTTTGTGGGTAACCTGATCTTTTCTTCTGGCTGCCCTTAGCATTTTTTCCTTCATTTCAACCCTGGTGTATCTGATGATTATGTGACTTGGGGTTGCTCTTCTCGAGGAATATCTTTGCAGCATTCTCTTGTATTTCCTGAATTTGAATGTTAGCCTTCCTTGCTAGGTTGGGAAAGTTCTCCTGGATAATATTCTGAAGAGTGTTTTCCAATGTCATTTCATTCTCCCCATCACTTTCAGGTACACTGATCAAACATAGATTATGTCTTTTCACATAATCACATATTTCTTGGAGGCTTTGTTCATTTCTTTTCACTCTTTTTTCTCTAATCTTGCCTTCTTGCTTTATTTCATTCAGAGGTCTTCAATCTGTGATAGCCTTTCTTCCACTTGATCAATTTGGCTATTGAAACTTGTGTATGTTTCATTTTCTTCTTGTGCTGTGTTTTTCAGCTCCATCAAGTCATTTATGTTCTTCTCTATGCTGGTTATTCCAGTTAGCAATTTGTCTAATCTTTTTTCAAGGTTCTTAGCTTCCTTGCATGGGTTAGAACATGCACCTTTAGCTCAGAGACATTTGTTATTACCCACCTTCTGAAGCTTGCTTCTGTCAGTTCATCAAATTCATTCTCCATCCAGTTTTGTTCACCTTGCTGCTGAGGAGTTTGATCCATTGGAAGAGAAGAGGCATTCTGGGTTTTGGCGATTTCAGCCTTTTTGCACTGGTTTCTTCCCATCTTTGTGGATTTATCTACCTTTGGTCTTTGAAGTGGTGACCTTTGGATGGGGTTTCTGAATGGACATCCTTTCTGTTGATATTGAAACTCTTTCTTTCTGTTTGTTAGTTTTCTTTCTAACAGTCAGGCTTCTCTGCTGCAGGTCTGCTAGAGTTTGCTGGAGGTCCACTCCAGACCCTGCTTGCTTGGGCATCACCAGTGGGGGATGCGGAACAGCAAAGATTGCTGCCTGTTTCTTCCTTGGGTAAATTTGTCCCAGCAGGGTACCTGCCAGGTACCAGCCAGAGCTCTCCTGTATGAGGTGTCTGTCAGCCCCTGCTGGGATGTGTCTCTCAGTTAGGATACACTGGGATCAGGGAGCCACTTGAGGGGGCAGTCTGTCCCTTACCAGAGCTTGAGCACTGGGAGATCTGTTACTCCCTTCAGAGCTGCTGGGCAGGGATGTTTAAGTCTGCTGAAGCTGAACCCAGAACTGCCCCTTTTCCTAGGTGCTCTGTCCCAGGAAGGTGGGGGCTCTATTTATAAGTCCCTGACAGGCTGCTGCCTTTTTTCAGAGATGCTGCCCAGCAAGAAGGGAGTCCAATGACACAGTCTGCCTGCAGAGGCCTTGCTTAGCTGCCGTGGGCTCCCCCCAGTTGCTGTGTGAACTTCCTGAGTTTGTTTACACAGGCTAGGTTGAAACTGCCTACCTGAGCCTCAGCAATGGCAGAGGCCCCACACCCCACCCAGCTTCAACGTCTCAGGTCAAGCTCAGACTGTTGTGCTAGTTGCGAGAATTTCAAGTCAGTGGATCTTAGCTTGCTGGTCTTTGTGGGGATGGGACCTGCTGAGCCAGATCACTTGGCTCCCTGCTTCAGCCCCCTTTTTCAGGGGAATGAGCGGTTCTGTCTTGCTGATGTTCCAGGCTCCTCTGGGGTATGAGAAAAAAAAAATAACGGCAGTGGCTAAAACAGCTGCCCAGTTTTGTTCTGGAAACCCGAGGCACTGATGTTGTAGGCACCAGAGGGGATCTCCTGGTCTGCGGGTTGTGAAGACAGTGGGAAAGGCTCAGTATTTGAGACAGAGTGACAGAGTGTCAGGAAAAGTCCCTAATGGCTTCCCTTGGCTAGGAGAGGGAGTTCTTGCACCCCTTGTGCTTCCCAGGTGAGGCAATGCCCCACCCTGCTTTGGCTCACCCTCCTTGGGCTGCACCCACTGTCTAACGAGTCCCAATTCAATGAACCAGGAACCTCAGTTGGAAATACAGAGATCACCTGCCTTCTGCGTTGCTCTCGCTGTGAACTGTGCACCGGAGCTCTTCCTATTCAGCCATCTTGGTGGATTCCTAACGTTTGGTTTTCTAATACTGTAGATAGTTTGTAAATATTCCACAATGACCATAGATTTTGTCTTTTGAGGGATTGGTGAGGTTCTTTATTGAGATTATGCAATCAAACAAGGGAATTGTGACTTACGTACTATATATTTTATTACAATTATGTTGCATTCAAATGGACCTAGGAAAATGTATAAAAATATAATTTTGCATAGTAATAATGCATAATATGTGACATATAACTCAAATGCTTACCATGTAGTAATACATTTAATCTCCCAAGCAGTCCTAGGAGGAAGGTATTATAGTGATCTCCATTTAATAGATAGAAAAATAGAGGTACCAAGGTGATTATAAGTAGATTTTGAAATGAAGCAGAAAGTGGACAGACAGAAAGAGAGAGAAAGTGAGAAAATGATGAATGGAGAGAGAGGGAAAAAGTGATGGGTATAAGAAAAAGAAGGTAGTTTTTAAAAAAATCTTATATCTTGCAAAAGTTGTAATATAACAAAAAGACATTTTCTAAGTTAAAAAGAATGTATTCTTAAGAAAAGTCTGTTAAAAATGTCATAACTTCCAAACTGTGGTATTAATTATTTTGCAACATTTTACTTTTGTATTAAATAGATAAGTAAGATGAAGTGCATACTAAGAAAAATCTGTAAAGATGACCATTTACCTTATTTATCTGAAATAATTCTAATTAAAGAAATTGCTATCACCTTCCATAGTTATTAGTTTATTTTTTAACTTACTTTTTCCATGATGTCCCTACAGTATGTTTTCTCAGCATCACTGTGTACATTTGCTGTTCTGTCCCTAAAATGATTCCTTATGTTTCCTGGGTGGCAACATTTTAATGAAATATTTTATGATTCTGTGAAATTTGAGATGTTTTGGTTTAGTTTGTCATATTTTCTTGTTTTTTCAATGCCAAAACTAGTTTTTTTAAAAAAACATTGTAAATATGTTGATTCAACTGTTGGAACCACTGCTGAAAATTTGAGAAAGACAATCAGCATGCAGTAATTAATCACAATAAGATCAATTTGGCTAAACTTTTTATATCTTTTGCTCAAGTAACCATTAATTCTGAGAGCAAAATAAATAAATATGTATTCTGTTACTTAGCTTTTTTTAATTTTGAAGAAAATTATGAAGGCACTTTTAGGAAAACCATTCTACATCCACTTGACATTAAACATGAGTATGTATTTTGAATATGGATGCACTTTTCTTAGAAGTAATATATAACTGAGTCCAACTAACAAAGACAGATTTAAGAAAATAGACATGAGAAGCTTTTCATTTCTGATCATTTTCTCTGGTAAAGCCAGAGTTTTCGAAACATGAAAATAAGACAGAATGTTTCTTGTGACTGTTTCAAATGGTACTGAATGTGCCTCTGCTTTAATCTCTTATATCAAATGATTCATTGTTCCCATTTGAGTCTGGCACTTGATGGTAGTTACACAATTGGGAAATGTGCATCTTGAGGTGTAAGGCAATGAGGAAAAATAAGCAAATGAGATAAAAAATGTGTTTTAAAAACCAAATCACTCTAGAAGCACCTACTCAAATCTTAGAAAGGTGTAATTTTCCTCCTATATAAACGTCAAGGAACATGTTTAAATGTTACAGCATACGTATGTCAAATATCTGCCTTTGGTGAAGAAAAGATGCATTAATTATGTTATTACTTACGTATTTGCTGTGTTTTTCCTTCACCATATCTAAGTGGAATTGAAATCACATTGGTTAATGCTGGAATTTGAAGTACATATAGCTTTAAAACACTATGAATGCACCACAAGGCTTTAAAATTTTTGGGTATCCACCTGGTCATTAACATATAAATCACTATCTTAATTAGACTACCATCTAATGAAACACTTTGCAAAGTACATTCCTAAGTGTTTTGGGGGGGCGGTAATTAGAATTATCAATTAGAATTTTTTTTTCCAGTTTCCTATTGCCTGGAAAAAAAACTTATAAAAGCTACCGTCACCACTCTTTTTAATCCTGTAAAAGCTAAAAAGAGAAACAGAATTGATAGATAAGATCTAATGTTCTCTGTGTTTAACCTATAGAAACTAACAGAACTATTGATGACTTTATCTGCAGTATTGAAAACTGGATTGAATTGAACAGTGTTTAATGCTTGACAGGGGGAATAATGACTAAACACATAAAGGAGATTTGTTTTTTCTGTAAATTACGTAGTTTAGAACCTAGCTGTCAATTCTCTCTTTGAAACAGCTTTTAATTCCTAGTTTGGATGCAAAATCATTCCCTGGGAATTTTTTTTCTGCAGCTTTGGTCCCTAGTCTTTTTAACTTGATAGCTTTTTATGAACAATATTTACCAGAAATGCAGCTTTCATGGGCTGGTTTTGGTGCATTGAGTGTGCTGTACTCATCCAAGGATAAGAGGTCCTCAAGCAACAGAAATATCTTAATTTCTTTCTTATATCTAGTAATAATAATGATCGGGCACTTAACTTGTGTCAGACACTGAGCAAAGGATTATATAAACTTTACTTCATTTAATCTTCATCACTAATGCATGAAGCAACGACAGTTGTTACAGATGAGGAAAATGAGTTCTGGGATACCTGCTAGAATGTCAAATGTCAGTGGCAGAGTCAAGATGGTTCTGAATCCCAAAACAATGCTATTAATCACCATTCCTGACAGCCTCCAACATTGCCATAGAATCAGGAATTTATTTCCTTCATTTTATATAAAAATGAAAACGATTTAATATAGCCTACTCGTGGCTTTTCAGAATGTCTTATTCTGATTACACTCTCATTTGCCATCTAGACATGTTTAATTCACTTTATCACTACATTTCTCTGTGTGTCATTTGGTGAATCATCTACTTCCGCTTCCTACGACTTCCTTCACTTCAAAGCTCCAACTCTTTGTTTAGAAACTCTCTGCAAAATAGTTTACTCCAGGTTTTCTCCCCTGCAGATCATCCATTTTCTCAAGGCTGCCTACTCTGACACTGCCTTTCTTTGCTTCTTATCCTCAGGCTATTTTATACCTAGAGACTAAAGATCAAAGTTATAGACTGTTCCTTGATCTTCCTCTGTAGGATTTTTGTTTCAGCCTGTGTAAGATTATTGGACAAAGAAAAATGGACAGTTACTTAAAGATACTTTAAGCGACTGACAAAAAGAAAGGGCAAGAGAGCCTTGAAATATAAAAGTACTAAACTTAATGGATAATTATCCAGCACAGAATTTTAATACTAAAGAGGTGACAAAAAATAATGTAATCTTAACATTATTTTTTATAGATGATGAATCTGGAGTCCAGAGAGGGTGACTAACCTGTCTAAGATTTCTGGGTTATTTAGTGTCAAGTGGCAAATTTAAGATTAGCCTCTGGATGCAAATGTCCTTTCTATTATAACACACAACTTGCTTGTATTTTCATTGATTTTACACCATTTATTTATTCATTTATCCATTCATCCTTCCAAACTGTGACAATAATTCCGGACGTGTTCATCAAAGTCATACTGTGTGCACATTATATGCACTCGGAGCTTATGAGAGATGCTAGGAACTTATGAGATATGAGTACAACGTGGTTGTTGTTTTTAACAATATGGTATGATCCAAGACACACATAGAAATAACTATATTGAAAATGTTAAGGTGTTAATTCACTGTGTTGCATAATAAGCAACTTCATTGATGTGAGAGAAAAATAAATCACTAATTTTTCATAGCACAACTTTTGTGACTTTCTACTCTACGAAGTCTGCAGAAGGGGAAAGCTGGAGGAAAACTGAAAGGTTCTTTGGCAGGAGGTAGACAGTAGAAGCCCTTAAAGGAGATGTCTCTAGTCTAAGAGCTCGCTTGGAAAAGAGTCTTATTAAAGGCTGTTCATCATGACCTTGAGTCATGATTGAATCCAGGGCCAGGTGCAGTGGCTCACGCCTATAATCCCAGCATTTTAAGAGGCTGAGGCAGGTAGATAAATTGAGATTAGGAGTTCCAGAACAGCCGGGACAAAACGGCAAAACCCTAGCTCTACTAAAAATACAAAGTTAGCCAGTCAGAGTGGTGCACACTTATAGTCCCAGCTACTCAGGAGGTTGAGGCAGGAGAATCACCTGAACCCAGGAGGCAGAGGTTACAATGAGCTGAGATCATACCACTGCACTTCAACCTGAGTGACAGAGTGAGACTGCATCAAAAAAACAAAAACAAAAACAAACCAAAAATGGCTGTTTCCAGAAGAGTATGGCAGTGATGGGCAGAGTTGAGGCCATAGCCAGGGTATGAACTCAGGTGACAGTGAGTATACTTGAGCCAGTTGACCAGGAGACAGGAAACAGAAGTTTTTATTTCATAAATAATGCCCATAGAGATCAAATATATGCATATAAAAATGAAATTGGCTCACAGAGCCTGATATACTTTTTCCTTGGAACATTCAGTGAAAAGAAGTGGCTTCAATATGGCAGTTCAAGAGTTCCAGATCCCCTGCCCTTAAGAGTATTGTGGCAGAATTATTATTTCCAAATCTTTCTGAAACTTGGGATAAAGGCTGTGGGCAATAACTCATTGGATGATGTGAATCAACAGCCTATCAGTTATAGTATGCTTATTAAAAAAGCTGAAGTGAACTGCCAGGGAACTACCTATAGGTGTAAGAGCTTACAACGATGTGGGTGTTTGTAAATCTCTTAATGATTATGCATTAACACAATAAATACTCCATCAAGATGGTGTGAACTATCCAAATATTGGTCCAATGATAGAACTCTTTGACAATATAGCTGATCCCTTGTTATGAAATAAGTGATTTAAAGATTTTTCAGTAATCTGTGTGTTTTTCTCTCGTCAAATAAAATAAGGTTTAAAAAACCATGAAGTTGAAAACTTTAACAGGCAATAATTCAGATATCATGTCTACATTAAGCCATATATGGGATGTGAGAAAATACCTGGCTAATTTAATTAATTATGCTATGCATATTTGATAGAACATTAGACTAAAAATACAATTTCCTTTCAACTCTTTCAGTTATTATATATATATATATATATATATATATATATATATAAATAAAGGTATATATAACGATATATATATAAAGGTATATGTAAAGATATATATAAAGGCATATCTATATATAAAGGTTTTATGGTCCTGTTCTGTAGAAATCTTATATTTCACCTTACTTAGAAGTTTGTGTTTAATTATGGTTCTTGAAACTTAAAAATATGATGAAAGGCTAAGGATTTGCTATTCCACAGAATGAATAGAGGTAGATGATCACAGCTGACAACAGATTTAGGTTTCAAAGCCTGTGAAATGTCACTTGATCCTGATTTAAAAACCTTTGCTAGAGCTTTCAAAATGTCTCCTCACCTAAGACAAGTAAATAATGATGTCTGTACTGAGGGAAATAGGATAACAAATATGCTGGCTTGATTTATGTTGCCCTTTAGGAGAAAAGCTCAAAATGACAGGTAGTAAGAAATCAGGACTGATTTAATTAAAAGAAATTAGACCATATACATTTAGTAATTATTTCTCATATACATGTTTTTATTAATAAAATAATCTGTTCTCATGCTGAAGAATAAACTGTACACCTCAGGGGCCTAACAGGACATTTACTTCCCATTCATGCTACACAAGATAAAGAGTCTCTACACAGAGGCCTGAGCAGGTGGTGGCTCCACTGTCTTGTAGCTACAATATCATCTGGATACAGATCTTCCTGGGGCACCACAGTAAGGAAACAGAAACTAGAGAATTACACAGATGTGTTTCACTGTCTTAGCCAACAAGAAACAAATATGGCTTTCACTTACATTTTGCTGGCTATAAATGAGCAACCACAATAGCAAGGAGTAAGAGAAGGAGAATCCTCTGGTACGCCCAGGAGACGATAACTAGGTATGAGGATATGTTAGAAGGCTCTAATTGTGTTGTGAGAAGCAAAAACCAGCATTTTCTCAAGGTATCTACCAATGAAGTAAGATTAGAACACCTAAAAGGATACTACCAATATAATAAAGTTTAGGTTTATAAAACAAAATTTCAGAAAAAATATGTTGTTATGAGAAACTGCTGAAGGAAGCTAAGTTGGAAAGTGTTTAGGCAAATTGAACTATGTTAGTGTATTTGGAAGTTTGGATTGAGGAATAAAGTTGATAGAAATTGACCCCTGACATATCGACTCACAGGAGGCTCCTTTCTGGGGCCATCTTTGGAGTTAGTGACATTCAACTGAAGATTTTCCTGCTGTTGTACCTAGGAGTCAGGCTTCAAGGGAGTCAAAAATTGGATGGCAGGCTTTTTCTGTTTTTATTTTTCCTGGTGTGAATTTATTAAGTCAATGCTCTGACAAAATATACCATGCCTGAAAGAAGTATCACAGCATCAAGATTCAATAATGTGCTTTAAATTTGTACTTTTTTCTATTTTAAATGATTAATCATCAGACTGTTTGATGAATGCAATGAATGACAATTGCCAAGAAAGAATAATACCTACCAGTTAAGGAGTAATCTACTATATTTATTCTACATCCCTCATTCTGACAGGAAGAACACTCTCCACAGACCACTCACATTCAAGTACTCTCGCAGGGGTCAATAGGTAGAATTAGAAGAGGTTCCACTTACATAGGAATTAAATGTCCAGCAGTTCAGCTTTCTTGGGCATATATATGAAGTGTGCAGAAATGAGCTCCAAGTCATGAGAGAGATCTCCATTACAAGGCTTACATGCCATTTCATGAACACATTATATACAGAGTAACTCACAGACATTCCTCCATAATCTCAGAAATTTGTATAAAATCAACTTTAATTTTCAAGTTTGGCTAGGAATTTTTTTAAAAAAAAGACAATTTGCAGCAAAAAGCCAGAGTTAGGAATGAATAAAGTTCAAGGAGAAAGTGATGCCTGACTCACAGAGTGACAAGCATGACAGATGGAGAAGTGACAGTGAATTGTGAGAAAGGTCTATCAGTGGGAGTGCAAGTAAACAGCAAAATCCAACTCCAACCAGATAAAATAATTTATCGAATCATATAAGTAAAAAGACCAGTGGTAGGGTGGCCCTTGGCGTGGTTTGATTAAGATGTTGGTTCTACAATTCTCAGCTCTATAACGCTATATTTGGCTTTATCCTTGGTCTGTCTTTTCATAGAGATATAGTGCTAATGGTGTGCTTCTTGTCATCTTTGGTGCAGGTTGAGATCTTGTTTCTGATTTTGCCTTATTTGAACCAATCAATTTCTTTCGTTAGAATAATGTCAAGCCTTCAAGATGTCATGCCTTAAGCAGTGACTATGGCAAAAGGAATGAAGTTCCATTGATGGGACATGCCCTAGAATTGAGAGAAAGGTCGATGTCATTTTCTTTCTTCAAACCACATGGTTGTCATACAAAAGAGATGTTAGAACAATGTTGGGGAAAATAACTATAATATCAACAATGAAAGGACAGCAAACAAATGTAAAAAGTAAACCTAAAAATGGTGAAATATGGTGATTGGGCATTTTGGCCTAGAGAAAATTTGATTATTTCTATAGCATCTTATTTAATACAACCATATATAATAATTAACACTTAACAATGATGGCACAAGAGAACAATAAAATGTGAAATTATAATCTGTGTATCCTTTTAGGAGGCTACATTTCCTCATGTCCTGGTGCTAAGAATAAGTTTGATAAGACAGGGATGATTAACTGATTTTCTTTCTTTTTCAACTACATGTTTGACTTATTTTATATGAAAGGGAAATCTGGAACGGATAGAGGGAAAACTGACACAGCAGAATCTTCTGTAATGCTGACTTCTGTGTCCACCCTTAGCAAAGGCTATGAGTTTGAGAGGCAGCTCTCAAAAGTGGGCAATCACTGTATGTAATCTATAATAATGGTATAATAAGAAAGGGTAGTGGCATGCACTGTATCAAGGTTTAATTCCCTGAGGTTAATGTCTATGTGATTCTCCATTAGATCATATAGGCAGTGAGATAGCTCATTACTATTAAACTAGCAGTGGTAATGTGAGGCTAGATTCACAGAGTTCAGCTGATGGAGGGAGTGCCTATATGCTCTTGGCACCTCTTCAGGGCTCCTAGCCCCACTGCAGCATCTTTGATCAGTGTGTTTAAAATAATTGTTTCTAAATGGAAAAAGAAATTGGTATGAGCTGAGTAGAAGACTAATGGTCTTTTCCAGATATTTCCAGTGAATAGAGGCTTGTTCTATATTCTCTCAGACATCGTGAAAAATTCTGAAACAAGGCTGTAACACATACTACCATCCCAGGGGGATCAGAACCTCTCCGAAGCCACATTAAGACACCCAGAAAATAGATAATAAAGAAGTATTTTATTATCTATTTTATTATTTTCATATTATCTGTTACATTATTTTTGTCAATGTCAGAAACCATGAAAAATATAACTATTTCAGGTCATACACAGAAACAAACAAAAATGGCCTTTGAACAATATGAGAAGATGCACAACTTCATTCATAATAAGTGAAATATAAATGAAAACTATGAGGAGACAACTATTTCTCATATAACTGGCAAAAATTCAAAAGTTTGATAATATACTTGTGAAGCTTTGAAGAAATGGGACTCTTATTTTGCTAATAGAAATGCAAATTATTATAACATCTATGGAAAATGATTTGGTTACATTTACCAAAATTTTAAATGAGTTTATCTTGTGATGCCCAATTCCCCATCTCAGAATTTACCTTGAAGATGCTTTTCCACAAATATTCATCTAATTGTTAAGTTTGTCATTATTTTCCATAGAAATATATTTATAACAACCTACATGTCCAACCATAGGAGGTTTTTTGAATAATCTATAATACATTCATATAAGTGAGAACTTTGCTGAGATATATACTAGAAAGTCTGTTTAAATGATATGGAGTTGTTTTGACTTTTCAAGTACATTATTCAATTAAAGTAACAAACTCCAAAAGAGTCTATGCTACGTTTTGCATGTGAAAAGTGAAATATTAATATTGTCTATTTAGGAAAAATAAAACACAAGAAGAATAAAAAGTATTGAAGCTGGTACCTCTGGGGACTGAGTGGAATGAGGATAAAAGGGACAGTAGTAAGATATCCTCTATTACATGTTTTAAATAGTGTTGACCCTTAAACCATGTAAATATTTTGCATATTTACAAATTAAAGAGAATAAAAAAGAACACCCTAAAATTATATTTACACAAAAACAAATAAGCCTAACTTTATTAAATTGATAATATAACCACCCAGCAAAAAGAATTAATTCAAGTAACTTTTTATCAACAGTATTTTTACTCTTCACAATTAGTGGGTTATAGCATAAGGACATATGAAATTATAAAGAACATTTATGCCTTCTTTCTTAGGCTTGGTTTTGGTAATGGACTGATGTCTAATTATGCAACTGTTTTGTGTATATCATGGAAGGACAAATAAGGAAATATATTGATGTTCTTTGAAATTAGGTTTCTTCTTGGGTAAAGGAAGATGCAAATGAAATTGCCTGTGAAAGATTATGACAGTGAGAGAGGCTAAGCATGGCTACTCCATCTTGCCTCTAGCCTCATAGGCCAGCTGTTCTTGCTCATTCCTGGGCACAGACCAAGCTAACCATGAAAGGAATTTAGTTTACAGTTTAACTTTGACGTAAGAATGGTAACAGTCACTCCCTAAAACAAACATCCTCTTTGCTCAGGGACCAAAACCACTGTTGTAAGACTAATGGAAGGCCGTAAGATTAGGATTGTAAAAGGAGCTCCAATTCTGCTAAGATGTAGGTGTAACTAAATGATAACTAGCCATTTTCTTCTGGCTTGCCTTTCTATAATCCCTTGCTCCTCAGGAATCATGTGGCCAGAGGTCACAAGATTTGTGATTTTCCCAATTGCTCCTATAGACAACATTGCTGTTATAGAATGTGAGGATTGGTCTTTTGAGACGTTTTCCAGGCTTTTGCATTCTGGCAACTGACTGACTCAACCCATACTTGGGAACCATGAGTCAACCAGTTTGGTAACCCCCACCCAAAGATGGATTTAGCACCAGAGGGCCATTTTTCACATTCTTATGATTTCATTCCCAACCAATCACCAGCATCCCATTTCTCAGATTATCCATAGAAACCCTAGCCTCTGAGTCCTCAGGGAAACTGATTTGAATGGTAACTCCAGTCCTATTGCTTGACTAGCTCTGTATTACTTATAGAACTCTTTCTCTTCTGCAATACCATGGTCTCAGTGAATTGTTTTTTTCTGTGTGATGGCAGAAATAACTCACTAGATGATTACAAATGTGGGGGCTTATCCAGGATCTGCCCTTGCAGGCATGTGCCTGAAGGGTGCTTGGGTGGTTCATGAGCCCCCAGCCAGTACAATGGATCTGGAGGTTAGTTGTAGCAGTTGATTATTTCTCTTGAACTGAGGGCCTCCTCGGCACTGTCCCTGCTGATGAGGTGCTTTCAGCCCATAGTACCTTAGCCCAATTAGGCTCAAGCCTAATTTCAATGGAGAAATGGTTCCTGGAAGACATCTTTTAACTTAGCGTGGTGAGTATTCTGAGTGCAACCACCATCCCCTTCCTTCTCCAAATGATTCTGTTTGGCCTCTTTTGCAGATTCTGTTTGGTACCTTTTGCAGGTTCTGTTTGGCCCCTTAGCTCCTTTGTATGTTCTGTTCAGTTCTCCCAGATTACAGGAAGAGGCTTGGTTTGGGGATATTTCTCTAGGTCATCAAAAGCCACTCTGCTCTTCTGGAAGCTGCAGTTTAAGAGAACCCAGAAACCTGACATACCAGCAAAAGAGTAAGAATTTCTTACTAGCCAGGCTTCTGACTTTTCTCTCTCTGTTCAAACTAGTTGAACAAATGGTAAAAATCAGTGTTTGCCTCCTCTGAAATATTTTGATTCATGGGGAAAATATTTTTGTGACTAGTCTAAGGTTGTAGCAAATCTAGTGTACTTTTTGTACTTTGTACTGTAAATATTCATATTGTTTGATCCCTTTTTCCTCTTAGAATTAGCTTTGAGTTTTGTCGTCTTCCTTCGTTTTTGTCTTCCTGTGTTCTTTCTGTTATGGAGAGAGGTATCACAGGATAGAAGTTAAGGCCTAGAACATCTATAAGCCCCACGTTCGAGCCAGCACCACAGGCTCTTATAAATACTGCTGCTGGTCCCTGAAACAAAACCAGATAAGATTTCCTCTTGTCTTATGTTCTTGAGAATTTGACTTTGTGACCATGTAGGGGCACTGACTCTTGGTTTCTGCTATCTTGAGGGTGGGAATTCTGGGGCTTGTGTCAGGTGGGTGGTCTATAAGGACTGAAAGTCTGAGACACATCAGTACCCTCCTCCTTCCAAAAGTGTCAAGCCCTTAGGTGAATTCCATCTTAAAATGTCCCAGCCCTATGGGTCTTTTGCCATCTTTTGCTATCTTAAGCCCATTTCTGAGAGGGAATTTTGGGGATCACAGGGATGCCTGCTCTATACTCTCTCTAGACATACTGCTTGCTCACATGGTAAAAACCTAAAATATGCTATTTGAGCTTTACAAGGATTTTGGATTGAGTCACTATTGGAATTATACACAATGAAAAGTAAAAAATAATTTTAAAAATTACTTATTCTAAACAAGTAAAAAAAAAAGGTTAAATTAAAAAAAGAACAATTAATAATGTTATGGCTAGCAATAAACCTTCTCTTCAGCAGTTAAAATGACTTGCAAGTTCAAAGATGCCTGATCTAGACCCTTTCTGGAAAGAGCAATGGCAACTGCCTGACACTGTAGCTCAGTAGCTAAGACTTTACATGAGTTTGATTTCCAGCTTAGGAAACGAGCGCTTTGTGGTTTGATGTTTACATAAAGTTTGCCATTTATTGATTCTCTTCCCCTCTATGAGCAGCTTCTGATTTCTTGTCTTATTTTTTTTTCTTTTAGTCACTTTTGGGGTAATTCCACACCTTGTAATAACTGCTAGCTATCTTTTTTGAAAACACATGTGTCCATATTCAATTTCTAACTTTAGTTAAGGCTTGTTGGTTTCACAAGCCTTAACTAAAGTTAGAAATTGAACATGGACACATGTTGGTTTCACAAGCCTTAACTAAAGTTAGAAATTAAACATGGACACATGTGTTGGTTTCACAAGCCTTTTTCATTAAAAGGTATTCTTTTAATGAAAGAATACCTTTCATTAAAAAGGCTTAAGAGTCAGAGGTATCAGCTGCTCATTCTGGCTAAAATCTGGTAATAAGATATTTGACAAAAAAATTCCCTTCAAGAGCTCTGTAGTTAAAAGTAGGCTTAGTTATGGCGGATATTTCAGCTATATGTGTGCAAATATTGTTTTAAAACCTCTGCTCTCTCTCTCTGTAAAAACTTCTTGGCCAACCAAATTCTGCTTGTTTAAATATTAACTTTGGTATGTAAAACTAGGTAAGAAGAGATACACTTCTAAAAATGGCTAAATGGCAATTGCTTACAGTGAGTGGTGATTAGGGCAATACTCATTTGTGCATTTAGATAATGAAAACATGTTTTTGAGTACCTATGAAGTATGGTAATGGTGGATGGGCTGGTTATAGAACAGGCTGATTTACATTGGGTTGCCCAATAGCCTTGGGAAATGTCCTTACAATGTATTACACTGTGGAAGCATTGGATTTACTCATCTCATGTGTTCTCCTCTTCTTGGAGACCCAGGACTCAGTGTAAAAATGAGATCCTTAATTTGGGAGAATCTTTTCTGCCATCCAGCTGTGTCTGCTTATTAGGCCCTAGAAACAATATGCTTTCTTGACCCTGTTCCATATAAGGCTCCGCCCTAAAGCCAGTAATCCAATTTAGAAACTTCCATCTTTAAAGAAATTTCCACGTGTAAGGCTGTCTCCTTCTCCTGGACATCTTAACTAAACTTTTGCTCACACCATTTTCCCTTGGTATGAGGAAAATATGAATTCTTTATTTCACTTTACTTGAGTGTATCCTTTTAGAAACGGGAATTTGGAGCTGCCTCACTGACAATTGTTTAGAGCAGAAATGTACATCTTTCTGTTCTCCTTCCTTGGGATAAATCCTTAGTAATCTCTCAGAGTTTGTGCTTATCCTTTTTCTTCTATATTAAAAAAAACAAAAAAGGCGGTTTCTTGTTCTGAGGGTGGGAGTGAGGATTGGTGGCAAATAGGTGTAAGTAAGTTTTATGGAATTATGGAAATATTCTAATGCTAGAATGTGATTATTGCACAATTTTACATTTACTAAAATCATTTGAATGTACACATAAAGTGGGAAATTATGTAGCATGAAAATTATACCTCAATAAATATGTTAAAAAATTAAATCCCAGTAATTTGGGGGTCATCTGAACCTACATTGAAAAAATTAGTTTTTCTTTGATTCTGCTAATTAGGATTCCTAGTTGTCCGCTCACATATTTTAGAATCTGTAAAATGGGAATGTATCTTTGCTCTTCACAGTGTCCTTATAGAATGAACACTTTCAACCTGTAAATCAAGCAGGACTGGATTCAGGCTTTGGAAGCCCATGTACTGCTGGAAAACTATGGTGCTGTAGTATATCTAATTTAAAAATTCTAAACTTTAAATATAAAGTTATACACAATTAATTTGATGTTTTTAAAATATGGAGTATTAAATTCTTTCATTTGTGGTATATCTGATTTCTTTATGTGTGGTAGTTCAGTCAGGGTGGTGGCAAAAATATTAAAGGAAAAATGTTAGAGTTAGGGTCACCACTGACGAGTTTCCTCACAAGGGTCACCCAAGGGGAGCACTGAAACCACACCGAAAGCGGTGTCCTAAGCACGTGCCTGATGTGCCCATTGGATTATCTAGTACTTCTTCCAAGTACTTCTGAGTAAGATTGACTTCCAGCTTATCCATCAGCCAGCCAAATACGGTAGCAGTTTTCAGGAAGAAGACCATAAATTCAATTTGCTAACATTTCATTTAAGAATTTTCTTTCAATATTTAGAGTGACAAGGGCTTATAAAAATACTTTTCATCCTTGTCTACCTTTAGGATCAGGCTTATAAAAGCCTCAGTACGTAGGCTGGAAAATGTTCACTGTATTTCTGTTGTAGGTAGAGTCTGCCTGTAATATCTGATGCTGTTGTATTCTGTGAGGGAAGATTTTAACTATAGATTCAATTTCTTGAATGTATTAAATATACTCAAGATTTTTTAGAGTTACTTTTGGTCACTTTTCCTAGGAATCTATCTATCTTGTCTACATTTTAAGATATATCAGCACAAAGTCATTTGTCATATTGCCCTATCTTTAACATAGTTGCTAATTATAGGTATAGACCTCATTTTCTGCACTTCTTAATATTTTTTGTTTGGACACTCTCTATTTTTCCTTTAAAAAGTGCCAGAAATTTTATTAATAAATAGAAGGACCAACTTTGGCTTTTACTGTGTCTCCCTTTCTTTATCTTGGTTTTTGCAGTCTTTCATTTTTGCTTATTCATTTCTCCTTCCTTCTACTATCTTTGGGTTTCTCTTATGGTTTTTATGTCATTTTAAAAATTTTGTTACTTTTCCTATTAACTTTTCTAATAAAATCATTCCTTTAATACTGTTTTAAGTTTATGCCCCCAAACTTTGGTGAGGATATAAGCATTGCTGCTTATTTCTGAATATTTAAAATTTTTCCTATATGATTTGTTCTTTGAGTCATTAGGAGTATGATTTTTAAAGCCCACACTTATGTTTGTGCTTTCTTTCAAGTTTATAATTGGTTATTGGCTATTTAGCTTAACTATACCCTGGGTAAGTGCTATAGACTGGATGTTTTTGTCTATGAAGTAGATCACTGTGTACTAGTTACCAGCTTGTCTGAATCCAGTCAGATAAAACACCCAGGCATATAACTTACCTGGAATGAGTCAATTACTTACAGATAGACAGCAAGGGACAGCAGAAGCCCAGGATTCAGAGCAAGCCAGTTTCCCAAGGATCAGGAATGCTTACACAGGGCAGATAGTGTCTTTTGTGCAAATGGTTTATTTGCACTGCAGTTGAGCAACCCTGGTGGTTCCGCCCAGCTCCCCTTCAACTCAAGATGTTGCTTCCCAGTGTATTCTACAGTTGTTTTTGATAACTGTAAGCAAGACAGAGGGGGAGAACTGGGTCAGTGTAGTCCCCCCTGGAGATCTGTCTTTCCGATGTGATAGCATTAGGAAGTAGAACGTTTGGGAAGTAATGAGGTTATAAGGGTAGAGTCTTCATGAATGGGATTAGTGTGATTATAAGCATCCTAAGAGCTTCTTTTCCAGATTTTGACATGTGAGAACACAGCAAAAAGATAGCAATCTATAAACCAAGAAGTCAGACTTCACCAGACATTGAATCTGCTGGTGAATTGATCTTGAACTTCCCAGGCTCCTAAACTATGAGAAAGAAGATTCTGTACTTTATAAGCCACTCAATCTATGGTTTTCTCTTATAGCAGTGTGAACTAAGAAAAAAACAGAACATAGTTTATCTAATACAGATTTTTAAAAATTGGTTTAGACTTGCTTTATGGTACCGTAAACTGTTTTATGTTTATGACGTAATAAATGTTTTTATGGTCATGTTTTACAAACATCACACATGTACTTGAAGAGAAAATGTGTTTTCTAATTATTGGATGAATGGTTCTATATATATTCACATATATCAAGCTTTTAAATGGTGTATTTTAAATTTGTATTCATAAATTTACTGCCTAATTGACCTATAAAATTTGAGATTCATTTAGAAATTTCTCACTTTATTGGTAAGTTTGTTCATTTTTTACCCACAAAGCAAAATATTTGTATGCTTCTATATTTTGAGCCCTCTTATTTAGATGCATACAAGTTTAAAATGTGTAACTTTTGATAAGTTGAATTCTTTATAATCACGAAATGGTCTTTATGTTTTTTGCCTTAAATTACTTTTGTTTCAAATGTAATGTAAATACCACAGCAATATTTTTGCTGGTAATTATCTAGTATGCTCTTTTCTATTATTTTGCTTTCCAACATTTCATTTTCATTTTTTCTTTATATTTTTTTATTGTACTTTAGGTTCTGGGGTGCATGTGCAGATCATGCAGGATTGTTGCATAGGTACATACATGGCAATGTGGTTTGCTGTCTCTATCACCCTATCACCTATATCTGGCATTTCTCCCCACGCTATCCCTCCCCAACCTCCCTACCCCCCACATCCCTCTCTTAGTCCCCCACAACTGACCCCAGTGTGTGATGCTCCCCTCCTGTGTCCATGTGTTCTCATTGTTCAACACCCACCTATGAGTGAGAACATGCAGTGTTTGATTTGCTGTTCTTGGGTCAGTTTGCTGAGAATGATGGTTTACAGATTCATCCATGTCCCTAAAAAGGTTACAAACTCATCATTTTTTTGGCTGCATAGTATTCCATGGTGTATATGTGCCACATTTTCCTTGTCCAGTCTATCATCGATGGACATTTGTGTTGGTTCCAGGTCTTTGCTATTGTAAACAGTGCTGCAATGAACATATATGCACTTATGTCTTTGTAACAGAACGATTTATAATCCTCTGGGTATGTATCCAGTAATGGGATTGCTGGGTCAAATGAAATTTCTATTTCTAGGTCCTTCAGGAAGCGTCACACTGTCTTCCACAATAGTTGAAGTAGTTTACACTCCCACCAACATTGTAAAAGTATTCCTATTTCTCCATGTCCTCTCTGGCACCTGTTGTCTCCAGATTTTTTAATGATCACTATTCTAACTGACATGAGATGATATCTCAATGTAGTTTTGATTTGCATTTCTCTAATAACCAGTGATAATGAGCATTTTTTTATGTTTGTTGGCCTCATATATGTCTTCTTTTGAAAAGTGTCTGTTCATACCCTTCGCCCACTTTTGAATGGGTTTGTTTTTTTCTTGTAAATCTGTTTTAGTTCTTTGTAGATTATGGGTATTAGTCCTTTGTCAAATGGGTAGATTGCAAAAATGTTTTCCCATTCTGTTGGTTACCAGTTCATTCTAATGATTGTTTCTTTTGCTGTACAGAAGCTCTAGAGTTTAATTGGATCTCATTTGTCTATTTTGGCTTTTGTTGCCAATGCTTTTGGTATTTTAGTCATGAAGTCCTTGCCTATGCTTATGTCCTGAATGGTTTTGCCTAGGTTTTCTTCTAGGATTTTTATAGTGTTAGGTCTTATGTTTATGTCTTTAATCCATCTGGAGTTAATTTTAGTGTGAGGTATCAGGAAGAGGTCAAGTTTTGACTTACTGCACATGGCTAGCCAGTTATACCAACACCATTTATTAAACAGGGAATCTTTCCCCTTGCTTATTTTTGTCAGGTTTGTCAAAGATAAGATAGTGGCAGATGTGTGGCATTGCCTCTGAGGCCTTTGTTCTGTTTCATAGGTTTATATTTCTGTTTTGTTACCAGTACCATGCTGTTTTGATTACTGTAGCCTTATAGTATAGTTTGAAGTCAGTTGGCAAGATGCTTCCAGCTTTGTTCTTTTTGCTTAGAATTGTCTTGGCTATGCTGGCTCTCTTTTGGTTCCATATGAAGTTTAAGGTGGTTTTTTTCCAGTTCTGTGAAGGGGGTCATAGGTAGCTTGATGGGCATAGCCTTGAATCTATAAATTACTTTGGGCAGTATGGCCATTTTCACAGTACTGATTCTTCCTAACCATGAGGATAGAATGTTTTTCCATCTGTTTGTGTCCTCTCTTATTTCCTTGAGCAGTGGTTTGTAGTTCTCCTTGAAGAGGTCCTTTACATCCTTTGTTAGTGGTAATCCTAGGTATTTTATTCTTTTTGTAGCAATTGTGAATGAGAGTTCACTCTTGATTTGTCTCTTTTTTTAGTCTGTTATTTGTGTATAGGAATGCTTGTGATTTCTGCACATTGATTTTGTATCCTGAGACTTTGCTGAAGTTACTTATCAGTTTCAGGAGATTTTGGGCTGAGGTGATGGGTATTTTTTAATTATACAATCATGTTTTCTACAAATAGAGACAATTTGACTTCCTCCTTTCCTAATTGAATACTCTTTATTTCTTTTTCTTGCCTGATTGCTCTGGCTAGAACTTCCAATACTGTATTGAATAGGAGTGGTGAGAGAGGACCTCCTTGTCTAATGTCAGATTTCAGGGGAATGCTTCCAGTTTTTGTCCATTCAGTATGATATTGGCTGTGGGTTTGTCGTAAATAGCTTTTATTGTTTTGAGATATGTTCCATTGATACCTAGTTTATTGAGAGTTTTTAGCATAAAGGGCTGTTGAATTTTGTTGAAGGCCTTCTCTGCATCTATTGAGATAATCATGTGGTTTTTGTCTCTTGTTTTGCTTATGTGGTGGATTACATTTATAGACTTGCTTATGTTGAACCAGCCTTGCATCCCCAGGATGAAGCTTACTTGATTCTGATGGATAAGATTTTTGATGTGCTATTGCAATCATTTTGCCAATATTTTATGGAAGATTTTTGCATCTATGTTCACCATGGATATTGGCCTGACTTTTTCTTTTTTTGTTGACTCTCTGCTGGGTTTTGTTATCAGGATGATGTTGGTCTCATGAAATGATTTGGGAAGGATTCCGTCTTTTTGTATTGTTTGGAATAGTTTCAGAAGGAGGGGTACCAGCTCCTCTTTGTATGTCTGGTAGAATTTGGCTGTGAACCATCTGGACATTGGCTTTTTTGGTTGGTAGGCTATTAATTGCTGCCTCAACTTCAGACCCTGTTATTGGTCTATTCAGGGTTTCAACTACGTCATGGTTTAGTTTTTGGAGGGTGCAAGTGTCCAGGAATTTATCCATTTCTTCCAGGTTTCCCGGTTTATGTGCATAGAGTTGTTTGTAGTGATCTCTGATGGTAGTATGTATTTCTGTGAAATCGGTGGTGATATCTCCTTTATCATTTTTTATTGCATCTATTTTTTTCTTCTCTCTTTCCTTTCTTATTACTCTGGAGGTTTATGTCTATTTTGTTGATGTTTTCAAACAGCCAGCTCCTGGATTTAATGATTTTTCGAAGGGTTTTTTGTGTCTCTATCTCCTTCAGTTCTGCTCTTAGTTACTTCTTGTCTTCTGCTAATTTTTGAGTGTTTTTTCTCTTCCTCCATTAGCACTTTCAATTTTGATGACAGGGTATCAATTTTAGATCTTTCCTTGCTTCTCATGTGGGCATTTCTTCTGATCTTAGTTATTTCTTGCTTCTCATGTGGGCTTTTCTTCTGATCTTAGTTATTTCTTGTCTTCTGCTAGCTTTTGAGTTTTTTTGATCTTACTCCTCTAGAACTTTCAATTTTGATGATAGAATATCAATTTTAGATCTTTCCTTGCTTCTCATGTGGTCATTTATTGTTATAAATTTCCCTCTAGACATTGCTTTAAATGTGTCCCAGAGATTCTAGTTCATTGTGTATTTGTTTTCATTAGTTTCGAAGAGGATCTTTATTTCTGGCTTCATTTCATTTTTTAATCCACTCAACATTCAGGAGCCAGTTGCTCAATTTCCATGAAGTTGTGCAGCTCTGAGTTAGTTAGTTTCTTAATCTTGAGTTCTAATTTGATTGCACTGTGGTCTGAGAGACTGTTTGTTATGATTTCTGTTCTTTTGCATTTGCTGAGGAGTGATTTACTTCTAATTATGTGGTCAGTTTTAGAGTACGTGTGATATAGTGCTGAGAAGACTGTATATTCTGTGGATTTGGGGTGCAGAGTTCTGTAAATGTCTTAGGTTTGTTTGGTCCAGATCTGAGTTCAAGTCCTGGATATGCTTGTTAATTTTTTGTCTTGTTGATGTGTCTACTATTGAAAGTGGAGTGTTAAAGTCTCCCACTATTATTGTGTGGGTGTCTAAGTCTCTTTGTAGGTCATTAAGAACTTGCTTTATGTATCTGGTTGCTCCTGTATTGGGTGCATATATATTTAGGATCGTTAGCTCTTCTTATTCCATTGATCCTTTTACCATTATGTAATGCCTTTCTTTGTACTTTTGTTCTTTGTTGGTTTTAAGTCTATTTTATCAGAGACTAGAATTGCAACTCCTGCTTTTTTTTTTTTTTTGCTTTCCATTTGCTTGGTAAATCTTCCACCATCCCTTTATTTTGAGCCTGTGTGTGTCCTTGCATGTGAGATGGGTTTCCTGAAAACAGCACACTGATTGTTTTTTACTTTTTATCCAATTTGCCAGTCTGTGTCTTTTGATTGGGGCATTTAGCCCATTTACATTTAGAGTTAATATTGTTATATGTGAATTTGATCCTGCCATTTTGATTCTAGCTGGTCGTTTTTTCCGTTAGTTGATGCAGTTTCTTCATTGTGGTGATGAGCTTTACCATTTGGTATGTTTTTGGAGTGGCTGGTACTGGTTGTTCCTTTCTATGTTTAGTGCTTCTTTCAGGAGCTCTTGTAAGGCAGGCCTGGTGGTGACAAAATCTCTCAGCAATTGCTTGCTCGTAAAGGATTTTATTTCTCCTTCACTTATGAAGCTTAGTTTGGGTGGACACGAAATTCAAGTTCTTTTATTTAAGGGTGTTGAATATTGGCCGCCACTCTCTTCTGGCTTGTAGGGTTTCTGATGAGAGATCTGCTGTGAGTCTGATGGGTTTCCCTTTGTGAGTAACCCGACCTTTATCTCTGGCTGCCTTAGCATTTTTTCCTTCATTTCAACCCTGGTGAATCTGACGATTATGTGCCTTGGGGTTGCTCTTCTTGAGGAATATCTTTGTGGTGGTCTCTGTATTTCCTGGACTTGAATATTGGACTGCCTTGAGATTGAGAATGTTCTTCCAAATAATAATGAAGGATGGCCAAACTCATAATCTTGGACACTTTCTATTGAATAATTTCTAGTGTATGACATTTCCTGAAAAAACATAATATGAAAAGTAAATTTTGTTTTCAGAAGTCAATAAGATGATTGAACATACTTTTTGGAGTTCTTCTTTTTTTTTAGAAAGGTGAAGTATTTCCAAGGACGTTGTTTCTATAATGCATAAAATGAACCCTTGTTTTTGGATAAATTTCAGGGACATTGATAAAGATATGAATATATTACTTAACTATATGCTATTAATTTATTTGCTGTGTTGAGCACTTTCTCATCCTAGGGAAATAAAGGTAAGACAAGGAAATTTGAGAACTGTACCATACATTCAAACTGGGCTACTTATGCCTAACTCACGGTAACCACTCTGAATACCATGAAGTCTGAAATTCAGGTAAGCCAGTCATATTGCTGTTTCATTAGAAAATTCTGAGAATAAGTCATATATCCATTGCCAAAAAGGGGTTCTTTGGAACTGTGGTGGTAGAGTGGCAGCAACTACAGAAGATAGATGACCACCTCAGGGAAACAAACTGGAAAAGCCAAGAAGGTTGAGATAAACTTTGCTTTCTTGTAGTGCTGTTCTTATCACTTCAGTAGCCTCTTGTTATGTTTCAAATAAAATTTTAATATATAAAATATTCTATTGCTATCAGTTTTATCATTCAGTGTTTGGATCTCTATGTCCTTCAGAATGTCAGTAAAGAGGAAAATGAACTATAATCACAGAAAAAAATTGGGAACTATTAAAATTACTGGCAACTAGGAACATCTTAGAGCCTAAATGTGTCAAACTTGTGAAATATTATGATGATTTCTGGCTCCTTATTTGAATCACCTGAACACGTTAATGAGCTTTAGTATAAAATAGAGTTTAAGTGAAATACCATGTGGTTACAGTTATTGTTTTCCCTACAGAACTACATACTGGAGCAGCCATTGGGAATTTTCTTTGTATTTAACTAAACACTTTATATTTAAGGGTCTTGCAATGGGTTAATCAGTTTATTTACATATTAACTCAACATAATGCTCTTAGTTATTGTAGTAATGTGTAAATAAAAAATAAGTTATTTTCTGAATAAGTTTTGTCTTAAATAAAAATAAAGATGACAAATACAGAATCAGGAATTAGTTTCCAGAGGTTGCTGTCTGAATACTTGGTTACTGAAGTCTAAAGTGGCACTGAGCTCTCAGAAAGGATGCTGTTTTGAAGCTAGTTTCTTAATAGACAAGGTGGACTGGAACAGAGGCTCTCACTTGTTTATCCACTGGGACACTATTGACTGATTGATTGTGTTCACATGAATGCAGAGCTAGAGTGTTATGTAAGCACCTGCAGAAGACCAACCACTGGTGATGCTTCAAAAGAACGTTCTTAAATCTGTGTTCAATACTGATTTAGAGGAAAGACTGTGATATATGGGGAAATCCTAGGAAAAAAGGATTTTTAGTGGCATAGCCTCAGCTCATCCACTCATTTAACAGGAACTCTGCTATTAGTCAGGTTTACTGTCCTTAGAAAAGAGCTGATGATCGTCCCTTGCTATTTCATCGTGTTGCTTACTGGCCCCACCTTTCTCTCTTAGTGACTATCAAAATATTTCTTATAATCACATATTCTGGCATACAACATTTTCTCTCAGCATAATACTTCCACTGGGGTTTTGAAACTCCTGTAATATTAGTGAATTATAATATTATTTTGAGATCCCTTGGAGATGTCAGGTTGGTAAGGTGATCAGTCAGGACCCACATCAAAGTCTAATTATCATATGTCTGTGTATTTGATTGTTGTCAACTCAGTGTCCTTGCTGCTCCCTAGTCTAAGGTCTTCTAATCAGAATTCCTCTCCCTATATAGTTATCAGTTAAACTCTGTACATGAGAGGCTCCTAGAAGCAGACAAATGAGAAGAACCGTTATTTTCTTTTTCTTTTCTTCAACTTTTAAGTTCTGAGGCACATATGCAGGATGTACAGGTTTGTTACATAGGTAAACATGTGCCATGGTGATTTGCTGCACAGATTAAATCCAGCATCCATTAGCAATTCTTCCTGATGCTCTTCCTTTTCCCATCCTCCTGGCAGGCTCCAGTGTGTATTGTTCCCCCTCAACTCCCACCATGTGTTCATGTGTTCTCATCATTCAGCATCCACTTATAAATGAGAATGTGCAGTGTTTGGCTTTCTGTTCCTGTGTTAGTTTCCATCCATGTCCCTGCAAAGGACGTGATCTCAGAACCACTATTTTCAAGGGATGGGGTAGATAGCAGTGTGGGTGGGCTAGAGGTATGAGGTAAATTCCAGGAAGTTTGGGAGAACCACCCCACTTACAGTTGAATGCTGAGTTGATGGAGACTTACCAGAGCCTCTTAAGGTTTGTAGCAGTTTTTGGACATATTCTTGAGAACCACCACCTCCTTTGATGCTGTGGGATGAGATCACTAGCAATTGTTTTCTTTTAATTTTAGCTCTTCCAACAGCTATAGAAGACTCATTCCCTGTATTAAATTCCTTCATATGTATTCCACTTTATACATTTTACTCATCCATTCTCTGAAAGGCTATGTGATTGCTTCTAAAGGCAGAATTTTGGCAAGACAATAGGTGAATAATTTATACACCACTTTCCATCTTCCATTGGTTCAACGGTTTTCCCACAGGGCATTAACTACTACCATACATCCAAGCAGATCTCTGTGCCTCAAAACTAACAGAAAATCCCAAGGACAAAAGTTGAAGAGTTTGCAGTGTGAACATAAAAGGAAGCTTTGGTGGGGTGTCCCACATGCATTTGGTCAGTTTGCACACTAAGCTGATTGCAGCAGTTGCCATTGTAGTGGAATAAGTGGTCATAAACTCTAGATACAGGTGGGGCTAAGAGGATCTGAAGGGAAGCATAGGAAACTTTTTGCTATGTGAGATCTGGAGCCAGTTGCTCCTAGGTCCAAGTTTTTGTTTACACTGGCTGTCTCAGTCAGCTTGGGCTACTATAACAAAATACCAGAAATGTTGTGCCTTATAAACAACAGAGATTCATTTCTATCAGTAGATTCTGGAAGTCAGAGATCAGGGTGTCAGCATGGCTGGGTTCTGGTAAAGGATGTCTTCCAGTTTGCAGACAGCTGACTTTTTTTTTTGAAGTGGAGTCTCGCTCTGTTGCCCAGGCTGGAGTGCGGTGGTACAATCTCAGCTCACTGCAACCTCTGCCTCCTGGGTTCAAATGATTCTCCCACCTCAGCCTCCTGAGTAGCTGGGATTACAGGTATCCTCCACCATGCCCAGCTAATGTTTTGTATTTTAGTAGAGACAGGGTTTCACCATGTTGCGCAGGCTGGTCTTGAACTCCTGACCTCGTGATCCACCAGCCTCGGCCTCCCAAAGTGCTGTGATTATAGGCGTGAGTCACCGTGCCCAGCCACCTGACTTCTTTAACCTTTACATGGCAGAAAGAGACTCAGCTGACTTGCTCTGCGGTCTCCACATAAGAGTACTAAACTCATTCGTGAGGGCTCCATCCTCATGATCTAATTAGTTCACAGAGACACCACCTCTAAATATCAACTGGTATTGGGGCTTCAACATATGAATTCTGATGCAACACATTTAGTATGTAACATGAACCATATACTAGACAATTTTGCTTGTCCTCCCTGTACCTTCTCAATTTCTTCAACCTAAAATAATAACAATAATAGCAACTTGCCGGACCATTCTAAGGATTAAATGAGGTAGGTATATAATGTGTCCAACGTGGTGTCTAGCATATAATAAATCCTTTGGTGATAATGATTTTTAGTGATTTTCCAGGAGATAATGGTTAAATAGGAGGAAGGATGGGTAACCTAGTGAGGTCTGCTGCTCTTGCATGTGTAACATTGTTAGGATACTTCCTCCAACCTTGTTTATAATCTTGAAATCATACTACAAATGATTTTTCTTTTCCTCTCCTTTCTCCCAGCTTTTTGATGGGTGTTACTTTTGGAAAAAGAGTCTTACTTATCCAAAAGTATGGCAGAGGGTTAAAAACCACAATTGTCCAGGCCTTGAGACAAATAATAATTTCTCTGAGCTAACTTCATTTTGACTTAAATGTAATTGAAAACAAGGACCTGAAGCCTAGCTGGCATGAGAAAAGGCTCATGATATTGGCTATATGGCTTTTAATTCTAAATGCCTGTAAAGTGAAACAGTCATGTATGAGAAAACACAAGCCAGGAGGAAGCAAAGTGATAAAATACTATAAAGATCTACATAATAGAATCTTAAAATTGGGAGAGACATACCCTTTAATAATCTTTTCATTTTCCTCATCTGTAAGATTAAATTTGGGACTTGGTAATAATGGCAATGACCCTAGTTGAGTCTACGCTGGTCATTAACTGTAGATATTTCGCACCAGAGATTTGGTATATTAAAGTAAATTGAATTATACTAATCAGTTAACTCGGTTATACATCACCTCTCTACAAAGTGTTAAACTGCAATGGGAATCTATAAATTTAAAGAAAATCTATTTACTGAAGAGTAGGTTTGAATTAAAATAAAGAAAACAAGTCTGAATAGTCATGATCTGTGGTTTCTAGTTTTTTATTTGCTTTGGGGGTTTTTGTAGCTTCCAAAAGAAAAATCCAGCCAATCTCCTTCTCTTTGTACAAGTATAAGAACACTTTCCATCTATTTCTCTTTGCTTAAATTCTTTTAGAAAAATAGGACCAATGTCAGTTTGTGAGGTTCTGCTCACTTGAGGGCCTGGTAACTATCCATCAGTGTCTGGCTACCAGTACAAAACCTTCTCAGGATAAATGGAAATTCCCTCCTTCCTAAACTCTCCTAACAATTTTTTTTTTTAAGAGAATGTTAGTTTCAGTGAAATCTCTTGGCATGCTAAATCTAGAACTGTATGTATCTTTGGGGAATCATATATCTGAAAAAATCTGCATACGCTTTTAAGGATAAAACAGGAGATAATTTTTTCTCCAAAGACTAACTTTGTCTGCTCATGTAATTATGTTTGTACAACAGGTTGAAATTGACACCTGACATCTTAGAATGTATTCAGTACTACACTCTGGTTGAAGCAGTTCCTCCCCATCACACCCTGAAATTTTGGAGAAATAACTCAAATTAGTCTGATGTCACAAAGAAGAAGAAATTTGTTTATTGCCTAAGTTCTCATTTTTCAGATGATTCCTTTGATTTCCTTTATTGATAGTCATGGTGCATTATCCACTCAGTTTCCCAGCTTCTCTTGAAGAGTTCCTTTGAAGAACTGTGGTCAGATAGCAAATTGAGGTGAGTGATATAAGATCTTTATTTGAATTCTTTTGAAATCAGTTACAATTGCTACTTCCATCCACGATTTCTATATCCAGAAAGAAAAGTCAGTCTTGCTGCATTTCATTCATGAAGAATTCAGAGGCTGGGTATGGTGGCTCACACCTGTAATCCCAGGACTTTGGAAGGCTGAGGCAGGTGGATCACAAGGTCAGGCATTTGAGACCAGCCTGACCAACATGGTGAAACCCCGTCTTTACTAAAAATACAAAAATTAGCTGAGTATGGTGGTGTACACTTGTAGTCCCAGGTACTCGGTAGGCTGAGGCAGGAAAATGTCTTGAACCCAGGAGGCAGAGGTTGCAGTCAGTAGAGATTGAGCCACTACACTCCCATCTGGGCAACAGAGCGAGAATCCATCTCAAAAAAAAAAAAAAAAAAAAAGAATTCAGAGACTCAGAAGAAATACTGGTTTTAACAATTGCATTCCCTCATATGGCTTATACCTGAGTTGCCTGTTGACCGCAGAATATGCTCTCTAGTCAGTAATCTCAGGTTCTTCCTCCAGCTGCAGAACTCAAGGGCACTAAAGCCCCTGACTTCCCAGCTTTCTCCTGCTTTATGCATTATTATATCTTTAAATTCTGATCTTTCCTTATTAGCCTTTAGTTACATGTATTCCTGATATTATGTCCTGTAAGACCTGGAAGCTCTTCAGGCACAGCTCATTACCAGAATTTCATCACCAAAAATTCTTACTAATAACTATTGTGAACACAACAGAAACATTCTATTGCTTGTTTTCCATTCCAAGTACTGTCCATCCTTGGGTGTGCTTTTAGAAGCTTAGTTTTTCTTTGATACTCCTCTCTACTCATTTCTTCCTTTTTCTCTGCCCTCTCTGTAGGGGCTGTGGTTTATTAAAATCTTTTTGGTATCCACATAATCCAAGTGTGGCAAACAACCCTTCCTATTTGTATTTTAGGATGTCTGTGGTGGCATCTTGTAGAATTCTATATAGGAATAATTTGGGTCTTTTAGATTCCTCAAAGTGGGAAAGTTATACATTTAGCAGATATTTAAAACTTAATTATTCTCTTCTGGGCTGATTTTGTGAGATTTCCAGAGATTATTATTCTTGCCTTCATTTCTGGGGATCTTTCAAATGTATTTCCCTTGCTGTGGTTAAATGTATTGCTGCTGTCTGATGATTTATTATTTCTCCTTGAAAATCAGGACATTCCTTTGACTGAGGACTCCACTACTCTCCAGGCATCATTCTTGGACAGAATTTAAGTCAAACTTTTTCCAGCACTCTCTTGACTATACCCTGAAAATTCTGGTAATAGAAGTTGTCCCCAAATTTGTAACTTATTTTTCTTTCCTATCAGAGTAGCTGGTCAGCCATTGCCACTCTCTCTTTAGGCTTCTCAGCATGTTATCAGTTTGCTGTATCTTCCAAATTCTATAGAAAACAGATAAAGCTCTCTAAGGCATCTCATTGAAGCCTCCTTCCTGGTTTTGGAAAGAACTTAAATCCCTCTTAGCCTCCTTCCATGACATGGGTAGAGAACTCAAAGAACCTCATTTGCCCTGCCCAAGAATTCTTTTTAAATTCCTCTCCTCTGGCCCCTCCAGCATCTTTAATGGATGGATATGAATTTTCAGTTGAGGGTTTAAAAACTAGCTTGTTATTGCTACTTTTGCTTGCCAGTCTTGATTTTAGAATTTGGCAGTAGTTGACATCTGTGATCTTATTAAGATCACAGTTGAAACTGATTCTAAACTAAACTAATTTCCATGTAGGACCTAAAAAAAATAAACCATGAGCTATTTAGACAAGGACACACTATAGTTGTTCCTCTTAGTCAAATCTAGTTGGAAATTTTTATCCATTTCTTTATGATAGGAATTAAAAACAATTGTATTTATTTTTTAAATTATTTTTACTATTACATTTATAGTTTCATAATTTTATTATTTTCATTTTTCTTGTATAGCAATGCCTAAAAGTATTATAAGCTATAACCATTCTCATTTAATCTTTTTTTTAAAGAAAGCACATGTACCCCAGAACTTAAAGTGTATGTATATATATATATATATATTTTTTTTTTTTTTTTAAAGAAAGCCTTAAATAAGGTATCTGGATTGGATTAAAATAAAGTCACTAGAATATAAGCTTTTCAAAAGCAGGAATTGCACTGGACATTTCTTTGTCCCACTTTGTGACTTTTTGGCCATTGCTTTCACTCCAGCCATTGCTATGGCGTAGTTTTATGCAGGTACAATCTGACAGCACTTTGTGTTACCTCTACCACAATTTTCTTGCTTTTGGCATCATACTTTGTCACTTCTGAGATGCCTGTAAAGCCATGCTCAGCCTTTCTGATACATGCAGAGAGAGCTAATTTTCTATGGGATAATCCTTTGCCATTGAGAACAAAAATTTCTCTCTTTTTTTTTTTTTTTGTTTCAGGTGGACAATACTAACTTTCACGTACACGGTTTCTCAAAAAATCCCCAATGGAATCATGCTCTCGTCGTCTCCTGGGCTATAATCTGCTCAGTGATGTAACCTGAAATTAACTTTCCTTCCTTTACTGTGTTGCCCTTCTAGTATTCTACTCTAGTTACTTGTGTTTACTTCCCAAAATTAAAATGCATAAATCCAAACTCTTTTCTCAGGCTCCTTTTTGGGGGAACTTAATCTAAGACTATAATTGTTTCTTTGTTTCATGAAAAATTCCAAGCACTTAGAATGGTGGCTAGAATCTAGTGAACTCTCTTTAAAAAATTGTTGAATGTATCACTGAACTGCAACAGTATGTTGTCCAGAGGATGGGCAAGATAAGCATTCTTCCTTAGAGAGTGCAGCCTACAGAAAGTCTGCTCCTCTGTGGGTTGTGTTACATCTTAAGATTGATTATGAATAATAGGTGCAGTCCACATCTCTCTGATGTCCTGTCTCAAACATGCACTGCAAAAAGGGACTTGCCTCTTCACACTAGCATCAGGCTCTCCAGGAAAATGATGTTTTACTAGGAGAATTATAACAGTCCAGCATGATATATTGTTCTTTGGTCATAAGTAATGCAAAGATGATAGCAGGCAAAGATAAAGGCCAGTGATTTATTCCACATAACCTTTATGTAAACCTAATAAATTGTGCACAGTAGTGTCTGTGAATGTGACAGTGGCTGTGGCACCAGATCATGTTGACAATGGCAAACATTTCATGCATTCAAAACAAGAGCTGAAGAGAACACCCCTTCTCATTTTTCTTGGGGGTCTCTCACCAAGAAAAGACACTAATATTTTCAGAATGAATCAGGAGACTCAAGAATTAACAACAATAAAATTTATGTAAAGAGAAATCAGTGCTACAAAATCACATTATGTAAGGTCTCGTGAGGAACGAATTCATTTGCATAAGCTTTTATTATTTCTAGTTACTAAAGTTATATTATAAAAATTACATCTATAGATGAATATATACTGACTTCGTTTCTCACTTGCAAAGGTGTAGAACTTTCACATGCATGCACATGCTTATGCACACGCACATTTATATATTTGTACAGTATCCCAGCAACATGAGAAACTCTCACCCAATTGAACCAAAATAGAAAAGGGTTAGTTTTGAAATTTCCAAGAGTGAGACTTTAGAATCTTTTAATATTTATTTTTATTGTCTTTATTGGTTAATAAAAAACTCACATTGGTGAGGAATTTTAGATGAGAACTAGTAAATCAGTCTTCAATCTAGTACAGATTCACATGGGAAGTCACAGTGCATAGTGAAAATAAGGTTCAGAGAAATATGTATTTTCTTATGCTAGGAGTGGGTGAACCTTAAAAATAATGAATTATTTAATAATTCAAATAGAAAAACACTGATGAGAAAATTAGCATATGAATACTAATTCTAAAATGGAGAGAGTCAGTGGAAACAATAACAACTACACGCTTGCCCCAGCATCGATTCAATATAGTGGGCTTTATTGCATTCTAAAAGTACTGAGGTATCATAACATATAAAGCAATATATTCCGGCGTCATTTACAAGACTTATTCTACTAGAGTTATTCAACCTTTCACCTCAGTTGTGCTATGCAGCTTTCCTCTTTGAAAATTCCTTTTTTCTTTTTTCTGAGGTTCCAAAATCCTTGAAGAAATCAAAGGAGATAACAGAGATGCAGCATAAGCTTAATTAGCTAAATTGACTTAGATAATATGGTTAATTATTTCTATAGTCATTTGGCAAAGGTTAACTTTTAAACTTAAATAAGAGATGCTGTCATTTCCTTCTAAACAAAAGTGCTGATTTTATTAAAGAAAACAACAGCAAAACACTGCAGTTTCATCTATGGCATTGACCTTCATAGAGAGATTGTTCACACAGTAAGCACTGAGTCCTTTGTTTCTCCTTTTAACTGGTACTCGGAATCAGGTTTTTGCTTCAGGCATTTTCCTATAATAAACACTATTTTCTGAATTAATTAAAAAAACCACAACTGCAACATTAAGAATAGGAAGCATCAATATTAGAAATTCAATTTCTAGCAATGTTCTTGTGCAATTACGAAGCAGCTACACAGTTTAGCTACCCTTGATATAAAACATAAGTTATAAAAAGGGCAATGCAGCTTCCAAATTCCTGGAAAAAATGAGAGCATTGCAACATGCTTGAACTTTGACCCTCCAATAGGTTGGCTTTTTTTGGACCTGTGTGCCAAAACAGCTTAGATCTTGCTCTTCATAAATGTAATGTAACTTACATCTAAAGGGAATTCCCAAAAAAGCAAGTGGCATTAAAGAGAAGATGACTTTTCTGGGGAATGAACTATGTAATGAATAAGTATGAGTCAATTCAGACCTTCCTGTGCCATACTCCTGCAGCCAGTCATTAAAAGTACTATCCGCTGTTATTAGGATGCCCAGATCAGATAAATAAATCATTATGTCACAGATTGTATTTATTGTGTGCCACCTGCACACTTAACCCTGTGATAGGGACATAGAGAAGAGTTAGCTACTCTGGATTCAAAGAGAGCCAAAAAATGTAGTTAGAAAGATAAAATAAATCTAACTCATACAACAAATTAATATTTTAATATTAACTTTCATCTGAATTAGTAGAATGTCATTTTCTCTAGTCTACTTTTAAACTAATTCTCAAACTTCAGTGATACTATTCTTATGCTTTTAAAAAGTAACTTTCCTTCTCATACATTTTTTACAACTCCCCATTGCTGATAGGTAAAGATAAACTCATTTGTATGTGTTAAGTAATTACAGCGAGAGGGTCAAAGACTTGTGTTCGAAGACAGTTACCCATGGGTCTCATTTCCCTACTCATTTTTGAGGAGACTGTCTTTGTTCCAGACTAATTTTCCAAAAATATTTGCATAGTGACAGCAAACATGGAAGATGGAGATAGTGTTTTCCTTCAGAACCAACGGCTGGTTTGTTTACTGTATAAGATAGGAAAGATAATGAATTCACTTAGCTCAAAAGTCAGGCAAGTTTACTGTTGGCACAACCTTCTTTGTGATGCAATCCACTTTGAGAGTAGGTATTACCAGTTTCTCTTCGCATTTTCCTGTTGGAATTTGGGCCTGGAAACCCAGCAAAGTTGCTGCTCTTCTTGTTATCATTAATGCTGTGAATAACAAAGTACTTGTTCTCTGTTTCGGAGGTCTCATCTCTTCTGCCAGCATCCCTGAGGCTGTGCCAGAACAACTCTTTAGCTCAGACCCCTTACAACTCCTTACATTTCCCCCTTCTTCCTTGCCTATTTTTAAAGCTCTCTTTGATTGTCTACCAATCTGAGCAGTGATAGGACAAAAATTTCTGGGTGATAGGATAAAACTTTTTAGGAAAAGAGAATCAGCTTAGTAGAAAAATGATCCTTTTCAAGTGGCAGTCTATAATAGGGAGTGAAAGGATTGAGGAACCAATGGAGTACAGAGGAGGGATATTATTTAAAAGTAGAAAACTTAGATTTGGACATTTGAAATTTTTCACAACTTGGTCTATCTTTCTGGATACAGATGAAGTTTTATTCTCATTATTTATTCTTTTTATGTTCATTATACATACATACATGCACACATATTCCATTTGCATTTTTTAAATATGTGAATTTGCAATTATTTTTAAACTAATTTGTGTGTCAAAGTTCCATTTTACTTAATCCGTTACCAAATATAACTCTTTGTTACTCTATAACTCTTCTTCTCTTCTTCATATTTACCTAACCTCTTCCTCCAGTCCCCATACCATCCCTAGGTATAACAATTTTTTTGTTGAGTCTTTAAGGTTTTCTACATATAGGATCATGTCTGCAGCAAATGGAGATAATTTTACTACTTCCTTTCCAATTTATATGCCTTCTTTTTCCTGTCTAATTGCTCTGGCTAGGCCTACCAGTCCCATGTTGAGTAGAAATGGTGCAAAGGGGCATCCTTGTCTTCTTTTATATCTTAGAAGAAAGGCTTTCAATTTTTCACAGTTGAGTGTAATGTTAGCTGTAGGCTTCTCATATATGGCCTTTATTATGTTCAGATAGATTCCCTCTATATGTATTTTGTTGAGAATTTTTACCGTAAATGAATGTTGAATTTTGTCAAGTGATATTTCTGTATTGATTGAGATGACTATGTGGTTTTTATCTTTTATCCTGTTTCCATGTTATATTACATTTATTGATTTATATGCCTTGAACCACCCTTATATTCTAGTGATAAACCCCACTTGATCATGTGATGTTAAATTTGGTTGTATAGTATTTTGAGGATTTTTGCATGTAATTTCATCAGTCATATTGGCCTATAGTTTCCTTTTATTGTGGTGTCTTTGTCTAGCTTTGATATCAGGTTGATTCTGATTCATAAGTTTGGACCTACTCCCTTTTCTATTTTTTGGAAGTTTTAAGAATTGGTATTAATTCTTCTTCCATTATTTGGTAGAATTCCCCCAAGAAGACATTTTGTCTTGGACTTTCTTATTGGGAAGTTTTTGATTGTTACTTAATCTACTTTTTATTATTCTGTTCAAGCTTTCTATTTCCTCTCGATTTGGCTTTAGTAGATTATATGACTTTAGAAATTTATTTCTTAGATTATCAAATTTATTGTTGTATACTTATTTATAAAAGTCCCTTTTGATTTTTTTAAGTTCTCAGGTAGCCATTGTAACATCTCTTTCATCTATGATTTTATTTATTCGAGGCTTTTACTTTCTTTTATATTTTAGTTTATTTTTTTTGAGACAGAGTTTCTTTCTTGCTGCCTAGGCTGGAGTGCAATGACACAATCTCAGCTCATTGCAATCTCCGCCTCCAGGGTTTAAGCAATTCTCCTGCCTCAGCCTCCTAAGTAGCTGGGACTACAGGCATGCACCACAATGCCCAGCTAATTTTGGTATTTTTAGTAGAGATGGGGTTTCACCATCTTGACTGAGATGGTCTCGATCTCCTGACCTCACGATCTGCCTGCTTCAGCCTCCCAAAGTGCTGGGATTACAGGCATGAGCCACCACACCCGGTGTTTTCTTCATTTTTTATTTTTTAATTTTTTTAGTTAGACTAAGAGTTTGCCAATTTTGTTTATTTTTTCAAAATTCAATTCTTAGATTTGATTTTTTCTATTGTTCTCTATTCTTTATTTATTTCTGATGTTCTTTTTTTTTTTTTCCTTCAGCTAATGCAGGGCTTAGCTTGGCCTTCTTTTTCTAAATTCTTGAAATTTAAAGTTAGGTTGTTTATTTGAAATCTTTCTTCTTTTTTAATGTAGTCATCTGCTATAAATTTTCCTAATATTGAGTTTGTTGTCTCCCATAGGTTTTGGCATGTTGTGTTTTCATTTTCATTTATCTCAAGATATTTTTAAAATTCACTTTCTTTGACCCAGTGGTTGTTCACCAGTGTTGTTAGTTGCTACAACTTTGAGAATTTTTCCATTTTTTTTTTTAGCTGTTACTGATTGGTAGTCTCATTCTATGCTGGTCAGAGGGGATGCTTGGAATGATTTTAATCCTCTTAAATTTGCTAATACTTGTTTTGTGACCTAACATGTGATCTATCCTGGAAGATATTCTATGTGCTTTTAAGAAGAATGTATATTCCTCTGCTGTTGGGTGGAGAATTCTATATGAGTGTACGTTTATTTTGATCTGTAGTGTTATTTCTGCCATTTCCTTATTGATTTTCTGTCTGGATTATGTATTTATTATAGAGAATAGGGTATCGAATTCTTCTACAATTATTGTATTGCTATCTATCCCTTCAGATTTGTCAATGTTTGCTTTGTATTTTAGATGCTTTGATATTGGGTACATGTATATTTATAATTGTTATATCTTCTTGTTAAATCAACTTTATATCATTATATAATTACTGTCTTTGTCTCTTGTGACAATTTTTGACATAGAGTCTATTTGTTCACATACAAGTACATATAGCCTACTCAACTTACGACCAAATCATGTTACGACCAGTCTGGCAGAACCAATCGTGGTCGTAAGTCGAGCACTAGCTGTATAGCAACTTCTGTTCTCTTTGATTACTGTTAACATTTGTGTGGAATATGGGCGAAGACTACATGACAAAAATGCCAAAAGCAATTGCAACAAAATCCCAAATTGACAAATCAGGTCTAATTAAACTAAAGAGCTTCTGCACAGCAAAATAAACTATCATCAGAGTGTACAGGCAACCTACTGAATGGGAGAATATTTTTTCAATCTACCGATCTGACAAACATCTAATTCTAATATCCAGTATTTACAATGAACTGAAAAACATGTACAAGAAACAAACCATCTCATCAAAAAGTGGGCAAACGATATGAACAGACACTTCTCAAAAGAAGACATTTTTGCGGCCAATAAACATGATAAAAAGCTCAACATCATTGATCAGAGAAATGGAAATCAAAATCACAATGAGATACCATCTTACGCCAGTTAGAATGGCAATTATTAAAAAGTCAGGAAATAATAGATGCTGGTGAGGCTGTGGAGAAATAGGAATGCTTTTACACTGTTGGTGGGAATGTAAATTAGTTCAACCATTGTGGAAGACAGTATGGTGATTCCTCAAGTATCTAGAACCAGAAATACCATTTGACTCAGCAGTCTTATTACTGAGTCTATATCCAAAGAAATATAAATCATTCTACTATAAAGACACATGCACATGTATGTTTATTGCATCACTATTTGTAATATCAAAGCCATGGAATCAACCCAAATGCCCATCAATCATAGACTGGATAAAGAAAAGGTAGTACATATATATACCATGGAAAACTATGCAGCCATAAAAAGGAATGAGATCATGTCCTTTGCAGGGACATGGATGAAGCTGGAAGCCATCATCGTCAGCAAACCAACACAGGAGCAGATAACCCAACACTACATGTTATCACTCATAAGTGGGAGATGAACAATGAGAATACATGAACATAGACAGGGGAACAACACATACCATGGCTTGTTGTGGGGCGGGGGCTGAGGGCAGGGAACTTAGAGGATGGGCTAATAGGTGCAGCAAATCACCATGGCACATGTATACCTATGTAACAAACCGGCATATTCTGCACATATATCCTGTTTTTTTTTTTTTTTAAGAAGAAATAAACAAAAATATTTGTGTGGAATATCTTTTTTTATCCTTTTACTGAATTTCATCCTACGTGTGTACTTAAATCTACAGTGATTCTCTTGTGGACAGCCTGTGGTTCAATTTTGCTTTTGTATCTATTCAACCACTCTGTCATTTGAATGGAGAGTTTATTTCAATTACATTTAAAGTAATTATTAATAGGAATGAACTTAATCTTTCCTTTTTGTTAGCTGTTTATTGTCTGTTTTATAGTTCCTTTGTCCTTTTTACTTCTGTTCTCCGTTTGTGGGTTGTTTTTTTTTTATAGTGATGTGCTTTAATTCTATTCTCCTTGTCTTTTGTGTCTCTACTGCATAAATTTTCATTGTGGTTACCCTGGGTTCATATATTTTATAGTTATAGCAGTCTGTTTTAATGCTGATAATGACTTTACTTCAAGTGCATGTACTCTATACTTTACTTCCCTCTCCCTCATACGTCATGTAATTGATGTCAGGTTTTACTTATTTTAAATTGTTTTTCCATTAACAAATTTCTGGGGTTATAGTTATTTTTACTACTTTTATCTCAGACTTTATGTATCAGTGTTAAAAGCGGTTTATACACCACTATTGCACGATTATAATATTCTGTGTTTGAGTTTACCTTTAAGCAGGTACCTGTAAGCAGTGAAACTTACACTTTTATATGTTTTTATGTTGTTGTTTAGTGCCTTTTTATTTCAACTTGAAGAACTCCTTTCATCATGTACTATATGGCAGGTCGTAGTGGTAACAATTTTCCTCAGTTTTTGTTTGTCTGAGAAAGTCTTCATCTCTCCTTCATTCTTGAAGGACAATTTTGCTGGGTATTCTAAGTTGGTAATTTTTTGTTTTCAGTACTTTGGATGTATTATCCCCTCTCTAATGGCCTGTAATGTTTCTGCTTAGAAATCTGCTGTTAGTGTTTATTGTGGTACTCCCTTGTGTGTAACAAGTTGCTTTTCTCTTACCGATTTCAAAAGTTTCTGTCTTTGACTTTTTTTTTTTTGAGACAGAGTCTTTCTCTGGAGCCCAGGCTTGAGTGCAGTGGTGCAATCTCAATCTTGACTCACTGCAACACTGCAACTCTGCCTCCCAGGTTCAAGTGATTCTCCTGCCTCAGTTTCCCAAATAGCTGGGACTACAGGCACACATCACACAATGCCTGCCTATTTTTTCTATTTTTAGTGGAGACAGGATTTCATCATATTGGCCAGGCTGGTCTCAAACTCCTGACATTAGGTGATCTGTCAGCCTCAGCCTCCCAAAGCATTGGAATTACACATGTGAGGCACTGTGCCCAGCCTGTCTTTGACTTTTGACTATTTAACTATAATCCAACTTAGTGTACCTCTTTGTGTTTAATATATTTGGGGACTTTTGGGCTTCATGAATAAAGATGTACATTTGCCTCTATAGATTTGGGACATTTTCAGTCATTGTTTTTAAACATAAGATCACTATCTCTTTCTATTTCTCTTACCTTCTGGTAACCCTAGAATTCAGATGTTGGTTCACTTGATAGGTATCTCATAAGTTCTGTATTATTTCTTCAATTTTTGTTATTCTTTTTTCCCCTTTCACTAATTTTATTCCTCTGTCTTCATGTTCACTGATTATTTCTTCTGCATGTTTGAGTCTGCTTTTGAAGTTTTCTATTGATTTTTTCAGTTCCATTATTTTATTCTTCAGCTGCAAAGTTAATTTGTTTGCTTACTTTTTATGGCTGCTATTCATTATATTTATTAATCTCCTAATTTTGTTCATGTATTTTTTTCCTAGTTTTATTTAGTTGTCTATCTATGTTTTCCTTTAGGTTATTGAGCTTCTTTAAGGTGATTATTTTGAATTCTTTACCAAATAATTTTGATTTTCTATTTCTTTAGGATTGGTTAGTGGAGCTTCATTAGTTTCATTTGATGGTGTCATATTTGACTAATTCCTCACAATCCATGTAGCTTTGCTTGGCATCTGTGCATTTGAAGCAGCAAATATCTATTCCAGTTTTTACAGATTGATTTGGCAAATAAAGACCTTTTTTCTATTGGGACCCAGGAAAGATAAAACTACCTTTGGGATAGCAGTTGAGCAGGCTGAAGCTGGGTCATGGGTTATTTCTGAGTCTCTAGTAAAGTTTGCACGTGGGTGGAGGTCCTATTACCAAAGACATGAATGTATATGATGGCTCCTAATCAGTGAGCAAATTTTTGAACTGCCTCTGCACTGCAGAGGAGGACAGGAGCTATGTCATCGGGCTACTTCAGGGTCCGCAGTTCAACTTGAGGTTAGTGGTCTGGTTATGGAGGGGCATGTCCTGTTAGGAACCTAGGCAGATCAGACTGTGCCCAGACCATGGCAGAGGGAGCTAGAACTGTGTCACAGGCCTATGTCAGTCTCCACAGCCAAAACCAAATTTGGTCATCTTTTAACTGGGAGCACGAATGGGCATATTTCCCTTTGGGTCCCGAGATGGGCAGGACTGTCCCCTACCTGTGCTAGCATGGAGCTGGAGCTGGGTTATAGGGCTGCTTCAGCATCCACACTTGGAACTGTTGTTGGTGGGCATGCCACATAGTCACAAATGGGGATATCTCTTTTTGGGTCTCTGGGTGGGGACTCATGCCCCTGGACCACAGTAGAAGGTTGGCACTAGGTAATAGAGCTATTTCAGGATCCTGGTTGAGTCAAAGTTTAGTAGCTCATTTGCTATGGGGAAGGATGGGTATAGATCCTTCTGGGTCACTTGGCAGATGGGGCTGGTAGCAGGACCGTAGTCAAGCAGGGTTGCAGCTAAGTCCACAGGGGCATGAAGCTGCTTCCGATCTGCAGGGCAGAACATAGTTGGCTAAGTTATTAATACCACTGGGGCACATGCATGCCTTCTAAAAGCAGCCCCCCTCAGTCTTAGGCTCCCCCAGGGTTTTGCAACCTCCTATGGTTCCCAAAACTCTCACAAAGTAATGGCTGTAGATTTTTGTCTGTAGATGGCTGCCACATTGTTTCTAAGAGCTAGGAACCTTTTATTTGGTCACTTTGCTGACATCACTTCTATTTGCTGTTTAATGGCCAAATAACGTTTTTTAGTTCAAAATGATTATGTATGGTTGGACAATGTTCCTGTAACTAACAGAGCTACATTTTGTTGTATAAATAATGACAATAGTAGTTTTACTTGTGCTAAGAATCCATATAATGATAACTTGCAAAAGTATAGCACTTTAGAACAGAAAACGTCCTTTGAAAATATAGTTCAATCCCTTATTTAAATAGATTCTGGAAGCTCAGGCCCTGAACGGTTAATTCTCTGAACTCATACAACTGGTAAACAGCAGAGCAGGAAGTTGAGTCCTTTGACTCTCCCAACCTGCACTCTGCCCCTATGTAGGAAAACTGCCTTTCAACCAAGATGAAATATAAAATGAAATGAGAGTGTTCAGCATTTTGAAACACATAATGTTCTAAAGACAGTACAACAATGCTGCTGTCCTCAGGAAATTAGAAAGCAATTTAGAGAAATGAAATGGGTCAAACGAACTGTCACTGAAACAAAGGCTGTGGATCAAGCAATAAATCAGTAACTGCTTCTTGGGCTTGAGATTTTCAACCCCTCAGGGTGGGAGGTTAACCACCAAATAAATTTAAAGAATTTCCACTGAGTGTTTCTTGTGAAATTCTGAAGACATTTATATCGCACTTTCTACACCCTTAATTTCCTGTGCAAAAATAGAATGGCATTCAGTGGTCTTATGTTTCTAAGAGGGTTATTTTCTATAGTATTTTAGAAAATATCCTACAGTACTTCAGCAGGGGTGGGGTGGCAGAGGCTGATGCTTGGTAGAATTAAAGGCTCACGTATTTCTCTAATCAACGTTAAAATCTCCTCGTTCTGCCTCATCTTATTGATAACTGACTGCTGTCTCCTTCCTTTCTCTCAGAACTTCAGGGGAAAAAATTAGCCAGCAAGATGTAGTTATCTTTGTTGTAACTTGTACATAATATGCAATTTTAATGACAGTTTTACATACATTACTCAACCCTCAGTACATTCAGAGGTCAAATCACTATATTAACAGACATTCCAAAGGGAATTGAGCATCCAGTCATGTACTCATGATCAGTTTGATAGAACAGCAACTCTCCAAATCATCTCAGGTTAGCAGGAGCCTGGGAAATCAACAGCAACCACTGATTTTTTCGCCCAATTGATTTTGGCAATTGGACTTCAATTGCATGAAAACTCAGAAAAGAATGGACTTGCATGCTATTTAGTAAGTCTCATCTACACTGATCAATGTGAATTGCATATTGTTCTATGAATATTATTTTGACTTTGGCTGACTACATCTCCAAATAGATCATGGGTTCAAAAAAAAAGTTGTTTCAAATCTTCACTGAACCTAGTTAAGTGCTATGAACCTTGAATTCAAAAGTAGTAAACCTTGAATCCAATGATGGTGCTGGTTGAGATCACTGTTTGTGTTCTCTGATTTCTAGAATTCTTTTGCGTAATACCTAAATAAATTAGCATTTTACTATAACCTACCATTATTCTTAGCTGGTATTATTTCATGATGGTAAAACAGAGTGTAGCAGAGCTACATATACCAGAGGTATATGGCAGGCAGAATTACAGCCCCTCAAAAGATGTCAACAGCCTGTTCTCCAGATCCTGCAAATACACTATATTACATGGCAAAAGGAAATTAAGGTTGCAGGTGAAACTAAGGTTGTTAATCAGCTGACCACAAGAGAGGTATAATGTGGATTATCTAAGTGAGAGCCATGTAACAACATAGGTCCTTAAAAATAGATGGAGGAGAGAAGAGTTAGTGAGAGAAATGTGATGTAAGAAAGATTTGACCAGCAATTGCTGGTTTCAAAGAAGCAAGAAGGAGCTGCGAGGCAAGGAATGTGTTCAGTCTAGAAGCTAGAAAAGGCAGAATAAACAAATTATCTCCTAGGGCCTCAGAAGGAATACAGTACTGACAATACCTTTATTTTAGCCCAGTGAGACCGTTTTCAGATTTCTGACTTTCCGAACTGTAAGATAACACATTTCTGCTGTTTTGAGTCATTAGGTTTGTGATAATTTGTTATTGCAACAAAATAAAACAAATATAGTGTAGATGGACTCCACTTACCTAGATTGACTTAATTCATATTTTTTTTTTGGTATCTGCTGTGATGTGACTTTTCACTTCCTCATTTTAACTATGAATAGTATTTTTGAATATACTATAATGTATTTATCTCCCCTTTTGTTTGCCAAGCACTGATATTAAAAACATGTCGCAATAACCTGTACATGCTTCTTGGGCTTTTACATGAGTATTTCTTGAATATACAATTACTGAGAGGTATCAAATGCCATTTTCAACTGAAATAGCTATTACAAATTGCTACCCAAATTGGCTGGACCAATTTATAGTCTCATGAACAGTATAAAAGTTAGAATGTCTTTACATTCATAAAAAAATTAGTTATTATAGACTTCTTAATTGAGCTGATTGTATGGGTTTTATATTGTAAATTATTGTAAGTGGCATTGTATAAAAAAATCAGCTAATTTCTGATACGTAGCAATATTTTTGAAGATTTCACTTGGAACTCTGCAGTGCCTTGTTATTGTTTCCAGAATGAGATGTAAGAGTCTCAACATAATATACATACTTGACCTTCTCCTTTGTACAGTTATACTAAGTGGCTTGTACCTTTGTACATATGCAATGCTGATGCTTGATTTTAAGATTGTCTTTATCCCTCTCTTTTATCTGGAGTTCCATCATTCCCATCTCTCCTGGCTAATCTCTTCTCCTAGTCTAAAAAGTTGTTTACCAACTTTTTTTGACATTCTTTTGGTTCTTATCACAATGTATCATCATGTCAAAACAGTTTTAAACATGTATGATAAACACACATGATTGAAATATCCAAATTACTACAAGGTATAAAGTGAAAAATTCTCCTCTTATCATTGCTTCTCCACTGTTCAATGTCCTTCCCACTGAAGGTAAGAATTAACAGGTTCTTGATTAACGTTCTAAAAATATTTTACTTACATGTGCAAACCAATATATACATACATGCATGTGTTTGTATACACACACACACACACACAGAAGTTGTTTTCATCTCTCTGGCCTATTTCTTTCTAAGCATTGGCTAAATCTCTTTCTGTGAACCAAATCTTTGAGGAAAGTCCTAGCGAATATGAGATGGCTGGTTATGGGAATGTGGGAATGTACTGGAGAAGCCAAAAGGGCAGAGGCTTCCAGGCGAGAGTGTGTCTCACATGTTCCAGAATCACAAGAAGGTCAGTAGTAGAGTAAATGAAAACAATAAAAGATAAGAGGAGCTGAGCATTGATAGATTTCACTTTTATTAATAAAATATAAAATGTGGGTATATTGCAAAGCATTGAACTTTATTCTGTAATCTAGTCTTTTCTATTTTAATAAAATCATGTTACATATTTTCTTACTAGTTATGACAAAATATTTTATTTTTTAATATTCCCAGCTTCGTGTATGTGTATGTTTAAAATTTTATTTCATTTTTTTGAGACAGGGTCTCACTCCGTCGTGCAGGCTGGAGTGCACTGGCATGATCATAGCTTACTGTAACCTTGACCTTCAGGGCTCAAGCAATCCTTTCACCTCAGTCTCCTGAGTTGTTGGGACTACAGCCATGCACCATAATCCTCAGTTAATTTTTGTAGAGATAGGGTTTTGCCATGTTGCCCGAACTGGTCTTGAGCTCCTGGACTCAAGTGATCCTCTCACTTCAGCCTCCCAAAGTGCTGATATTACAAGGCATGAGCCATTGCACACGGCTTTATGTGTGTGTTGCCGTGTGTTTTGTTTTCTTCATTTTCCTGTGTGTTTATATGTAATTCTCACATTTAGGAAAGGTTGCTTTCATTTTAAAAAGTTGTGTCATAAATTTATCCCTTTGTAAAAAAAAAAAGACTCACTGTTCTATAAGAGTTGATACAATCAGCATATTCACTCTTCCTTTCCTCTCTACTCTTGAATTTCAGTCAAATTAAGTGTTTTTTAAAATTATTATCTTTGTAGAGTTAAATGCTCTTACACTTGTTGATATGGTTTGGCTGTCATCTTTAATTGTAGCTTCCATAATTCCCACAGGTTGTGGGAGAGTCCCAGTGGGAAATAATTGAATCACGGGGGTGGCTTCCTCCATACTGTTCTCGTGGTAGTGGATAAGTCTAATGAGATCTGATGGTTTTATAAGGGGTTTCTCCTTTAGAGTAGCTCTCATTCTCTCTTGCCTGCTGCCATGTAAGTCATGCCTTTTGCCTTCCGCTGTGATTGTGAGGCCTTCCCAGCCACATGGGACTGTGAATTCATTAAACCACTTTTTATTTGTAAGTTACCTAGTCTTGGGTATGTCTTTATCAGCAGCATGAAAATGAACTAATACACTTGTATTATTTGATATGTCAACTTTAAATGATATCCTTTGACCCCCGGTTATTTACTATTCAATGTTCTCTCCCTGCGCTGTCGCTATGAATTTCTCATACTCATCATTGGAGGCTGAACTTGTCCTCTATTAATTTCCCAGAAAAATCACAGGAATAATTTTCACTAAATTTTCATATATTTAATGGCATTTACGTGTAGTCTTTATAGTGTATAGTCTTTATATCATTTGATTTGATATAATTTCCTTGGCTTACATTTTCTTTAAGTTAATTTTAGATATTTGTCAACAATCATAGATTTGAATGTTCTTGTGGATTTTCTAACCATTCATATTTTATTTTTCTGGCTGTTAAAGACATTCTGTACTTTTAAGTCCATACATCTTGGTGTCCACTCTAGATATCTAGCATGGCCTTTTCAACATGTAGATTCAAGTCTACTTTTATTTCAGAAAAAAATTGTGACTCTCTATTTTTACCCGGTAAGGTTGCTTCTTTCTTTGAAGTCATGATTTAGGTATATGCTGGATTTTTCTTTGCCTGTCATCTCTACTGTTTTTCTCTCTCATTCATTTTTATACTTTCTTCCATTTCTGTTTAGATTTTGCTTTTTTCCCTATTCAGTGTTTTGTCTTTTCACTCTTGCATGATTTCCAGTTTCATCTTTACTGCTGCATTGATGTGACATTTTTTCTACCTCTTTCTTGAAATCAGTTTTTATTTCATCTCCTTCACTTTCTTATCATTTATTTTCTTAGAACTTTGAGTTCTACCTTTTAATGTTATTGTAAAGAGACGATAGTTTCTAGCTTTGCAAATTCACAGTAAAATGTTTGCTCATAATTTTCACTGAGTGCATGGATTCTTCATCAATAAATTTACTGCTCTTTGGATTTTGCATCATTTTAGGTTTAAAATTCTAAATTATTTTGACATTCCACCGCTAACACATGTCATCTTTGTATTTTGTCTATGCAGTTGATTTTTAAATTAATATGACTATTTAATTTTCTTTCTAGATTAACCTTTTGGCTATAGTCTGCTAACATCTTGCCTTATTTATATAATTCCATTCTCCTATTTGATAAGCATATCTTCCACATCAATGTTGAGGATATTTATGAATATGTTATCTAGAGTAAGATGGAAGGCAGAGTTTTGTGACCATTCACTGGATCTCTCTTTCTTAAGCTGACATCTGTTGATAACTCCATGTCCACTAAGGTTTAATTGTACTTTTATCCACCTCAGTCTCTTCAACTCTTTCATGGTACTCCATTCTTTTCCTCTTGATAGTTCAGTTAGCTCTTTCCTTAGAAAATCTCTCATTTAACTACAGTTGATTACAATTAACTTTGACTCTGAAGTCATTGGTGAATATTAGAGGGCAAAAGTATAAGTCCTAGACTGATTCTTATCTGGCCAAATATTGAAGTCATCATCATCATCATCTTCTTCTTCTTCTTAATAATTTTCATTTTCTGATTCTTTACCATCTGTCTTGCAGTGGTGCAAACCATTTTGCATAAAATACTTTATTTATAGAAACTATGACCCTCTAGTCATACAAAGGAAAACTGGCATGCAGAAAGTTTTTTACTCATTTGAAGTTACATACCCAGTAATTAGTGGGGCCAGAGTTCACACTAGGACAATTGTTTTGTTTTGTAGTTGTTTTAAACCACTGTCTGTACTGGCTTTGTTTATTAATCTTCTATTAATATAATCTTGGTTCTGCCCACTAATTTTTCTGGAACTTTTTTCCTATTCTCCAAAATTATGGAGCTGAAACAGATGATATCAAGGATTTTTATTATCTATAATACTTTATGATTCTGGAAAAGAGATTTATTTTTTACTGCATTTTATATAAAACACGTTTGATTTTTTTTCCTGTAGGGCAGCCATGAATTCACTTCCTACTTTCTCCTGGAATGACACAGATTTTTTCCATTTCTCTAGGTGCTATATCTGAGTTGCTGTTGATAGGATGTCAGATCAGTATCCAATTTGTGACCCTTAGGCTTTCCTTGAAAACAGAAGCTCCCATCTTAAGTGCATTAATATTGCAAGCATATTCCTTGGAACATGTGCCCTTGAGACCTCCTTGTGTAAGAGGAAATCTATCTCAGTGGAGAATCTGCTAACCTTCTATCAGTTTCCCTTAGATCCTTTATCCCCCTGTGTGCTAAATTTAGGAGGCAAGTCCAGACAGCTAGTTATACGTGAAAACAAGTTCAAGGCCATTTTATAATCCCAGCCAGTCTTCCTTGTACAACTGGTCCAAGAGTCACAAGTGACAGGCAGTCCTAAATTAATCCTATTTGGGCTGATTCTCTGTTGTTATAGATTTCTATGTCTCTAGCTTGCTGCTTAGCCACCCCAGCTCTTGCTATGGTTGCAGATGCCTCCTTGGTGTGTCATTGTCAGATCCACTTCATATCAAACATGCAAAGTATTTGGTCTCATTTAACCCTGCTCTTTTCCCAAAGAGCAATGCGGAAAGTGATTTCTGTGGAAGAAAAGACTTGGACTGATCTTCTGTGTCTTGTAGTTCTGTCCTTCAGGGAAACTTACAAGTGGGTGAGATCATGATTAAAATCAAATTCAGATGGGGTTTTTAAAAATATTCTAAATTCTGGATGATGTTCTCTTCATTATGCTTTCTGCCTCTTTTTTTTTTTACCTGTCTTTAAATTAGCCAGGTTTTTTTTTTTTTTTTTTAGAAAAATGGTACACTAACAGTTCTAGATTAGGCACTGGGTTCTGGAAGATGTGACAGCTTCTCTATGTGCGTCTGACCCAGAAGAATCTCCTGTATAGCTACTCCAATGCTGTTATTCCATTACCTTCTCCTTCTTTTATTACCACCATTTCTTACCTTTATCTTAAATCTTTCAAGAAAATCCAGGAACATATTTCTTATTCACAGTCCTACAGTTGATACCTCTTTACACAGAAAAGCCCACTTCGCTGGGAATAAGTTCTGAATTCCAGCCCAATCTCTACCTCTATGGTCTTGAACAACTCAATGATTTTTTTTTAAACCACATCAATGATTGGGATTTTAAAAATTTCTATCAACTTTAAATTGCTGTGATATTACTCGTTATAGAGAAATGACATCTTAATCTTAGTGGTATAATAATCTGAATAATGAAAATCTTAGTTTCTAAGTAACTGCCTAATATTCAGAATTTTTTCTGAAATGTAGTGATTATGGATAGACAGCTAATTTCCAAGTATTGATTTGAAGAGCTCCTTTAGGCGGGAAATAGAAAGAATAGAATACAGTTTTATGTTTTAAATCTTTATTTTAAAACTATAAATGATTTCTTTGTCTCTTGTAGGTAGATTTTGGGCAGAGGGTCTTAGGTGGGCTGTATTATTTGCAATAACAGTTTAAGGCTTTTGCACATAAAGGTGTTGATTGCTTACCTAAGTAAAAGCTGTCTAAATTTTTCTATTAAAAAGACTCAAGTACTACATACCTTTTCTACTGATTGACAACACATGCACAAAAAAAGCTAATTTTGTATAATAAAACAGTACACATACATAGACTCTGGGAAAAAAAGAGAAGAAAATGAAAAAAATGAAAGAAAAACAAAGGCTAAAAAAATTCCAAATGTGAAGTTTTCCCATGCCACTGTTGCAACACATCCATAACTACTCATCTGATACTTTATCTGTGGGTATAACTCATTCTACTTTGTAACTTAGGCCTCCTGATTCTGTGCTCAGGGTGCAGTCTTCCTTTTTGTTACCAAAATCTTCACCTTAAGTATATTGTCCTGGCCGGGCACAGTGGCTCACGCCTGTAATCCCAGCACTTTGGGAGGCCGAGGCTGGCGGATCATGAGGTCAAGAGATTGAGACCATCCTGGCCAACATGGTGAAACCCTGTCTCTACTAAAAATATAAAAATTAGCTAGACGTGGTGGCATGTACCTGTAGCCCCAGCTACTCAGGAAGCTGAGGCAGGAGTATCACTTGAACCTGGGAGGCAGAGGTTACAGTGAGCCGAGATCATGCCACTGCACTCCAACCTGGCACTTGGTGACAGAGCAAGACTCTGTCTCAAAAAAAAAAAAAAAAAGTATCTTGTCCTTAGATGTAAGAAGGGGTCCGATCCTTTTCCAGTTCCTGGGCTTTAGAGGGCCCTGTTCTGGTCCCAGTCTAGCTGAAACCAGAAGAGCATAAGACCAAGGGAATGTTCTCATCTGGTGACAGCATCTTGCCTTCCAGACCACACTTAGTACCTGGTCCTTGTCCACATGACTCCGAATCATTTTCCAGGGCCCATCCAAGCCTGCTTTTTGAGTCCTTCCACCTGAACGCACTAGCCTCCACTTCACTCACCCTCATGCCCAAGGGGCTGTTAAGGGTTTCCTTTTGAAGACAGTGGAATGAAATAGGAATCTCGCCATGAAGCTCCAGCTGGGACAAACAAGGGCCTGGAGATGGCTCTCCCTATTTCACCATATTCTAGCAAGAAAGTCCACAGTGTGCAAGAATAGTATGTTCAAATGTAACTTGCCCAGTTACATAAATGTATATTTGTATGTCAGAGGCTAGGGCTTATTTTAATCAATAGTTACATGGTTTGATTCATAACTTTTAAGTATTAGACATAAAGTGCATCGGCTTCCAGCTATACTCTTGACTTGAGTCTTACAAATGTTTTTGCCTTGCAGCACCAAAGTTGGAAAAAGGTAGAGGTCTAGCTGGGTCTATTTCTATACCACTCAAAGTCTATTAGGGTTAATGGACCTTGAGAGAAGGGCCTACAATTTTTCTTTCATTCTGCTTTGAATTCGGGCCTTAATGTTCAATTCAGTGCTACCTTTGACAATCTCCAGGGCTATATCTATTAGCTGACTGTTTCTGTTGAGTTAACTATTGTTTGTTTTTATATGAAAAGAGGAATATAGTTGATAGTTATTCAAGATTAACAAGGTAGGTACTAAGCTTCATTCTTCCCCTTCAGCCCCCACATTGTCTCTATTGCATAGAGGAGGCAATTGAAGCTTAGAGAAATTAAAAAGAAATTAGCTAAATAACCCAAGGCTCTTTGACTTTCGACACTGTTTGTCATTCCACTAATGTCGTAATTGCCACAAAAGAGCCTTTTTAACCTGAAACCCTGCCACTAATTCTACTTTTCAGAGACAGCACCATAAATCTTCCTTACAACTTCAAATTGGTCAAAGTCTCAAACCAGCCATACCTTGGTTTAGACCCCTGAATGGTGGCTGATGGCCAGTGATGATGACTATGGGAACTTCATCACGGCTCATATACACAGTATACATGGTAGAAAAAGTTTAAGCTTGGTATGAAAATAGGACCAGGTGTCAGCAAGTGACATTTCAAGACACTGTCATTACTCAATGTGTTAGACCATTCTTGCATTGCTATAAAGAAATGCCTGAGACTATGTAATTTATAAAGAAAAGAGGTTCATTTGGCTTATGGAGTCTCATGTATTTAGGACTACATAGGAAGCATGGGAGCAACATCTGTTTGGCCTCTGGGGAGGACTTCGGGAAGCTTACAGTCATGGTGGAAGACAAAAGAGAAGCAGGCATATTACATGGCAAAAGCAGGAGCAAGACAGAGAGAGAGAGAGAGAAAGAAAGAGAGAAAGAGACAGGTGCCACACAGTTCTAAACAACCACATCTCATGAGAATTCATTCACTATCACAAGACCGGGACCATGGGAATGTCACAAAATCTTTCTTGAGAAATTGACCCTCATGATTCAATCACTTCCCACCATGCCCCACCTCCAATATTACAGATTACAATTCAATATGAGATTTAGAAGGGACAGGTATCCAAACTATATCACTCAAGTTCACGTTGTGCCTGGATTTTGGCAGAGGGGTATTGGCAGGAAGCTAGGCCCAATAGCAAGTCCCCCTCAATTTACCCAGTGAGGTTAACAGACTCAGCCTAATCCCTCGCAGGAAGACTAAAAGGCTTGTAGAGGAAGGACTCATAAATGGCCTGCAGGAAGACACAGACAGCAAGAGAGCCTGCATCTTTGAAGGCATCCTGGTGCTCACAGGTAGTGCTAGAATCTGTTCATTTACTAGAGGGAAGCCCTTTACAGGTATCCTGTCCCAATCAGGACCTGACTGTGGTTGAGGTTTAAGGCAGTTTACCTCATGTTGAAAGGAACTAGAGACTTCAGGAATGAGGACACTCACCTTTTCCTAGGTGTAATCTATAAATTTACTCAACATAAGTCAATAAGATTTTATTGAGCATCTACTAATAAGGAACCATTTAAACATTGTGAAGGATGGTGTTAAAAAAAGATATATAATGCTCTGGGCGTGGTGGCTCACACCTGTAATCCCAGCACTTTGGGAGGCTGAAGTGGTCTGATTGCTTGAGCTTAGGAATTTGAGACTAGTCTGGGCAACATAGTAAAACCCCATCTCTACTATAAATACAAAAATTAGCTGGGCATGGTGGCACACGCCTGTAAGTCCAGATTCTTGGGAGCTGAGACATGAGAATCGCTTGAATCCAGGAAGCAGGGGCTGCAGTGAGCTGACATTCACTCCTGCCTGGATGATGGGAGTGAACTCTGTCTCTCTCTAAATACATGTATATGTACATACACACACACACACACACACACACACACACACATGTATATGAAAAAATATACATATATAATTGTGTGTGTGTATATATGTATGTATGTATATATATATATAAAATATATGTATCTATATAAATTGGCTGCTGTTTTTCAGGCCATCACTACCTGTAATAGAGGAGAAAGAAACATACTCAGGCAACTCTGATGAATTATCATAATGTGAAAAATGCTATGCTAGGGTACCTGCAATGAAAGAAAAGGCAGAACGGGATTAACTTCTTTGGGGTAGGTGGTGGGAATTGCTACCAATTTGTTAAATCGTGCTTGGTTCAGCTATTATTTATTTTATCCTTAGGGACCACCTACTGAATTTTCTAGGAAAAAAGCATTAATTATGTCACATATCTTTTTTTTTTTTCAGTTAGAGAAATGATCAATTAACTCTTCAACTTTTCTCGTATGAATCAAACTAGCATTCCCCTCCTAAGAGCAGAGGGCTTATTCATAGTTCGTAGTTATGTTTCATTCTTTCTTTTTTAATTTTTAGACAGGTAATTTTAACTGAGTCAACAGTTTTCTAGCCTAAGGGAAGAGTCATTTTCTTAACATTATAAATCCAGTTATAAACCCTATTAGCCTTTTGAATTTTGTTTTCTAGTTCTAGGATGAGACAGACTTCCAGACAATGGGATTCCTGGATAATTATTGTATTTTTATGATTTTTTTTGGTCAGAGGACAAATGTTAAGGTGTAAAATATTAGAGAAATGTAAAAATATTCATGGAAAAGTGTGTACTTTTTTTTTCCTGGAACATCAACTTCCTGAAGTTTCTTCAGTGAGCTGGTTAGAAAGCAGCTTATTGAGAAATGATTCGGTGACTGTCATTTGCAAGCTCTCTACATCTATCAGGTAAAGTGATTAAACCGGGATCCATCATTCAGCATAATTAATCAGCAAGACACAACAGCCCATGCTTGCATGTTGATTAATCTGTAGTTCAGGTACATAAATCTCAGACTTCAAGTTTATAGGAGAAATATATTCATCAGTGTTGTTGCATGCTCTATTGCAATTATAAAATGAGTAGGTATTTTTAAAAGAAGGGTGGTAAAGGGCTTTTTCCTAATGAGCAGAAAGTAAGGTCAGAGTTCTTCAAAGTCTGCTATATGGAAAACAAAAATCCAGTAAAATAGATTTCTTTATTTTTTCTTTTAGTTTTTTTTTTTTTTCTCAAAGTGATGCCAAATAATTCTCCACTTCTTAAATAGATTTCTGACCTTAAAATACTTAAATATTTTTCATATACTTATTGGGCACTTAGCATGCCCTAAGTTATACAACAATGATTCCACAAGGTCCCTTGTCCCAAGAAGCCTGTGGTTTGGGGTTCAAAGGCCAACAGTGTTAAAAATGGCAATTACTATCACCTTGGACTTCAACAGCAGTGATCTGAGGTTTACTGTTTTGTAAGAAAACAGATGTCTTTATAAAATTAATTAACACAGTGTCTTAATAATGGTTTAGACACCTGAAATACATTTAAACTTCTCTGTAAACTCTTAACTTTGATTTTGTAAAATTCAAATGTGTTTTGATAGCAGAAGAGACTATAGTGGTTACCTGGTTGAATTCAATCATTTCACAAATGAGCAAAGCTCAGAGGGGAGTAACTCACTCAAGCTCACCCATCTGGTGGTTATCAACGTCCAAATGCAAATTTATGGTTTACTTATCCAGTCTACTGCTCCACTCTGCCATGCTACATTTAGGGAAACTTTTTGAAAAGTAGAGAGTGAAATGATTTTATATGGCTTCGGGACAGATTTAAAAAAAAAAAATAGAGTTTTTTACATATACTGTTTTTACCATTTAATTGTTTTTTTATTATTTTAATGATAGTTTTAGCAATTCAGATGACATAAAAGTACGATCCTTCCATATTGTTACTACATGCATAATAACATTTACAAATATATATCTATACATACACATGGATATGGTTTTCAAAATAAGTCATTATGATAAAATGAGTAAGTTTGAGGATGTAATGTACAACATGGTGACTATAGTTAATAATACTGTAATGTATACTTGACTTTTAAGATAGTAGAACTTAAATGTTCTCACCATAAAACAAAAGGCAAGTATGTGAGGTGATGGGGGTGTTATCTAATTTGACTATGGTCACTCTTTCATAATATATACATATATCAAAGCATCAATGCATTCTTTAAATATATACAATTTTATTTATCAATTATACCTCAATAGAGCAAGAAAAAAGTGATTATGCTTTATGTACTGTTTAGTTTATAAGCATTTCCGTAAAGATTCCATTTCTGATTCTCTAAGTCCCACTTTAATCACAATTTCCTACAGAATGGGTCCGAGTTTCCCACTGACTAAACTGTCAGTTTTATGGCAAGCGAAAAGAAACTCCTTTCTCTTGGCTACTATAGTAACTGCAGTGATTTCGAGTGAGTTCTTCAGACTTACCCCTAATAATGTCAGAAACTGGGCTCTTGAAGAGGGTAGAGACTAGAGGGAGAAAGATGGAAGAAGAGTGGGCATGCTGGTATCTCTGATAAATGCTGATACTTATGAAAAATGTATAGTTTTTTTGTTAAACAACTTAGAATGTGCATATTTTGTTTTCATCATTTTGCATACTTAGGTAATGAGTATTGGTGGTAGAAAACCCTCAGATAGGAGACCTGGCATTAGCCACACCCCAAAATACATAAGTGACTATGGCTGAACTCAGAAATGAGAAATGGCTTTGATTAGAACATGAACTCAGAGGTTTCGAACCCTTTGTCTCTTCAATCCAAAATTTTCAGTTCTACACTCTGTAGCTAACAACTAGGTAAGGCTGAAAAGGAGTTGATATTGTGGTCAAGAGTTAAAATGGATCATGTTGTTTGAGCTCTTCTCGTTGCTGTTAAAATTAATGAATTTTAACTGTAGAAGTATTTCAGGAAGTCCGACCACTTTAAGTAAGAGCTTTTGCTGAGTGAAAGATATTTGTGCTGAAATTTAGTTGCCTCTTAAATTTTGCCTTCCTAAGCCTGATGAAGTCATTCCCACAAAGTTGTCTACTTTTTTATTAGTTTTTCTTTGATAAATTAGGCTGCAACATCTTAACTCTTGAAAAATTGTAAAATCTATATAATGGATTTATTTTAAAAAGACAGAATGTAAAGAAACCCATACACAATCAAAAAGCATTTAATATTTCTTTTCTTCTTGAAACGTTATTTGTATTCTTACCAAAAGTTAATCTAGTATATCTTTTCCTCTCCTCTCCTCTGCTAAGCATCTCAATCCAATAAACAAAATATCTCATGTTAGGATATCACCAAATCTCTGACCTCATAAGCTTGCACTGCACTGTAATCCAGACACTGTAGTGCAAGCTTATGAGGTCAGAGATTTGGTGATATCCTAACATGAGATATAAGAAAAATATAATTTTTCATTTACATATTTTTTAAAATAGCCAAGAATATTAAAAAAATTATATTTTAAAATATCCTTGGCTATTTTAAAATATATGTAAATGAAAAATTTACATATTTTAAAAATTACATTTTTAATTTACATATTTTTAAAATAGCCAAGAAACTTAAAAATATTTTTAGAAATAATTGAGATATCAAGAATTATTAGCAGCATTATACTATAATAGCCCATTAAACCAACAGGAGTGTATCCAAATAAATATTTTATTTGTGTAGCATGCGACTAATTTACAAACACTTTTTTTTACATTTTAATTCACCTGCACATTTCACATTATTTATGATAATCAAGTATAAAACAACGGGGTCTGTTACCTACTGTGCCAAATGGTACACTGTATTTTGCTATAAAATTAAAAAATTACAATTGGTTGTTCTTAATTAAAAGGTTAACAGTTTTGTGAGGGAAATTGCCAACCTCAATTCTGTGGTAACATAATACAGAAAACCTGCCTGGTTACACAAACTGAGGAAATAATGTAGCATTAAATGTTTTTTTTAAATGGGAGCAAAATCAATCATGGGGCGTTATTTTTCCTTTGGATCTTTGGATATTGGTGAGAAAAAAAACAAAACTGTTGCTCTCGTAAGATGGCTTCTGTGAAGGAAGCAAAGTGTAACCTGAGGGAATACTTAAAATTAAAAGGGCCATATGCCAAAATGAGTTCTAGTATAACTTCTTAATCTGTTCTGGAATTGGCAAAGCTTTATTAGACTTTGATGTAATTGTAAGTAACTGTAGTTGATCATTGAATGGCATGGACGTTAAGGGATCTGGCCCTTCCCCAACACACAGTTGAAATCTAACTGCTAGTAATCTAATGTTGACTGGAATTCTTTTTTAACTTTTTTTAAGTTTTATTTTTTGTGGGTAAGCAGTAGGTATATATCTTTATAAAGTACCTGAGATATTTTGATACAGACATACAATGCATAACAATCACATCAGGTTTAATGAGATATCCATCACTTTGAGCATTTATCCTTTGTGTTACAAACAATAAATTATATTTTTACTGTTTTAAAATGTATAATTATTATTCAGTATAGTCAGCCTCTTGTACTGTCTAATACTAGATGTCTTTAATTCTTTCTATTTTTTGTACTAATTAACAATTCCCACTTCCTTCCCACTCCCCCTACTAACCCTTCCCAGCCTCTAAAAATCATTATTCTACCCTCTATCTCCATTAGTTCAATCACTTTAATTTAATTTTTAGCCTCCACAAAAAAGTAAAAACACGTGAGGTTTGTCTTTCTAGGACTGGTTTATTTCACTTAATATAATGATGTCCAGTTCCATCCATCTTGTTGCAAATCACAGGGTTTCATTCTTTTTTATGGTTGAGTAGTACTCCATTGCATATATGTACCACATTTTCTTTATTCATTCATCTGTTGACGGACACTTAAATTGCTTCCAAATCTTAGCTAATGTGAATCGTATTGCAATAAACATGGGAGTGCAGATATCGTCTTAATAAACTGATTTCCTTTCTTTGGGGTATACGGCTAGGAGTTGGAGTGCTGGATTTTATGGTATCTCTATTTTTCATTTTTAAGGACCCTCCAAACTGTTCTTTGTAGTACTTATACTATTTACATTCCCACTAACAGTGTACAAAGGTTCCCTTTTCTCTCCACCTTCACCAGTATTTCTTATTGCCTGTATTTTGGATAAAAGCCATTTTAACTGGGGTAAGATAATATCTCATTGTAGTTTTGATTTGCATTTCTCTGGTGATTAATGCTGTTGAGCACCTTTTTATATACCTGTCTGCATTTGTATGTCTTCTTTTGAGAAATGTCTAATGAGACCTTTTGCCCTTTAAAAAGTCAGATTAGATTTTTTTTCTATTAAGTTGTTTGAGCTCCTTATATATTCTAGTTATTGATTCCATTTTAGATGGATAGCTTGCATATATTTCCTCCCATTCTGTGGGTTGTCTTTTCACTTTGTTAATTGTTTTCTTATTGTGCAGAAGCTTTTTAACTTGATGTTATCCCATTTATCTATTTTTCCTTTGCCTGCCTATACTTGTGGGGTATTACCCAACAATCTTTGACCAGATTAATGCCCTGGAGAGTTTCTCCAATGTTTTCTTTTAGTGGCTTTATGTATTTCAGCTCTTAGATTTATACTTTTTAAAAATTATTATACTTTAAGTTCTGGGGCACATATGCAGAACGTGCAGGTTTGTTACATAGGTATACACGTGCTATGGTGGTTTGCTGCATCCGTCACCCCATCGTCTACATTAGGTATTCCTTCTAATGCTATCCCTCCCCTATCCTCCCACCCCCTGCTATCCCTCCCCTACCCCCGCTCCCACCAGTGGGCCCCGGTGTGTGATGTTCCTCTCCCTGTGTCCATGCGTTCTCATTGTTCAACACCCATTTATGAGTGAGAACATGTGGTGTTTGGTTTTTCGTTCTTGTGCCAGTTTGCTGAGAATGATGGCTTCCAGCTTTATCCATGTTCCTGCAAAGGACATGAACTCATCCATTTTCTGGCTGTATAGTAGTCCATGGTGTATATGTGCCACATTTTCTTTATCCAGTCTATCATTGCTGGGCATTTTGGTTGGTTCCAAATCTTTGCTATTGTGAACAGTGCCACAATAAATATACGTGTTCATGTGTCTTTATAATAAAATGATTTATAATCCTTTGGGTATATACCCAGTAATGCGATTGCTGGGTCAAATGCTATTTCTATTTCTAGATCCTCAAGGAATTGCCACACTGTCTTTCACAATGGTTGGATTAATTTACACTCCCACCAACAGTGTCAAAGCATTCGTATTTCTGCACATCCTCTACAGCATTTGTTGTCTCCTGTCTTTTTAATAATCACCATTCTAACTTGCCTGAGAACATTTTGAGTTGATTGTTGTATATGGCAAGAGGTAAGGGTATAATTTCATTCTTCTGCATATGAATATCCAGTCTTCCTGGCACTATTTATTGAAGAGACTGTTCTTTCCCCAATGTATGTTGGTGGCACCTTTGTCAAAAATGGGTGCACTGTAAATATATGGATTTGTTTCTGGGTTTGCTGTTCTTTTCCATTGGCCTATGTGTCTGTTTTTATACCAGTAACATGCTGTTTTGTTTGCCATATCTCTGTAGTATAATTTGAAATCAGGTAATGTGACTCCTCCAGTTTTATTGTTTTTGTTTGGGATAGCTTTGGTTATTCTGTGCGTGTGTGTGTGTGTGTGTGTGTGTGTGTTAGTGTGTTTATTTTTCCACATAATTTAAGGATTTTTTTTTTCTATATAAGAAATGTCATTGGTATTTTAATAGGGAATGCATTGAATCTGTAGGTAGCTTTGAATAGTATGGACATTTTAAATATATTGATTCTTCCAATCCATGAACATGTAATATCTTTCATATTTTGTGTCCTCTTCAATTTATTTCATAAATGTTTTATAGTTTTCACTGTAGATAAATTTCACTTCTTCAATTAATTCCTAGGTATTTAATTTTATTTGTGGCTATTGTAAAAGAGATTATTTTTTTTTCTTTTTCAGTTTATTGTTGGCATATAATGTTGCTATTGATTTTGTGTGTTAATTTTGTATCCTGCAACTTTATTTAATTTGTTTATAAGTTCTATAATTTTTTGATGGAGACTGTAAGTTTATACAAATATTAAAATTATGTCATCTGCAAACAAGGATAATTTGGCTTCTGTCCAATTTAGATGTCTTCTACATCATTCTCTTTTCTGATGCTATAGATAAGACTTCCAGTAAAATATTGAATTACTATGGTGAAAGTGGGCATGCTTGTCATGCTCCAGATTTTAGAGAAAAGGCTTTAAGTGTTTACCCATTCAGTATGATACTATTTCTGGGTCTGTCATATATACCTTTTATGATGTTGAGGTATATTTATTATATAGCCAGAGTTTTGAGGGGTTTTATTATGAGAAAATGCTGAGTTTTATCAAATGCATTTTTCAGTGTTAATTTAAATGTTCATATGGTTTTTCTTCTTCTGTTGATCTGACATATCAACAGAAGAAGATATGTCATTGTGTATGTTGAATCATCTTTGCATCCCAGGGATAAATCCCACTTGGTCATGATGAATGATCTTTGTAATGTACATATTGTTGAATTGAATTAGCTAGTATTGTGTTGAAGATTTTTGCATCAGTATTCATCAGGGATATTTGCCTATATTTTTTATGTTTCTTTGTCTGATATCAGGTTATTACTGGACTCATAAAATAAGTTTGTAAGTATTCGATCTTCCTCTATTTTTCAGAATGCTTTGAGTATTGGTATTAGGATTGATATTAGTTATTTAAATGATTATAGAATCTATTGGATCCCAGTCTTTTTTTTGCTGGATAACTTTTTATCACAGCTTTGATCTTGTTACTTATTACTGGTCTCTTCGGTTTATTTATTTTTTCAGAGTTCAATTTTGTTAGGTTGTATGTGTCCACTAATTTATCCATTTCTTCTAGGCTTTCCAGTTTATTGGCATATAGTTGCTCATAGTAGCCCCAAATCATGCTTTGAATTTCTGTGGTATCAGTTTTCATGTCTCCTTTTTCATCTGTGATTTTATTTACTTGGGTCTTGTCTTTTTTTTCTTAGTTTAGCTAAAAGTTTGTCAATTTTGTTTATCCTTTCAAAAAACCAAGTTTTTATTTCATTGATTTTTTTATATTGTTTTCTTCATTTCAATTTTATTTATTATACTCTGATATTTATTCTTTTCTTCTCCTATTTTGGGGTTTGGTTCACTCATGCCTTTCTAGGCTTTAAGATGCAATGCTAGGTTATTTGAAATCTTTCTCCTTCTTTGATGTTTTGTGGCTGTAAAATTCTTCATACTGCTTTTGCTGTGTCCCATAGATTTGGGTATTTGTGTTTCCATTAACATTTCTTTCAAGAAATGTTTTAATTTCCTTACTTTCTTTGTGAACTCACTTGTCATTCAGGAGCATATTGTTTAATTTCTATGTCTTTGTATAGTTTCCAAAATTTCTCTTGTTATAGATTTCTTGTTTTATTCTATTGTGATCAGATAGAATACCTGATACTCTTTCTTTTCCTTTTTTTGAATGTTTTAAAAGTTGTTTCGTGCCCTAACCTATGATCTATTCTTGAGAATGATTTATGTGCTGAAAAGAATAATTTGTATTCTGTAGCCCTTGGTTAAAGTGTTCTGTAAATGTCTATTAGGTCCATTTCTTATATAGCACAGATTAACTCCAAGGTTTCTTTGTTGATTTTCTATCTGGATAATCTGCCAAATTCTGAAAATGGAGTGTTGAATTCTTCAGCTCTTACCATATTGGAGTCCATCTCTTTCTTTAGCTCCAGTAATAGTTGCTTTATATATGTGTCTGCTCCAGTTTGTGGTGCACACATATTTACAATTGTTACAGCCTCTTGCTGAATTTACCCTTTAATTATTATATGATGACCTGATAAGATAAACAGCCAATTAACACATATTTTGTATGTTTTATTATATACTGTATTCCTACAATAAAGTAAGTTAGAGAAATATTACTAAGAAAAGAAGAAAGAGAAAATATATTTATTATTAATTAAGTGGAAGTGGATCATCGTAAAGGTGTTTATTCTAGTCTTTTTCAAGTTGAGTGTGCTGAGAGGTGGGGTTGGTCTTCTCTCAGGGGTGGCAGAGTCAAAAGAAAATCTTCTTATAAATGGAACTACCACACAGTTCACACCTGTGTTGTTCAAGGTTCAAGTGTATCCTGAAAAGTAATTTTTGACTTTTGTTGTGTTAAGAGGTTTGTGTATTAATGTCTAATGTTACTTTAGAGTCTGTTTACCGTGTATAGACATATATGCATTTCATGTTCAGTAACACTTTGAGAAGGAAAAAAAAACAAAAAAAAAAACCAAAAACCCTGGGTTCTAGTTTTGTGGAGCCTAGGGTTCTAGGTGAATTTTAAATAAGTGAATGCCATTTTAACAAATGTTTCAAGTTATAGGTAGGCTTATGTAATTGTGATAAAGGTTAAGAGCAGAAGAATTATTAAATGTATGCCTTTTTTGTTGTTATTGCTTTATTGCACCCACTAGTGATTCTAACAGGATATTGAATAGAAAATGTGTTAGTGTACGTCCTTACATTTTCTTGATCATTCACAAAAATGTTCAGTATTTCACAGTTAATTATGACACGTGTTAGTTGTAGGTTTTATATAAATGCCCTTTATCAGATTGGAGAAGTTTCCAATTACTACTGATTTGCTGAGATCATTTATAAAAATCAGTGTTGAATTTTGTCAATGTTTGTCTGTATAGTGATACATTCATATGATAGTTTTTCTTTATTCCATAAACATTGTGAATTGTACTGATTTTCAGATTGAAATGAAATTGTTTTCTGGGTATATTCTCTACTTTGTTCTGATGTTTTGTTACTTGTATATGTTGCTGCTTTTTTATTTGCTAATATTTTGGGAAAGATCTTTATTTGTATTTTCATGAGGAATGTAGCCCTGCACTTCTCTATTCTTGTATTGCCATTGTCAGGTCTTGGGCACATAAAATGACTTGGAAAGTGTTTCATTCTCTATTTTCTGAAAAATGTTATGTAGAGTTAGTATTACTTCTTTCTTAAATGCATGAGTTCACCAGTAAAGCCATCAGGATGTAAAGTTTTGTCTGTGAGGAGGTTTTAGTCACAAATTTAATTTCTTTGACTGCTTTAAGGCTATCAAAATTTTCTGTTTTTCCTGAATACAATTTTGCAGTCTGTGTCTACTAAAGAAGTTTTTGTATCTACATTTTTAAACTTATTTTCATAAAGTTGTTTGTAACACTGTCTTATTTAGTTAATGTCTGGAGGATCTCTGGTTATGTTCACTCTCTCATTCCTGATACTGATAATTTTTATCCTCTCTCTGTCTCTACACACACACATACACACACACCCCACACACGTGTATATGTACATGTGCATGTCTTTTTTTATCAGCCCAACTGGAAGTATATCAATATCATTGATTTTTTTTTCAAAGCAGCAAGTTTTGGTTTCATTGACTTTCTCTGTTTTTATAAGTTGTCTGTCAATAATGTTTGCTCTTATGTTAACTTCCTTTATTGAACTGTAATTTGCTCTAGCGTTTCTAGTTTCTGAAGGGGGAAATTTTAATCATTGATTCAGATCATTCTTCTTTTCTAACAGTTACATTGAAAACCACAAATTTCTCTCCAAAAATTACTTTAGCTGCCTTCCACAAATTTTGACATGTTGGCTTTTATAGACAATTGCATTTAAATGTGATTTTGACAGTAATTTTTACACAGTTAACCTGTATAATTTATACATATACATATACCCATAACTCAAAGTACTGTGAATATCTATCAACCCCAAGAGTTTCTTCATAACCATTTGCCCCTTTTTAGTTCTTCTATTCTGCTTTTCTTCCCAATATCCATGCAAACTTTTTTCTTACACTATAGATTACTTTGCATATGCTAGAGTTTTATATAATTTAAATCATATAATATATAACTTTTTAAATTTGGCTACTTTCACTCAGCACATTTGTTTTGATATGCTTCCGTGTTGTAGCATGTCTCAATTTAAAAAATTCTATATTTTAAAAATTATGAGTACTATTTCACTCTAAAGAACAAGTCTTACCCATTTTTTAATGAAAACTTTTTGTAGTTTTTGGTTATTACAAATTAAGCTGCTGTGGACATTTTTATATATTAAAAGTTTATGTGTATAGGAAAATCATAGTATATATGGTGTTCAGGACTATCCACAGTTTCAGGTATCGACTGAAGGTTTTGGAACACATCCCACATGAATAAAGGGGAGGGGAGATGTGAAAATAGAAACACATTTCTTATAAACCTCCTACTCTAAATACAGATTCTGTACCAAAAAATACCTGTTTCTTTTCACTCTTCTATTCCTTCAGTCAAGTATCTTCTGCATTATGTTCGGAAGTTATAGATGTTACCTAAAGATAGTTCACGACAGTAGAATCATATTAGCCACAACTGGACACAAAAGTCTTTTATGCTTGCTTTTTAAATTTTTTTCTGAAGCTTCGCTCAATTTTTAGCCATTGTTTCATTTATTGTGCCTGCCTCTGACTACTTCACCAGCACTTCAGTGTGTTACATACCATCTGATATTAGCTTAGAAACCAAAACCTCTGACATAGTAGAATTTGGTCTAAATTAAGAGTGTATGGCCTCTGAGATATTCTTATATCCATAAAGATTATGAACCTTAATTACACATTTTGGCTGCTTGCGAATTTTATTTAATTACTTCCAAGTTTTTGTTTTAGTTGTATTTTTTAAATTATAAATTCCCATATGAAATTTGAAAAAGCAAGGTGTTCTGCTTATATACGTACATAATCTCATTTAGACCTACTGGAACACTGTTAGAAATTTGAGGCATATTACCTAGCATTGTTCAGCTGCTGAAATGGAACATGCAAAATCTCTTATCAATTTATTTGTATTGGTTATTAAAAGAATATAATGATTTATGCATATTAATGAGGCTGAGTATGTAGGATGAAAACTAAAATTCATTTTCAACTACTGATAACCCATGGTAGGTTTTTGAATAAAGACTTATTGCTAAACTTGCAACAATATTTTTTATAAAATGCAGCATTTGCTATTTATATATATATATAAAACGCTGTTCATAGGCTGCCCTTGTAACTGAAAAGTCTTAGTAAGTTTTATGGCTGAGAGTTATTTTCATTAATACCTGAGTATATAACATATGCTGGAAGCGCTGAGTCTATTTGTTCAATCAATACACACTCACATAGCTTTAAAAGAGTTTTAGTTTCTCAGTTTTTCTCTTCATATTTGATTCCAAAATGTTTTGTAGCTTTTTTTTAACTGAGAGCAATTTGAAGTTTATGGATTTACAAATACCTTATGTACTTCTGAACTTTGCCTTCTGACTCTAAAAAATGAATGCCCTTTTTGTTCCATTGGATAAGAATCCATTCCTTGATAAGTGTTTTGACTTCAATTTTATCTAAACAATCAATCCATATGTGCTGTGGTTTAGATCTGTTTTGTTTGGCCCTTCAAGTCTCATGTTGAAGCTTGAGGAGTTTGGATTGTAGGGGTGGATCTTTTTTGAATGGCTTGGCACCATTCTCTCAAGAGTCACTGAGTTCTTATTAGTTCCTGTGAGAACTTGTTGTGGAAAGAGCCTGGCACCTCTTTTCCTCTCTCTTGCTGTCTCTCTCTACCCATGCATCTCCACATATGCTGGCTCCCATTTGCCTTCCACCATGAGTGGAAACAGCCTGCAGCCCTCACCAGAAGCAGGTGCTGGTACCATGCTCTTGTTCGGCCTGCAGAACTGTGAGCTAAATAACCCTTTTCTATTTAAAAATTGCACAGAATCAAGTATTTCTTTATAGCAACACAAAAAGACTAAGACAATATAGATAGATTAAGTTAACATCTCAATTCGACCACACATATCTTTAAATTTCTCAAGATAGTTGTTTTCTACTATGTCATATCAGGCTAAATTCTAAAGGTATAGAAACAGAATCTTCATTTTCCCCCTTTGGATTCCCAGTTGCTGGTGGGAAATAATTCAAATAAGATTGTTTTTTCCTGGTCTGAAAGATAACTCCCCTCTGAAGACCAAACAGAAGAAATATATTTGGAATATGTAAATAAATGCAGGCAATTTTGATTAAATTAGAGGGAGCCTCTTTCACATATTTGAATATAACATTGTTATAAAGAAATAACTAGCTGATCTATAAAAAATATATTTGGCTAAAGGGAGTGAAAACAATTCTTTAATCCTTAAATGGATTAGAAGCATTATAATAGAAGAATTGTTGTAGGGCAAGCTAAAATTGTTTACGTAATATAAATAAATGATGCTGACTTGAAGAAAATGTATAATATCAGGAAAATCTCCAAATGACATGCTCCAGTGGGAAGTAATGGAAATCTTGGGGAAAATAATTTCAAGAAGCATAGTCTTATCCAAGTGCAAGGAAAACTGCTCAATAGAGCTGAAGGATCTTGATTTCCTATTTTTCTGTCATTACAATAATTAGGATATGCTAAGTTATGACTGTGGATATTTACTAAGGGGACAGTGTGTTGACCCTTACATCGGGCTCTGGTTTATAGTCTCAATCTATGTGAGTTGTGACAAAGTTGTTCAAGGATCATAAGCTATAGTCACTAGCAACAGATGCCAAAAATCAGACTTGTGGCTTATAAAGGAGCAACACTTGCAGGTCATATCAAATCATTTAAGGCATCCATTTACTTTCTTTTATTTTAGGAGAGTCATTTTTGGCAGATGTTACCCAACATCAAAGCATGCCTTAGACATTTAACATTACAGTTGCTTAAGACAATCCCAGAGGGAGAAAGGCACTCACAGGCTAAGTGAACAGAGAAATTTTGGAAGACTAACTGAAACCTAGGCATCACAATGTGAAGATGTACTGACTTTCAGTTTAATCCAGAAAAATAATAGGAAAAGAGGGAAAATAATGGCAAATACAAAACCAGAAATTTGTCTTATTTCCATAGAATTAGCAAGGATTGAAAAAAAAAATCAATCAAGCTGCAATTTATGAAAGCAAAACTCCTGGAAATGGAAGGTAGCAATTTTAGCTGACTGTAGCACAAGCAACCAAGATTCTTGGCTGGTGGCAAAAAAAATATGCAGGAAGGTGATTCTCTAAAGAGGCATTTTATCTGCTTTCAGGATTCCTGATAGCCTTTGTGTGAGGGAAAGGAGGGAACCATATACACTGATGAGGATACGTTCAGTGTAGACCATCAATAAGGCTGAAATTCACACATTTCACAGGATTCTGTGTTAGGAAACAGCACACATATTCAGGTTCCTGTTGCAGCGAAGGATTCTTCAGATATCCAGTGTACACATATAATGTATTTTATACATATGTGCGTATAGGTTTAGATTTCAGCTAAAATTATTAATACTACTGTATGAGATAGTTTTTCCCCACATCTTAAAATTCTATGTTTCTGGAAAAGGGAAACATATACATACAAGTCATCCATAAATAATTGTGGAAGAATACCTGGAAGTCATACCTGGAAGAATTCTTGAAAGAGTGTACAGACTATGACACTGCCTACATACATATTTTCTACCTGAAAGGCACATATAACATTCTGAGATTTTGAGTGCCATTTAAGAAATGACAGCTTATAAAAGAAGAAAAAGAAAAGAGTTCAGAATTAGCAGCAGATCATGGTTAAATGTTGGCCTAGCCACAGTCAGACACAATATTCAGAGGACAAGGCAGATACAGTGGTGATTTTAAATGGGTATCAGAATTCCACATTGTCCGCACTGAGTGCCATGGAAGGTGTGGGAAGCAGGTCCTACAGAATCACGAGCAGAGGTAATTACAGCAGGGCAGTGGGGAGGAGAGTTCTTTTCATGTGTGTTGGTTCCTGGAGCTCTGAACCAGGCTATTAGCAGTTATGGAATCTCTAGAAACAAGTTCATGGTGACTAGAACTTTGATTTAGAGAAAAAAATGAAAGTCTAGAGGTACCGTTGCTTTCTGTTGGAGGTTGCTTAATGCTTAACTAACACGATTTCACATCTCAGAGTGTCAGGGAGCTAGCGGGAGGCCAAAAGGTCCAGCTACACAGAATTGTAGGCAGAAGTAAAAGTGGAGCAGGCAGAAAGAAAGTCTAGGTTCACATTCTAAGGTAGGCAGATTACTGTTCTCTCTTTATCTCTCTATGTGTATGTATGCATATTTATTTATATGTATGTATATTTATATATTTATATATACACAAACATACATATACATATATATATATACACGTACAGATCAAAGAGCTTATGTTTCTATATTCAAAATGACATTGAACTCTGATGCAAATATAATCTATATACATCCAAATTACCTTTTTCTAATCATACTTCATCTACCTAATTATCACTATTCTTTACTGTTTTTTTGTTTGTTTTTCTCCACTCACAGGTTTGTATTTTTTGTTGGTTTGTAAAAAAAAAAGGCTTCAGCTGCTCTCTGTAGAGTCAAGGACAGAAGGTCTCCTTGGAGGAGATCTTTTTTGTCCTAAAGAGGTCATATAGCGCTTTTATAATAGTGGTTTCGTGTAGAGTGACTAAACATCTATTGCCCTAGTAAATGGGTTATTAGGACCTTACATATTTCATTCCTAGCTTTAATTTTATGTACTGCAAGATTAAATTGTACCTATGTGCTTGTGCCTTTTTGTGACTGAAAAAATAACACAAAATGTAAAACATTACCATTTTAGATCTCTACATGCTAAGAAAATACAACATATGGTAGGTCATTTTCTTATTAAATAATTTTTAATGTCTACCAGATAGGCAGAATTCTAAGAATGACCCGCCAACATTCCTTCACCTGTATAATCTCTACCTTTTTCAGCGTGTGTGAAACCTGTGAAAATGATGAGATATAAATCCATGTGTTGGAATTGGCAGAAGATCATGATTAAATGCTGGTCTAGCCACAGTCAGACACAATATTCAGAGGAAAAGGCAGGTACAATGGTGATTTTAAATGGGTATCTGAATTCCCAGTTGTCTCCACTGAACGCCATGGAAGGTGGGCAACATGTAGATGTGGGAAGCAGGTCCTTCAGAATCACGAGCAGAGGTAATTACAACAGGACCGTGCGGAGGGGAGTTATGTTACATTATATGACGAAAGGGAATATCTGCACTCATCTAATCTAATCATATGAGCCTTTTTAAGATGGAAGAGCTTTTTGTTCAAGCTGGTGGTAGAGATGGAAGGCAGAGAGAGTCAAAGCGAGAGAAGGATTTGAGGTGTCACAGCTGGCTTGTGGATAGGAAGGGCCACATGACAGCCGCTAGAAGTTCACAGTGGCCCCCTGCTGACAACCAGAAACGAAATGATGACCTGTACATCCTACAAATACAAAGAACTAAATTATGACAACAGGCTGAATTGGCTGGAAGCAAATTAATCCCCAGATCCCAGAGCTCAGCCTGGATGACACCTTGCTTTTGGCCTGTGATACCATAAGCAGATAATCTAGTCAAATGCACCTGGACTTCTTACCTATGGAAAGTATATGATTATAAATGGGTGTTATTTAAGCCACTAAATATGTGGTCATTTGTTATTCAGCAAAAGAAAACCAATAGAATATACTATAAACTCTGTGTGAAATGTTGCAACATGAGATGAATAGAACACTATCACTTCTTTTGAGATGTTTACAGCATAGTGAACAAGACAGATGCATAAACACCAAATATAATTATAATGTATTAAATTCAGTGATAGGAGTTGTTTATAAAATGCTGTGCATATAACATTTTATATGTGGTAGTGAATTCTGCCTAAGGAAATCAGAAGAGACCTTTCAGAGACTATGAGTGTTGAATCCTATAATGAAAAATAATATATAACAGAGACACATAATATTACTGAGCAAAAGAAACACAAATTCTTAATGCATGAATATTCACGACCCTACAAACTGATTGAAGGTACAAAGAAGGCCAACTTCAATTTTATAGGAAATTAACTGGTGTAACTGTGAATGTACCTGAGTGTTTGGGGAAATAGTTCTATCTCAGAATATTTATTTTATTATGTGTCAGAGAGAGTTCCTCCAGCTTATTCTGACAGAGCAACACTGATCATCAATGAGTAACTTAATTGAATTTCTGCCATGTATTTAATAGCTTCACTAGCTCAGAAAGGTAAGTTTAAGTTTTGCAAATTGCTATATCAGGTAAGATTAGATTCATCTGGGAGTGACTGAAAACCCGCGATAATGGTGGCTTTAATAAGATCGCATTTTCTTCTCTGTCATGTAAAGGTATTGAGATTTGCACTTGGATGGGAGTCATTATGGTGGCTCCATAGTGTCAGAGACCTGGGCTTTTGTGGCTCTGAAGCATGTATAGCTTGTGTTCCCTTGGAGATCTCATGATCTAATTGTCTATTAGAATTCCTGAATTTACATCAATATTCCACCTGGAGGGAAGGAGTAAGGATGCTTATACTAACCATACTCTTTCACCCCAGCAAGGTTACTACTCACAAGTTGTCAATATTACTTTTATTTATATATCATTCATCAGACCTTAGTCACATGGTCACATCTATCTGCAGGAAGGCTGGAAATGTAGTAATATTTAAGATGGGTCATGTATACTACTAAAAGTTATAGATTAAATTACGGAACATTATGAAAGTTATATACTTTGGATAGGAATCAACTAGAAGTAAGTACTCATATATTTCCTTTAAGTTTTAAATTGGTTTACTTTGAGAAAAACTGAGTTATATTTTAACATCAGTGGTATTTTGAAATACTGTTTAAAAACCCATTTCCCAAAGTTTTTAACTTCAGGTAGTAAAAGGTCACTTAACAATGAATTGGAAGAAAGTATAGATGTACTAAGAATCACATTTATGAATAGACTAAATGATATTTATTTTCTAAAGGAGAGCATAAAATATACTATTTTCTAGGATATAGTGCTATTTCCTCACCTTTAAACACTAGACATTCACGAAAACTAGTTTGAAGTTTGAAGGTGCATTATTCACGTTCTGATTAGAATGTATGTTACAGAAGTTGATGGACAAGGGTTTTAAAATGTTTATATAGCTCACAAAAAAATTCTGAACTTAGTAAATCTAACTTGGTGGGAAATGACAGATTTTTTTCATGAGGACTTGAGTAAAATATAAACAGATTCTTTTAGCTAAATATTTCTTATTTAGAAATTAAAAGTAGGTTTGTAAGGGTAAATATCTTTGGATATTACTTGAATGAATGTTAGCAAAACTTTCCTCAGAAAAGAAGAATGATGGAAGTAAAATATTCTATAGTAACCTTGAAAAACAAGCTCAGAACCACAAGAAACATGAAAATTAGCAGCATAGAACAGATTTGGAGAAATCATTTGCAAAATCATTTGCAAAATAATTGCAGGTAGAAGAACAAGTTTGGAGCACCTCAAAAAGCTCCATCTCCAGAGAACTGTTGCTATTTGGTATATTTGGTAGATTCTTGGACTTGTCTTTATTAGCAGAGTTCGTGTTTATTTGACCTGACTCAGAGCTCACTTAATGAGTAAACCCCTACTTCCAGGACATTTGGGAAAAAATCCATTAGTGGCAATTATTTAGCACATCAGTTGCCTAAAGTGGCTACAACAATTGGGGCAGACAAGAGGCTGACCTAAAATGTTAAAATGAAAATACGCGGGAGGCTGAGGCAGGAGAATTGCTTGACTCCGGGAGGTGGAGGTTGCGGTGAGCCGAGATTGTGCCACTGTCCTCCAGCCTGGGCAACAAGAGCGAAACTCTGTCTAAAAAAAAAAAAGAAAGAAAAAGAAAATCCGGAAAATGATATGTCTATAGGAGGCTTTGGAGGGCTCCAACTATAACCCTAGGCCACACACATGTGCAGGATGTGTGCATGCCTAGGGAAGATCTTATAAGACCCTGATGTCTCACTTCTGGTTAACCTTGAGAGTGTTCAAAGCAACACATGAAGTCTAAAGCAGAGTTATAAACTGCTGGAGAATTGAAGATATGCCCTAATACACAATAGAGCAAAGTGTAAAAGACTTATTAGTTAACATTATATAAAACAATCTCTCTTCAATCATTGGCTAACTACTGAGTTAACCAAACAAAAACTTCACTGATTATATACTACACTGAATAAAGACTTTTCAAAATTAATATAGGAAAGTCATTGAACAAAGAGCAGCAAACATCAACAAGAAACTCTGGGAGAAGGTAGAACATGATGCCTAGAATTTTCACATTATATTATTTAAAATTTTCAGTTTTTTGGGTTCTTGTTTTTTTTTGAGACAGAGTGTTGCTTTTGTTACCTAGGCTGGAGTGCAATGGCGTGTTCTCAGCTCACTGCAAACTCCGCCTCACGGTTCAAGCAATTCTCCTGCCTCAGCCTCTGGAGTAGCTGGGATTACAGGCACCTGCCGCCACATCTAGCTTGTTTTTAGTAGAGACAGGGTTTCACCACATTGGCCAGGCTGGTCTCGAACTCCTGACCTCAGGTGATCCACCTGCCTCAGCTTCCCAAAATGCTGGGATTACAGATGTGAGCCACCATGCTTGGGCAACATTTTCACTTTAGGAAAGTAGTTCCCATACACAGGTACTGCCAAACAAAATGAAGCAACAGTTAATGAAAACAGTTCTTGAGCAAGCCTGTTTGTTGGACTCACTAGACAAAGTATTCGTATGTTCAAAGAATTAAAGGAAACTATATAGAAAGAACTAAAGGAAAATGTGGCACAATGCCTCATCAAACAGAATATTAATACAAAGATAGAAAGTATTTTTAAAAGGTCAAATACTAATTCTAGAGTTGAAAAGCACAATAAACTAAACATTTGCCAGAGAGGCTCATCAGCAGATTTTTGCTGGCAGAAGAGAAAATTGAGGAACATCAAGATAGGTAAAAAGATATCACTGAGTTTTAGAAACAGGAAAAAAGTGAAGGAAAATGAAGTACTTCAGAAACCTATGGAACACCCTCATATGTACCAATAATCAAATTCCAGAAGGACAGTGAAAAAGAAACAGAAAGAATGTTTGAATAAATAATGGCTGAAACCTCACAAACTTGATGAAAAACTTTATACAGTGAAGAAGTTCAACAAATTCCAAATAGGATACACTCTAAGATTTTCCTACTATGAAGATTAATTTTACATTTCAACTTGTCTGGGCCATGAGGCTGAGACATTTGGTTGAACATTACTATGGATGTTTCTGTGAATGTATTTTTGGATAAGATTAACATTTAAATCAGCAGACTGAGTAGAAGAGTTTGCCCTAGATAATGTGATGGACTTCATCCAATAAAGGGCTGAATAGAATAAAAAGGCCAACCATCCCCAAAGTAGGTGAGAACTTTTCCTGACTGATGGCCTTCAAAATGGGACATTGACCTTTTTCCTGCCTTACTACGCCAACTAAAACTTTGTATCTTCCTGAGTCTGAAGACTCCTTGCCTTCAGATAGGAACTACACCACTGGCCCTGGTGTTCAGTCTTTAGCTCTCCTGAGTTTCCAACTTGGTAACTCAACTCACCCTGAAGACCTCAAGATGTACCAATCTGCATGTATCTATATCTTATATATAGTGAATATCTTTATACGCATACATACACTTCCTATTGGTTCCTCTCTGAAGAAACTTGACTTTTACACCTACCTAGATATGTCATGGGAAACTCTCGAAAGCAAAGACAAAAACAGAATCTTAAAAGCCAAAAAAGATAACTGTCTCATCAATAAGACTAACAGCTAACATGTCAAAAATGATAGAGGCTAAAAAGCAGTGAGCTGGCATATTCAAATTGCTGAAAGTAAAGGATTGCAACCAAAGTCTCTATATTCAGCAAAACTATTCATCAAAAACTAAAAAGAAATGAAGACATTTCAAGATAAACAAAAACTAAGCATTCAATGCTAGTGACCTCTATAAGAGATATTAAAGGCTTCAGGCTGGAAAGAAAGAACACTAGAAAATAACTTGAATCTATATAAAGAAATAAAAAGCATTGGAGGTAACTTTATAGGTAAATATAAAAGATAATATAAATGTATTTTTGTTGATAAATCTTTTCTCCTAGTTCACTCAAAAAACTACAAAAAATAGTAATTAAAAAACTTTGATTATGTAATATATAATGATCCTATACTGGGTGTATTAGTCCTTTTTCACACTGCTATGGAGATACTACCTTAGACTGGGTAATTTGTAAACCAAAAAGGTTTAATTGACTCACAGTTCCACATGGCCGAGAAAGCCTCAGGAAACTTGCAATCATGCCAGAAGGTGAGGAAAAACAGGCATCTTCTTCATGAGACAGCAGGAGAGAGAGAGAGAGAGAGAGAGAGAGAGCAGGGCAAACTGCCACTTTTAAACCTCTCTACTGAAAACAAACCATGAGTTTGGTTCAGGGACAGGAAAAAAAAAAAAAGCAAGTTCCAGGTATAAAATTGAACAGAGACATTTTAAATTAGGACCCAGTTACCATTTCAGTGTGTTTACAACACTTCTGCCCCCTAAGGCCTCCCTGAGATGAAGTGACATACCCTTCTCAACATGGAATTGAGCATGATATTTCCATTTTTTTGTTGTTGTTGTTCGTTTTTTTTTTTTGAGATGAAGTTTCACTCTTGTTGCCCAGGCTAGAGTGCAATGGTGTGAAGTTGGTTCATCTCAACCGCCACCTCTGGGGTTCAAGCAATTCTCCTACCTCAGTCACTAGAGTAGCTGAAATTACAGGCATGTGCTACCATGTCTGGCTAATTTTGTATTTTTATTAGAGATGTGGTTTCCCCATGTTGGTCAGGCTGGTCTTAACTCTCGACCTCAGGTCATACGCCTTTCTCAGCCTCTCAAAATGCTGGGATTATAGGCATGAGCAACCATGCCCAGCCCGAATATTTCAGTTTTTAAAATGTCTCCTCATACTCTGCAGTTGCTCTTAGCAGCCCAGTGAGAGAGAAACAGGCTCCTATCTCTGAATTTAACTGATAGGAATGGATCATCCTCATTCAGAGAAACAACTGCGTTTTTTCAGATGCCATGCTCTGCACAGCCTCCCCTCAATGGGACAGCCAGACAGCATGCAGAGTTGCAGTGCACAAGGTTAGCAGGTGGAAAAGAAATCATGGCAAGCCAGTAAGGAGACTCATAGTTTTGAAGAAAAAAGTATTGTCCTTTAATAGGCACTGAGTTGATACTGTTCATTATAGTACAGTTTCTGGCAGAAGGCTCAGTCTTTATCCCTGTGCTCCTGGTTGTTAAGCCAGACCATAACTTAGGTATTGGGAAGATAAACTGTTGTGTTTAAGAGAATGGATTTTGAGAGTGAACAACCTAGGTTTGGGTCTTAGCTCTGAAACTTGAAGAGGCAAAGTGATATGGCCAAGGTCTCACAGCCATAATGGATAAGCTTCCTCAACTGCACTATGCCAATAACAATAGGGTTTTTGTCACAGGGTTGCTGTAAGGATTAAGGTGTCAAAAGCATTTTAAGCATGTTTTACTGTAAGTGATAATTCTCAAGAGTCATTTTTATTAAATGAGAGGCTGAATTTTACTTTAAATCAGTATTCTAGACAGCTTTCATAGATTTCCAGACTCTTGAGCCCAATTCTCTTAAACAGATAAGAGGTTGGTTTGGCAGAACTATAATATGTAAGCCTCAGAAATATTCCTAGATTTGGACTATGACTAACATTCCAAGCCTGTTAATTGCATATAATATAGATTGTAATGGGTCAAACAGAAAGAAAGGATAGGAGACTTATAGTTGCCTAACTCAAGGATTACACACTCCCTCAAGAAAAATGAGAAAGATGTTTAACTTCTTTTGCCATATTGATCTTGCAAGGAAGTCAAAGAACTGTGTCAGGGGCTGGGCATAGAAAGGGGGCTTTGCTTTTGGTGTTTTAGTCATGAAGTCCTTGCCTATGCCTATGTCCTGAATGGTATTGCCAGCATTTTCTTCTAGAGTTTTTATGGTGTTACGTCTTATGTTTAAATCTTTAATCCATCTGGAATTAATTTTTGTGTAAGGTGTAAGGAAGGGGTCCAGTTTCAGCTTTCTGCACATGGCTAGCCAGTTTTCAGTTTTCCCAACACCATTTATTAAACAGGGAATTCTTTCCCCATTGCTTGTTTTTGTCCAGTTTGTCAAAGATCAGGTGGTTGTAGATGTGTGGCATTACTTCCAAGGCCTCTGTTCTGTTCCATTGGTTTATATCTCTGTTTTGGTACCAGTATCATGCTGTTTTGATTACTATAGACTTGTAGTATAGTTTGAAGTCAGGTAGCATGATGCCTCCAGCTTTGCTCTTTTTGCTTAGGATTGTCTTAGATATGCTGGCTCTCTTTTGGTTCCATGTGAAGTTTAAGGTGATTTTTTTAGTTCTGCGAAAAGGTCAATGGTAGCTTGATGGGGATAGCATTGAATCTATAAATTACTTTGAGCAGTATGATCATTTTTATGATACTGGTTCTTCCTGACCATGAACATGGAATGTTTTTCCATCTGTTTTTGTCCTCTCTTATTTTCTTGCGCATTGGTTTGTAGTTCTCCTTTAAGAGGTCCTTCACGTCCTATGTTAGTTGTATTCCTAGGTATTTTATTCTCTTTGTAGCAGTTGTGAATGGAAGTTTGCTCATGATTTGGCTCTCTGTTTGCCTGTTATTGGTATATAGGAATGCTTGTGATTTTTGCATGTCGATCTTGTATCCTGAGACTTTGCTGAAGTTGCTCATAATCTTAAGGAGATTTTGGGCTGAGACGATGGGGGTCTTCTAAATGTACAATCATGTTGTCTCCAAATAGAGACAATTTGACATCCTCTTTTCCTAATTGAATACCCTTTATTTCTTTTTCTTGCCTGATTACTCTGGCTAGAACTTCCCAATACTATCTTGAATAGGAATAGTGAGAGAGGGCACCCTTGTCTAGTGCCAGTTTTCAAAGGGAATGCTTCCATTATTTGTTCATTCAGTATGATATTGGCTGTGGGTTTGTCATAAATAGCTTTTATTATTTTGAGATGCATTCCATCAATACCTAGTTTATTAAGAGTTTTTAGCATAAAGGGCTGTTGAATTTTGTCAAAGCCCTTCTCTGCATCTATTGCGATAATCATGTAGTTTTTGTCTTTGGTTCTGTTTATGTGATGGATTACCTTTATGTGATGGATTATAGATTTGCATATGTTGAGCCAACCTTGCATCCCCGGGATGAAGCCTACTTGATTGTGATGGATAAACTTTTGCTGTTGCATTCAGTTTGCCAGGATTTTATTGAAGATTTTTGAATCTGGCAACAGAAGCCGAAATAGACAAATGGGATCTAATTAAACTTAAGAGCTCCTGCACAGCAAAAGCAACAATCATTAGAATGAACTGGCAACCAACAGAATAGGAAAAAATATTTGCAAGATACCCATCTGACAAAGGGCTAATATCCAGAATATACAGATAATTAAAATAAATATACAAGAAAAAAACAACCCCATCAAAAATTGGGTGAAGGATATGAACAGACACTTTTCAAAAGAAGATGTTTTGCAGAAACATGAAAAAATGCTCATCATCACTGGTCATTAGAGAAATGCAAATCAAAACCACATTGAGATACCATCTCACGCCAGTTAGAATGGTGATCATTAAAAAGTCTGGAGACAACAGATGCTGGAGAGGATGTGGAGAAATAGGAGCGCTTTTACACTGTTGGTGGGAGTGTAAATTAGTTCAACCATTGTGGATGACAGTGTGGTGATTCCTCAGAGATCTAGAAATAGAAATACCATTTGACCCAGCAATCCCATTACTGGGTATATACCCAAAGGATTATAAATTGTTCTGTTATAAAGACACATGCACATGTATGTTCATTGTGGCACTGTTCACAAGAGCAAAGACTTGGAACCAACCCAAATGCCCATCAATGATAGACTGGACAAGGAAAATGTGACACATATATACCATGCAATTCTATGCAGCCATAAAAATGATGAGTTCATGTCTTTTGCGGGGACATGGATGAATCTGGAAACCATTACTCTCAGCAAACTGAAACAAGAACAGAAAGCCAAACACCACATATTCTCACTCATAAGTGGGTGTTGAACAATGGGAACACATGAACACAGGGAGGGGAACATCACACACTGGGGCCTGTTGGGGCTTTGGGGAGGCTGGAGAAGGATAACATTAGGAAAATACCTAATGTAGGTGACAGGGGGATGGAGGCAGCAAACCACCATGGCATGTGTATACCTATGTAACAATCCTGTAAGATCTGCACATGAACCTCAGAACTTAAAGTAAATTTTTAAAAAAAAGTTTTAAAAAAAAAAAAGTAAAAGAAAAAGAAACGGTGCTTTGCACTTTCAAATGGGTTGGCAGCGATTCTTCATCTTTTTAAGATAAGAAAAGTAAGGTCAAGAAGGTTAATCTCACCAAATAGCAAATCATTTTTTAATTGTCTACCTTGAAACAACATCTTTTGATTCTCGGCTTATTGAGTTTTACTTGAGGCTACATAGGAGCAAAAAAAAGAAAAATAAAAAAGGCAAACTTGAACACTGACTGTGATAGTGTTCATGAAAAAAGTAGAACCTTAACAGATCTCATGGTGATAAATAGAGGAAGACTTGAGGACTCTCCTTTTTTTTTTTTTTTTTTTTTTTTCCCCACTAAAGGAAATAGTTGTCTTTCATTTTACTCTGTTGATATGCTTGTAATTATGACTTGGAAAAGACATCCTGGGGAGAACTTCCTTATTTCAAAGGAAAACATAAATTGAACCATTGTAGGAGAAATGAAGCCACCAGGCACAACTATGATAGCTTATAATGAGACTTTACTAGGCCAGCAGGTAACCTGGGTGATGAGTCACGTCCCAGAGATTGTGAGAAATCAAGGGAAGACTGGAGGGAAGAGGTGCAGCAGGAGCTTGGAGCTGGCAGCTAGCCAGGAAGGTATAGAGGAGCTAAATTATGCATCTTATTTAGTGCATTTATTATAGGAACATTTCTAAGCAAACATTCTGAAACAAATATGACTATTCGTAAGCTCCCTGCTGTCCTGAGCAGATTTAGTGCTTGACAATTTTCTCATAATGGCTTTGTGGTGTTTGCTGAGTTTCTTCTATTGACAGCATTTTATGAATTGTCATTTTATGGGAATTTTAAATAGGCTGCATTTGCTCTTCATTTGTGGTTGTGTATCCAAGTCAGAAATGGATACATGTAAAGTGACGATGACACAGGAATGGGGAGAACATGGTTGTCTAAATCCTATTCAACTTAAGCTTTTGGTTAGCATTTACCAGATTATTATTCTTTCCTATTGTTTATTAATTTATTCTAGGAACTTTTGAACTTCTCTTTTGTGTTGGGGTTTGAATTCTAGATCCTAGGAGCATGAAGAGGGATAAGGTGAGGTCCTGATGTCAGGAAGTACAGTTTTCAGAGCTGGAGACAAACACGAAAAAGGCAAAGGCAGACCTAGATCGATAAAGGTACCAAATGTACCAAATGGTGTGAGGCAGACCCAAAGGTATAGTAATTCTACCTGGAAAGTAATGGGAAGAGGAAGAATGAATTTCAGAGAGGAAATAATGAGGGTATCCTTGATCTAGGAATTAAGTGAGCAGACAAAGTCAGCAATAGGCAAGATATGAATTAGCTTGGTGATTTGGGGAAATGAAAGCAGCTCAGAATAACTGGAGCATGAAGATGAGACAGAGGAGGAGACACAGCCAGAGTAAAGACTGGTAAAAGGGGGCCAGGGGATGGATCACTCTGTACACCATGTGAAGGAGTAGAGATACAAATAATTTGAAGTTCCACAGCCAAGATGACAAGTGGTATAGATGGAATCAAGGCAGTAGCATTGTGTCCAGAGGGGGCAAAAATAAGGTATGATTGATGGACAATGTATAGAATCTACAATATTTGATGGCATATTGAGTGAGGGGTGTGTGAGGAAAAGTGTGAAATCTAGAATGGGTCCGAAGTCTCTAGCTTGGGTGGCTGGATAATATGATCATGTAAAAGGCGGTAAATCTCACTTGATATCCCAAGCTGGGGAAGCAGAATATACTGTTTAAATATATAAATAAAAAATATACTGGAAGAAATTATAACAAATATTAGCAATGATAATAATTAATGCAATTATAGATTATATATTTTTATTCAGTTTCACAATATTTTATAAATTAAAAATAATAATCATGAATTACCTCTAGGACAGGAATAACTATAATAAAACATTTTAAAAAATAATAATTTGCTTCTGTCTGAAGACACCTTTACACAGAAAAGAAAAAAAAATCAACAGCTGACCTTAATATTTTCTTATTTCAAAGAAACCATTGACTATTCTTTTCTACTACTTGTGAACCTGTATCCTCATCTGAGAGTCTTAGCTTTTGATTAGAAATTCACCTTAAGTTTTTTGTTTATTCTTTGTCTGTAGTATTTCATAAGAAAAGTAATGCATCCTCTAGAGACTTTTGCCAATTTGAATTACTAAAAACCTGAAGCAGAACTGAACATTTGGCAGGATTGCACTATTGTGCTCCCTCTTGATGCTTCCATCATTTCTGGTTTTGATACCAGCTTTCAGTTTTCGTTAATTATGAGAAGTTATAAGAACACCTCCTTGTTCTTTTTCCAGTCCTAGAAGTAAGCAGAAGGAACATCAATCAACTTAAACTCCCACTAGAACGTTAAAGTCTTTAGAGATGAGCTGAACATCATAAAGCAGCCTTTTCTGTCTTACCTTTCTCCTATTACCTCTGCTGATCTTTTGCCTTGGCTAAATGCCTATTTCAATGTTGGGATTTCTGAGTCCTCCTGGGACTCAGAGGTTACAGCATATAATCATACTCCAGTGGCAAGTGGGCAGATAAAACTACCCACTTACCCATTTGCTAGGAAGAATTAGAAGGGAAGATGCACTTTGAGAATGCATTTTACCCAGGGGGATCATAATGTCAAGCTATAGCCAGCAATAGATGACTACTGAATGGACCATCTATCTCTGTAAAAGGCATTTCAACATGGCGAAGCCAGTAGCTGAGAGGCCAATTGAACTTTTGAAACAGTGAACAGCATGCATCTGGGCCTTATCGTCCAACTTCTTATTTTATTCCATTCCTATATCTTCAAAGTGCAGAGATCATTTTTTTCTTCATGAGAAGATTAAGATTTAGGCCAAAAGATTTTCTTTTGAGTTGTGTGAGAAAATGAGTGGAGGAGAGAAATAGTGAAATGGTACTTCTTTGCATATTAGATTCTATTCCCAATCAGCATGTTGCAGTTATATCCTGAAAATTAATGAGATTTTTTTCTTTTTGCCTATAATAGTGTGAACTTATATCTGGATTGATGACTTGACTTCTCAGAAATGTAGGTCTGGAAGATAGGTACATCAACATAAAGCATATATTGTAAAAATGTGATGTAATCGAGGTATAAAAGACTTGGTTTTGAATTTTGTTACTAGCCAAGTCACTTAGTCTAAGTGACACTAAAAATGTAGGAATAAAGGGCAATGGCGTCATGAAATTTAGATAAAATATTTAAAAATATCTATTAAAATTAAAGATAAAATTTTGTAACTTGGAATTTTAAGATATGACATAGCTAAATGACCTTAATCAGCATATGCTTTATTAAGGCTATAGCTATAATTTCATTAAGAAACACATTTGATCTCTGATGAATCAAATTCGGTAAACTTCAGTTTTCCAACTTCAAATAACCTGAGGGTGTATTATCTTCATTTTCCTAGGTAATGACTTGTTACTGATATAAATATATTTTTGTTACTGATATTTTAACAGAGCTTTGAACGGTTTAAATGCTTTTGTCATATGCCTTAGAGAGGTTTAATCCCTGACTAGTTGTCAGTACAGATTGTGATTCTTAAATTGTCTTTATTATGGCCTGAATCAAACAAATCCTGAGTTCCCTTCCCCACTGTGAAATCATTGCCCATTCCAAGAAGTCTCAGCATTTATACACGCATCACCTAACTGCACTTTTCTTAAAACTTCTCCAGATAGTAGTTGTTTCCATTCAGATATTGAAATAGCAAATTAGTGAGCACAGAGCTCTTGCCTATGATGTAAACAGCACCATCAAATAAAGATTATAGTGCACACCTTTTCTTGCTCACCTGTCTAAATTCTACTGAGTCATTGTAGGGAGAAGATAGAAGACAGTTGTCTGTTTGAATGGAGAAGACATCTGGTTAAATATAAAATATGTGGATTACGTAATAAAGAATTATAGACATATCAAGTCATACATTGAGAATTGCTGAATTTGCAGGGCAAAATTTGAAATCGACATCCTGGAGAACAGTGAATATGTGTTGATTGGCCATCACTTTTATAGCATTTCCTCTACTTTGTGGTGATTTACTGGGATAGTTTCCTAGTTCCCATGGTTTTGTTCTCCTAAACTGCACATCGCACGCGTTCCAACTTGCAATTCTAAAGGCTGTTGTAATTCTTCACCTTCTGGTCACAACATTCCTACAGGTAACTCCTAAGAGTATTCCTAAGACAGTGCTTGCATGTAATAAATGGCATGTGATTTCTATTAAACAGTCTTAGGAGACTGGGGATCGGTGTGTGCATAATCCTTCATTAGTCTTTCCCTTGCATGATTGTAGTGGCTCTTGAGAAAAATGAAGACTTACTGTTTCAGAATGTAAGGTAGGATAAAGCACAAAATTCCAGGACTAGGGAAAAAAATGCTTAAGAATTTCATTTTTTTTGGTTTTCACATGAAGACTTATCTAGGATTTAAGAGTGTCTATGTATGGCTTTAGGCCTTAATTTATGGCTTCATCACAAGTGGTTTCTCAAACCTTTACAAGTCTATTTTCATTTCCTGAGAGCAGGGTATCTCTTTCTCGTTCTCTCCGTAAAGCCTATCTCTGTAGTATTTGTTTGTCAGTCAGGCAGGATCCTAGCAGGAAACAGATGCTTATACCTCAAATTGAGTCTTTTGAGGAAAGTGTATTAGGAAGACCATCCACAAAGGTGTGGACAGACTATTAAAAGGCAACACGAGATGGAGCGTGCTTATGGAAAAGTGACAGAGGCAGCATTACCACCCTTGCAAAAGGAGAGTCAATAGAGAAAGGAAGAAGATAGAGAGAGCACTCTGCATCACTCTTCCAACTAGTATGGATGCAGAAAAGAGAGAGAAGACAGGGTAATTAATGTATCCTTTGAATTTACCTTCTTCCTTTTCTCTCTCAAAACTCCTGCAATTACTTCCCATCAGAAGAACCAATCAGTCAAAAGACAAGGGACCTGATATTTCTGTTGATGCAGCTTTTGTAGGTCAGCTCTCTAGAGTAAAGCAGGGTGGAAAAATGCAAAGAATAACACTGAAGGAGCAAATTAAAGATACTCAGTGCATTGGGTAAGTATATTTTGGTCTCTGTTGCCACTGCCTACAAGGCTGGGTGCACAGCAAATGTCTTGATTATTGGACTGAGGAGATCTCTGATTAGGAGCTCATTATACATCCAATGAAACTTCAAAAGTCCATAGTTTGATTTGGGTAAGCTATTCCCTAGAGCCCAAAAGAAGGGATTTGAACAAGAGATTTTTTGTCATTGCCTGGTGAATGTTTTATGGTAGGAAGCACGTTGGTTATTCTTAGACGGTCCAGATTCATTCTATGCACAGCTCTGCCTTTCTCTGTCTCCCGGGAGGCTGACCACTTCTAATTACATCTTGGTACTCCCTAGACATTTAGCTTCTGGTTGGGGTTTCAAAATGAGACGCTCTGGCTAAGCAAATAGGTTCTTGTTTTTGTATAAACTAGTAGAACCCAAGAGGTTAGGGATTGTGTTTCTTTTTCTTTGTTTCTTTCACAAACCCAGAAGAATAAGGCTCTATATATTACAATAAATATGTACTAAATTATTGATTGGCTGGAGGTTCATAAATATGTCTCAGCCTGCATTATAAAACAAATTCCAAAGTCCATTATGAATGCTGCTACAGGGAGAGATTTATTTCCCATCATGATTCATTCATTCAACAAATATTAATTTGACACTCCCACCCACTCTGTGCCATGTTGAGCACTAGGAATTACAGGTACAGTGGACGGCAATGCAGATGGAGCACTTGCCTTGATGGCTCTTAGAGAATGACATGGTGAGAAGAGCTTTAGCTTCAGAGCTCAGTATATGTGGGGCCGTGGTTCCAGGCCTGGTTTTATGCAGTGCTGGCACGCTTACATTACTTTTTACGAATCAGTTTTTCTTATTTGTAAAAATGGTGATATTAATATTTTATAAGTTTATTTTTGAAAATTAAATAAAATAAGGATAACAGATCACTTATTAACAGTGTTGTGTACAGAGCCAGAGGTTAACACATATTAGCTGCCATGATCAGTGAACTGCATGGGCACAGGAAAGAGCATGAAAGGCATTGATGATGCCAAGGTGGGAGCACCAACCTCAGAGGGGGAAAATCCAAGGACTGAACAAGCCATTTGGAAGAGGCCTAAACCAAGAAAAGGGACAAAAAAATCCCTTCTTGGCCCAATAAGAAAATCTTGCTTCTCAGAGTGACAAGCCAAGTTTCGGTATGTCAGGATGCTTGGTACTGGGATTTGTCTGTCAGCCCAACTACCGTGGTGCCAGGACTTGAATCCTCTGGCGTATATGATTGAATGGGGGAGGAGAATAGCAGAACACTTGCTACCTCTCTAACAGAATTAAACTCAGAGGAGGGAGAAATGTTCTTTTCAACTCCCGTAGTCCCCAGTTTGGGCACTTTAGAGCCACACTGAGCCCCAAAGAAAGAAGATGGGATGCAGCAAATTGTGGAGACAGCTGTGATTCCGATGCACATTTTACTGAAAGTATTAGAAGTGTTTGGAAGAGACAATAGGCATGTCCTGAGGCCCTGAGAACCAAAAGGTGCCCAGATTTAGGATAGATAGTGCGGGAGATGAGGAAATTAAAACCAGTCATCATAAGGTGGCTGCAGTGGACTAGCCCATAAATGCAGAACAGGGATGCACAGAGACACCCAGGGGAATAAATTACCCTAGATCTACACAGAAATACCCATGGGATGAAATTACCAAAGGACTGGGGTTAGGGCCTTTCTTAGAGACACATTTCATTTCTCTTTTGGTAATTTCTAGTCATCTACATATTTCTAATGATACAATATAGTTTCAAAAGTTAGGAAATATCAATAATACTTTTAGAATATTAATAATAATGCAGGATAATTCTGGGATCCACAAGTTTACTATAAGATATACAAAAAGCAGTAATTTGTAGTGTACAGTGATAATGGGGTCTAGTGTTAGGATAAAGATTTAAAGTACAGGTATAGCTCATTTCATTACACTTCACTTTGTCGCACTTCACAGATACTGCATTCTTTACAAAGTGAAAGTTTGTGGAACTTTGCATCAGGCAAGTCTATCGGCACCATTTTTCCAACAGCCTGTGCTCACTTCATGTCTGTGCATCAATTTTGGTAATATGTGCAATATTTCAACTTTTCATTATGATTATATTTGTTACAGTGATCTATGATTAGTGATTTTTGATGTTATTATTGTAATTGTTTTAGGGGTCCACAAACCATGCCTATATAAAACAGGGAACTTCATCAATAAATGATGTGTGTTCTTATTGCTCCACCAACTGTCCATTCACCCGTCTCTCTCCCTCACCTTGGCCCTCCCTATTTCCTGAGATATAGCCATATTGAAATTAGGCCTATGAATAATCTTACAATGGCCTCTAAGTGGTCAAGGTAAAGGGAGAGTTGCACATCTCCCACTTTAAATTGAAAGTTAGAAATGATTAAGCTTAGTGAGAAAGGCAGGTCAAAAGCTGACTTAGGCCAAAAGTTATACTTCTTGAGCCAAACAACTAGCTAACTTGTGAATGTCAGAGAAAAGTTCGTGAAGGAAATTAAAGGTGCTGCTTCAATTAAGACACAGATAATAGGAAACCAAATGAGCCTTATTGCTGATATGGAGAAAGTATTAGAGGTCTAGATAGAAGATCAAACCAGCTCCAACATTTCCTTAAGCTAACATCAAACCCAGGGAAAGGCCCTAATTCTCTTCAATTCTATAAAGCTTCAGAGAGGTGACGAAGCTACAGAAGTCTTTGAAGCTGGCAGAGGTTAGTTCATGAGGTTCAAATAAAGAAGCCATCTTCATAATCTAAAAGTGCAAGGTGAAGCAGCAAGTGCTGATGTAGAAGCTGCAGCAAGTTATCCAGAAGACCTAACTAAGATAATTGATGAAGGTGGCTACACTAAACAGATTTAGATTTACATGAAAGAGCCTTATATTGCAATAAGATGCCATCTTGGATTTTCATAGCTGGGGAGGAGAAGACAATCCGTGGTGTCAAAGTTTCAAAGGACAGTCTGGCTCCTGTAATAGAGACTATTGCAGCTGATGACTTTAATTTAAAGCCAGTGCTCATTCAAAACATTCTGTGGCTTTAAAAATATATGCTAAATCTACTCTGTCTGAACTCTATAAATGGAACAACAAAACCTGAATGACAGCACATCTCTTATAGCATGGTTTACTGAATATTATAAGCCTACTTTTAAGACCTTCTGCTCATAAGAAACATTCCTTTCAAAATATTATTACTTGGGCTGGGCGCAGTGTCTCATGCCTGTAATCCCAGCAGTTTGGGAGGCCGAGGTGGGTGGATGATGAGGTCAAGAGATCGAGACCATCCTGGCCAACATGGTGAAACACTGTCTCTACTAAAAAATACAAAAAAATTAGCTGGGCATGGTGGCGTGCCCCCGTAGTCCCAGCTACTCGGGAGGCTGAGGCAGGAGAATTGCTTGAACCCGGGAGGCGGAGGTTGCAGTGAGCCGAGATCGCCACTGCACTCCAGCCTAGTGACAGAGCGAGATTCCATCTCAAAAAAAAAAAAAAATTATTACTCACTGACAATGTACCTGGTCACCAAGAACTCAGATGAAGATGTACAAGGAGATGAATGTTCCTTTCACACTGATAACATAACATTCATTCTGCAGCCCATGGATCAAGGAGTAATTTCAACTTTCAAGTCTTATTATTTAAGAAATATATTTAGTAAGGCTATAGCTGTTGTAGATAGTGATTTTCTGGTAAATCTGGGAAAAGTAAATTGAAAATGTGCTGGAAAGAATTTTCCAGTCTGTATGCTATTAAGAACATTCAGAATTCATGGGAGGAGGTCAAAATAGCAGCATTAATAGGAATTTGAAAGAAGTTGATTCCAACCCTCATGGATGACTATGAAGGATTCAAGACTTCAGTGGAGAAACTAACTGTATGTGGTAGAAATAACAGGATAAATGGAATGAGAAGTGGAGCCTAAAGATGAATTGCTGCTATCTCATGATAAAACTTGAATAGATGAGGAGTTGCATCTTAAAAATGAGCAACGATTTTTTTTAGAAGAAATCTATTCCTAGAGAAGATGATATATAAACAGTGATGAAATGACTACAAAGGATTTAGAATATTATAAAAACCTAGCCGATAAAGCAATTGTAGTGTTTGAGAAGTCTGAATCTCATTCTGAAAGTTTTACTCTGGGTAAATGTTATCAAACAGCATCACAGGCTACAGAGAATTCTTTTATGAAAAGAAGAGTTAGTCAATATGGCAAACTTTATTGTTGCCTTATGTTACCTAATTCTCACAGTTATATCAGCCGTTAGCATCCACCCCCTTAGCAATCAGCAGCCATCAACATTGAGGCAAGGTCTTTCACCAGCAAAAACATTACAACTGTCTGAAGGCTCAGGTAATCATTAGTATTTTTTTTATCAATAAAGTATTTGCTAATGAAGATATGTACATTTATATATATATATATAATACTGTTGCACACAATATACTACAGTATAGTGTAAACATAACTTTTATATGCACTGGGAAACCAAAAAATGTTGTGTAACTTGCTTCATAGAGATATTCTTTTTATTGTGTCAATCTGGAACCAAACCCATCATATTTTTGAGACATGCCTGTATCCTTTTCTTTTAGTCCTGTCAGTGTGTCTCTGGGATTGTACTATAGCTTTTGAGATAATTTGGAAGTTTTTTTGTGAAAGTGAAACACACATGAAATAATCCCTCTTCTCTTCTCTTCTCTTCTCTTCATATCCCATACCAAGAATGAGCCTGAATTTTGGTGCCATAATAGATGATAGGAGCAAGAACGGCCACAGACAGAGTTGATAATTTTTTTTTTCCCCACAGACATCAAGCCTGGGTGATTTCTTGTCCCACATGTGGTAGCCTGTAATATGATGTTTGCTGTCTCTGCTGTCTTGACTCCAATTTACTTCTCAACCACGCCTTAGTTTCTTTCCCCATCACTCTAGTGGAACACTTTTCATTATTGCCATAAGTGACCATTATTGCCATTAATTCGCACGCCAATGGCACATACTACTTGACCACTTTAGTCTGCTTTCTGACCATCTTTTTTCCTTTGTCTTCCTGCATGACCTTCTATATTCATAGCCACTGATCTTGCTATTTAATTCGCTCAACTTCCTCCTCTGCCCTCTTCTTATACGACTGCGTTCCAAAGAAGTCCTTCCTGGGTCCTATATTATTCCAAATCTCTGCTATTCCCCTAAGGCACGTCATATAACCAGTGGTTACTACTCTTTTACATAAGACTCACAATTCCACATGGCATCTCTAAACCACATTTCCTCCTGGGCCTCAGACTCACATATCTAACTATTTTTGTCTACTGGTTTTTTTTAACTGAAATGTATCATAGTCAACAAATAGTTGACATTAAAAAAAAGAACTTTTTGTATTTTACTCTTTTACAACATGTTCTAGCTTTTTTTTTTATTCTAAGTTAATAGCATGCTAGTCACACATGGATACACTTTTGATTCTTTGCTCTCATGCTTCACAGTAATTTGCAATCACAGTAACTGTTTCACAATACCTTTCAAATATGGCATTTTCATTGCTATTCTCTAACTTTTGAAAATTTGTACAGGCTTCTTTTTGATTCCTCCTAACACCCACCATAATGTCACCAGAATTATTTTCTAATAAATAAAGATGATCATGCAAATTTCCAGCTTCAAAAACTGTGTGGACTCCCAGTTGCCTTCAAAATAACATCTTGTTACACTAGAATATGAGAATCTTGGTATATTATTTCCTTTAGCTATAATGCCCTTACATTTTATTTTTTTTTTAAGAAATCAATTGACAAATTGAAATTTGTGGAAAACTTTCAAGACTGCCCAACAATTGGTGTGATTTTTATCACTTTTCTGTTCTCCCACACAGTTTTTTTTTTTTTTCAGGTTAACACCACTTTAAAATTTCCCAGAATTAATTTGTTTTCATTTTTTAATCCTCTATTTCTCAGCCTAGCACATGCATCACAGGAGCTGAGGGTACAGTTGAATAATGTATGGATGAATGAATGAAAAATATCGAAAAGCAGGGACTGATGGTAATATTTTGCTGCATCTGTGCCAGTTTTATGGGCTAATAGGCTTGGTATGTGACATCCATAGCTTCAGTTTTTCCTTAAAGAATTTGTAGAAAATAAGGATTTATAAGAAAACAGAACCCACCTGGGCACAGTGGCTCTTGCCTCTAATCCCAGCACTTTGGGAGGCTGAGGCAGGTGAGTCACCTGAGGTCAGGAGTTTGAGACCAGCCTGACCAATGTGGTGAAACCCCCTCTCTACTAAAAATACAAAAATTAGCCAGGCGTGGTAGTGGGTGCCTGTAATCCTAGCTACTTGGGAGGCTGAGGCAAAAGAGAAGCTTCAACCTAGGAGGTGGAGGTTGCAGTGAGTCGAGATCGTACCACTGCATGATCCTGGGCAGCAGAGTGAGGTTTGTCTCAAAAAAAAGAAAAAAAGAAAGAAAAAGAACCTTCCTTTGCAGGGGCAAGAGATGGGAAAAGCAATGGCATTTATCAGAGAGTTAGCATGATGGAGTAAATTTATGTGACAAGTTTGAAGTGTTCCAGTCAGGCAATCAACAATGGTTTAGTTGATAACCTCGAATTTAGGGTCAATTTTTGCCAATATCCTCAATTCCATTTGATCAGAGAACTACTGCTCATCTTTATGGTGTTTCTAATTCAGATAAACATTTTTAAAAGGTTACTAATTTAGTAAGTCACTTCACTATTTCTTCTATTTATGGTAACAAACTCAGTGGATTGACCTGAACTATAATTTGTCATCTCTTTGTTATCTTCTGTTTTGTTTTCTGAAGACAATATGCTATTAAGAATAAAGGCATCCCTATATACATACAGGCTCTCTGGACTAACTAGGTTTTCGTGGATGGAAGACAAATGATTGTAAACAAAGGAAGTTTCCTCTATTGTAACCTTGACCCATGAAGGCCAAGGAAAGTATTGTTCATTTAAATGAAATTCATTTCGCTGTCATATTAGTTATGCTTGAAAGTTTTATATCCAGCAGAGATTTTCAGGGACATGCTGTTCCTGGAACAGTGAACATGCTAATGCAGACAGATATCAGAACTGTAGAATACACTGCGATAAGCAGAGAAAATTTAGTACAATAGGGGAAGAAGGAGGAAGGAAGGAAAAGAGAAAAGATGGAAGAGAAAGACAGTGAGAAGAGATAGCGAGAGAGCGTGAGAACAAGTGAGCACATTTTCATCCTGATTTTTTTTTAAATAATAGTGTTACGGTGTCAACCTTTACAGCAAATTGCATATTTTCTTTCTTTATTTTGGGAAAATATCCATTCCCTTTTCTCAAAAAATGATTATACATTCACGCACTGTCAAGAACCGTGAAGGGTCTGATATCCTACCCTGCTTACAAGCCAACAATTTAGCCTGTACAGTTTCATGGATGCTTGCAGAAGATAGAAGATACCTGGGTCAGAGTCAGAGGACTTTATTACTCAGAGAACACCAGTCAGTGTGAGCTTCATGTTTATATCAACTTTGCTTCCTGCCACCTCTGAGTTCCACAGAAACATGGAGATGGGCCCAGGTCGATGCTGCACACACAGAGGGTTCATATGTTAGCTGAAAAATCCTGAGCTTACTGAACCCTCAATTTAATAAGGAACTGCCAGCGAACCCATCCAATTTTGTCCTGCAGGGAGACATTATCTATATTATCCTCAACAGCAAGGAAATCTGTTCCTTACCCTGAAGGCAGACATTCTATCTTCTAAGGCTATTTGCTGTACAAACAGCCTTAAAACCATAGTTCTTACCTACACACAGATCTTGACAATTATTTTTCCAAAGTTTAAAAACTGAAAAATGGCAAAACTTTGCTCAAGTAATAAAGTTTTAATGATCAGTAATTAAAGATAATAGTAGTGTATATCATGTAATGCTTTCCACTTTACATAATACTGTCCTATATATTATTGTACTCAATCATATGTAAAATCGGTGATAATAAAGCTAAATGCGTTCTAGGTTTGTAGGTAATTAGCCATGTTGCTAGGAAGGGGGTCTACAATTATCATGACAGTCACATACATTAGTGTGGTACAGCTGGAGATGGAGGTTATGAGAGCTGTAATAAATCATGTGTTTGTGTGTGCTAGTGTTTCTTACCAGGTTATTGTAAAACAAATGTTATAAATTATCTACATGCATGTGCCATTGGCTTTCTGGCATGTTTCCTTTTTTTATGGTGCCAATAGTTTTATTTAAGACATTACATTTTCCACTTACAATACAGTGTTTATAAAGTGCAATGTTATTTCCTTCCTTCCCCTGTGCATATGTTCCATATTCAAGTATTGAGGATGCCCAGTAACTTAGTATAGCAGCTGAACTTTTTAAAACTGCCACAGAATTTGCTACAAATTTAGGTCCTTCAATGTTTTGCATGTGTGGAACAATGCTAAATCTATACTTGGCTTGGCTTAATCAACCTCTTCAATGGTGGGACCTGAGGAAGCACCACCAGAGGGAGGAGCTCCATCACCAGGGAATCCTCCAGGCATGCCTCCTGCACTCTGTACTCTGGTACAGCTTGGTGATGATGGGGTTGCAGACTTTCTCCAGCTCTTTTTAGTGATGTTCAAATCCTTCCTTCTCGGCAGTCTGATTCTTATCAAGCCAGTTGACAATTTCATTACACTTATCCAGAATCTTCTGTTTGTCCTCATCGTTAACCTTACCTTGAATTTTCTCATCTTCGACAGTTGCTTTCATGTTGAATGCATAGGATTCTAGTGAATTCTTAGATGACACTTTGTCCCTCTGTTTCTCATCTTCAGCTTTGTACTTCTCAGCTTCCTGGACCATATGTTCAATGTCTTCCTTGCTCAAACAGCCCTTGTCCTTAGTGATGGTAATCTTGTTCTCTTTTCCTGTACTCTTGTCCATGGCAGACACATTGAGGATGCCATTGGCATCAATGTCAAAAGTGACTTCAATCTGAGGAACACCTTGGGGTGTTCCTGTGAGTTCAAACTTGCCAGGCAGGTTGTTATCCTTGGTCGTGGCACGCTCACTTTCATAAACCTGAATAAGCACATCAGGCTGGCTATCAGAACAGGTAGTGAAGGTCTGTGTCTGCTTGGTAGGAATGGTAGTATTACGCTTGATGAGGACAGCCGTGACTCCACTAGCAGTTTCAATACCAAGGGAAAGAGGAGTGACATCCAAGAGCAGCAAATCTTGAACATTTTCAGACTTGTCTCCAGACAGGATGGTAGCCTGGACAGCTGCACCATAAGCAACAGCTTCATCAGGGCTGATGCTCTTATTGAGTTCTTTTCCATTGAAGAAGTCTTGGAGAAGCTGCTGAATCTTGGGGATGTGAGTAGAACCACCAACCAGAACGATATCATGAATCTGTGACTTGCCTAGTTTGGCGTCTCGAAGGGCCTTCTCTGTGGGGTCCAGGGTTCCATGGAACAGGTCAGCATTCAATTCTTCAAATCAGGCATGGGTAATGGAGTTATAGAAGTGGATTCCTTCATAGAGAGAATTGATCTCAATACTGGCCTGGGTGCTAGAAGAAACAGTATGCTTAGCACGCTCACAAGCAGTACGAGGCGTCTTATAGCTCTCTTGTTCTCACTTATATCCTTCTTATGCTTGTGCTTGAATTCAGCAAGGAAATGGTTGACCATTCGGTTATCAAAATCTTCTCCACCCAAGTGGGTGTCTCCAGCTGTAGACTTGACCTCAAAGATTCCATTCTCAATAGTGAGGAGTGATACATCAAAAGTGCCACCTCCCAGGTCAAAAATCAGCACATTTCTTTCTGCTCCAACCTTTTTGTCTAAGCCGTAAGCAACAGCAGCAGCAGTTGGCTCATTAATAATTCTAAGTACATTGAGACCAGCAATAGTTCTAGCATCTTTGGTAGCCTAATGCTGAGAGTCATTAATGTAAGCGGGCACTGTGACCACAGCATTGGTAACAGTCTTCCCAAGGTAGGCGTCTGCAATTTCCTTTCCTTTGTCAGAACCATAGAGGATACCTCCTCTGGAAAGAAGCTTTTAGTCTCTCCCTTGTATTCTAATTGGACCTTGGGCCTGCCAGCATCATTCACCACTATGAAGGGCCAATGCTTCATATGAGACTGGACAACAGCATCATCAAATCTGTGTCCAATCAGATGTTTGGCATCAAGAACCATGTTGGTGGAGTTCATCGCAACTTGATTCTTTGCAGCTTCACCAATCAATTGTTCAGTATCCGTAAAGGCGACATAGCTCAGAGTGGTTTGGTTTTCTTGATCATTGGCAATTATTTCTACTTTTCCGTGCTAGAAAACACCCGCACAAGAGTAAGTGGTGCCAAGATCAATACCAATGGCAGGTCCCTTCGACATGGTTGCTGGCGTGTAGGCCTGGCCCCAACAATGAAGAAAACCAGAGTAATCACAAGAGCTGCAAGGGAGTTCAATGAGCTCTGGCATGTTTCTTAATCAGCATCATTAACATCACGACAGAATGAGAACCTGAGTATAACTTAAAAATTAAAAATAGAGGTGCTATGGTCAGGAATGGTGGCTCTCGCCTGTAATCCTAGCACTTTGGGAAGCTGAGGCGGGCAGATCACTTGAGGTCAGGAGTTCGAGACCAGGCTGGCCAATATGGTGAACTCCTGTCTCTACTAAAAATACAAAAATTAGCCAGTCCCAGCTACTTGGGAGGCAGAGGTGGGAGAATCTCTTGAACTCTGTAGGGAAATGGAGGTTGAAGTGAGCCGAGATTGCCCCGTTGTACTCCAGCCTGAGCGTCATGTTGAAACTCCGTTTCGAAGGAAAAAAAAAAAAAAAAGGAGGTGCTGGGTTTAGAAATAGTTTTCTTAAGGAAATATAAAATAAGATTTTAAAAAAATGTCAAAAATCCTTTCTCCACAGACTGAATACCACAGAGAACTTCTGCAAGCTGGAGATACTTCAGAAATACGCTGCTCAGCAGCTCATAGTTACCTTTGAGATTTTCCTTTGCCTTTTTTGTCATAGAATTAAAATCAATATTGAATCAAAGGCACATTGGCCATTAGTGTTGAAGGGGGCTGAAAGAAATCACAGCATAGAGAATTTTTAAGCATTAGTTTATGCCCATTGAAATTAATTGAGAATAATCAGAATTAATAAAAATAGAAGTCATGGTAGCTCATGCCTATAATCCCAGCATTTTGGGAGGCCTAAGTGGGAAGATCACTTGAGCCCAAGAGTTTGAGGCTGCAGTGTGCCACTGCACTCCAACCTGAGGTAAAGAGTGAGACCCTATCTCTGTTAAATGAAACAAAACAAAGCAAAGAAGCCCAGGGCTTCACTGCAAAGATCTGATTTTCTTAGCTATGGTAATTCTGATGGAAACTAGTTCTGACATGATTTTACAGATGAAGAAAACCTTCACTTGTAAAATCTTGTTGTTATTTGTTCCTCTTTATTTCTATCACTATCACCCTAATCTCAATTCTTGTTACTTCTGTATCTGGAATAGTGCCCCACAGTAGGAGAAACTGAATGAGTATTTTTTAAATTCATTAATGTTTATGTTTTGCTTTAAGATTATTTTGGATTCCGATAATTATTCTACCTTCAATGAATCTATGCTTTCCTTTAGATCAACATTGCTTTAAAAAGAAGAGCATTCTTAAGAGGGGATTATTTATCGACTTAATAGTTGAGAAAACCTGAAGCAAGGAAAGGCGAGAAACTTTCTTTTCTTGCACAAAGCTTAGTGAAAGAGATATTACTTGAATTAAGAAATAGGATAATTATGAAGACATAATTCATGGGTTCTTTGTGTAATTTAGACAAGTCACAACTATTATGCATCAGGAAATATGACAGAGCATGAATGCAAAATAAAGTGAGTGAGAAGTAGTATATTGCAGTGATTAAACAGACTGCAGACAGACTCACGAGTTCAACTTCCATCTCCATCGTATCTGACCTCTAGTTGTGGGATTTTAGTATGTTTCTTAATCTCTGAAAGCCACATTTAAAAAATCTATACAATGATAATCATAGTATTTTATGATTATTAATAATCATAGTATTAAAGATTTAGGGAAAAAGCTTAGTAGACTATCTGGCAAATAAAATAAATACATATAACTTATTTGTTAATCTTGTCATATTATCACCATCATTATCATTGTCATTAACATAGGAATACATTAGGAGATACATTGTTATTAACATAGGAAAACATTAGGAATACAATAGGCTTTGCCAAACTCAGAGTTATGGAGTGGCACTGTTTTATAAAATGGGACAGGAAGCTCTTTTCAAGGGTTATAATTATAACCTAAAATTATGAAAAAAAGTTGTATTCAGATATGTAAGAAAAGAATAGAGGAACAAGTTGCCTAAACATATTTGAACAAATACTTTTCTTCCTGCTATAGTAGAGTCTAACATGCCTACATTTAGCGCTTTTGTCCAGGATTATCTTAAATGTATATGAAATACCTGGCACTATTGTTCATAAATCCATGCATTTCAATATATGTCTATTTTTGAAGTGCACAAGTATGATTATTTGTATATACAGGCTCCAGGTTTCTTTGAGATGTAAATGAGACTACATCTCTTTTGCATATGAGTATAATTGTATGAAAGATGGTATAGAATTTAAGAAAATGTTATATTCGTAAGTTCTCTATTAGATTAGCCTTGTGGCTACCCAAATTGTTTCTTATGTTCTTTCTGTCATTCTGAGCCATCCCATTGACATAAATGCACAAATTAAAAAGCATCAGTAGAATTGTATACTGGTTTATTGATGCTATAAATAGGCATTGCCACTGTTCATAAAACTTCATTGGCATTAGAAAGATGTCTCCATTTATCTAATGCATTGCATGGTTGCCCAAATAAGGTTTGGCAACTACCTGGTCAGGGACTGTCAGAGAGATTCAGGGCTCAGGAAAAGAGACATCCCTGTTTTGTCACATGACTATACACCTCAGACAACCTCTATGAAGACTACTGTAAAGAACTGCAAAAGATTTTGGCCAATTATATTAATAGTAATTTAAATTTTAAAAGTATGCCCCTCAGAGGTATATTAATATTCTATCTAAATTTAATAATAATAGCAAATATTTTTCAGTAGGGTTTACTATATGCTGGGACTATGGTGGGTTCTTTATGAGAATTACTTCATTTAATCCTTATGACAATAGTACTAACATTTCCATTTTATAGACAAAATAAATGAGGTACAAGAAAATTTATCCAAGCTCATTTGCTTAGTAAGACAAATTCAAATTTTGAATTCAGGCCATTTGTCCTCAGAGCCCTAATTCTTAAATGTTGTTAATACTTCACAGTTTTTGATTCATATTAACTGTATGCTGCTCGGGAAGAACCAATAGATTTTGATGTTAATTTTTCATTTCACATAGGACACAAAGCATTGGTTTCTTACTGTGTTTGTCAGGATAAACTCATCTATGCTGTGATAACAAATAAATCTCCAAATCTCAGTGGCTTAACCTGAAAATGTGTTTATTTCTCACTCTTATTTATAGGCCAGGTGGCATTCCTTGGCTGTTCTCAAATTATGGTTCAAAGTCTGAGCCATTTCTGTCCACCATGCAGTAGATATTTGCTTTCAGTTGCACAGATGTGGTGGGATACCAAGAAGAACACGAACCAATTCTTAACTGCCTTTTTTGTTTATATTCTCATTGATGAAATTTCAGTTGTATGCTGTCAATTTAGATCCAGGAACACTGAGAAATGTAGTCCTCTTTTGTGAAAAGAAAGAGGAGACTGTGGTAGATAGATAGTACGTTTCTCCTTAAGCCTCAGGGCACAGCTATTTCTTTCTAATTCCTTTTCTTCAAGCATGTCTCATTGCACAGAAGGAAATCACAGAAGCATGTGAGATTTTTGAAGTTAATATTTAATAAAAACTTGAAATCAGTAGCTTTCTTGAATTCTTCTAGGACCACAAATGGATATGCCAGTCGCTACACATAAATTTTAGGATGATAAGGATTGTCAATAACTTCGTATACATTAAAACTTCTGGGTATATTTTAGATATGAAGATCAAAAATCATCACATTAATTTGTCTAGCAAAGGAGTGGTGTGGATTTAATTACTAGTTTCTAGTTACTTTACCAGTGCTGTGTAAGGCAGCCTAGCACTTCATTTTTATACTGTATGCTATGAGTGTGTGTGTATGTGTGTGTGTGTGTGTGTATGTGTGTGTGTGTGTGTGTGTGTAATAGCCACATCTCACTAGCATAGTTAATTCAGGTGGGCAACAGTATTCACAGTACTTTCATTTATCTAAAATATTTTTTGTTTTTAATTAAGCAAAGCATGTTTTTTGGACATTGGGAGAATACAGGATAAGCTCTTTGTAAAGACATCTTTTCATAGCAATCATTTTTCCTCCAAATCCACACTCCACACACTGTAGAATTTACGATGCCCTTCTTTGTATCCTCATTATACTCTGTACATTCTTCTATGAGAACACTTATATTTTCTTGCTCATTTGCTGTGTTTATTCCCTCTAGAGGATAAAGTTGTACAATAGTTAAACCCTAGAAGTATTCTTTTATACCTAGTACTAAAATGCCTAATCATTGCATGGTTTCTCTTATATAGAAAGCAATGAACAAATAGTTTCTACAGGAAGGATGGAAAAAGTAAAGCATGCAAGAAGAGCTGTATATTTAAGTACAGTGTAAGTGGCTATATATTTAAGTATGGATGACAGTGCTAGATTCATAGATCTAAGAGCTTTCAATTTATGGGAGATGATTGAATTCATTGCAAAGGTGAAACTGGGCAAAGTGTGTGTGTACGGATGGCATATAAAAAGTTCAGGACAAAGTGAGAAGGACTAGTCTAGATATCTGCTGAAAATGAAGCAGTTTAAATGAAGTAGAGCTGTATAAAATGACAAATTTGAAGGAAGAATGACTTACGAATGTAACATAGATTGAGAAAAGCTAAGACAGCTGTTTAAATCAAGGAAATCTGTATCTGTATTGAAGAAAAGCAATCTCAGGAAATTAGTAAGATTTTTTTCATACACAGTGGTGCCGAACTATTGAGACAGATTTTATGAATTTCATTCTCTTTGAGAATCTGTCTTCCTTTAAAAAAGTAACAATTTAAGGAGTCTTTTCTTGCTTCAAATTCATCTTGTTGCTTTTCATTATAACTTTTTTCTTCTTCCATGTCATGCCAGAAATGCAGACACTTGAATGTATCGCCTCTGCCTAGTAGAGCTAATTTTTCAATTTACATAAATAAATAACCTGACAAAGCTAATTACTTCTCTTCAAAATCTAAATACATTATTTCTCCTCTTTTTTCCAGTCTGTCTTGGTTTAATTATTTTCACATCAGTTGTCATTTTAGGAGCTGGTTTAAACTAAAAAGGGATAATCGGATGTGTCTTAGTGTTTTAATTTTGCTAATTAAGATTGCTGCTTTTTCTGCATTTCTGGAGGCATACATTTACAGCCTGTTCATACTTTGGGGTGTTGGAGGAAAGTACAGTCAAGAAAAAATAGAAATATGCATAAATTTTTATTTACTAATTAAGTGACCATTATCTCTACTCTCCTTGCCACCCCACACTTCTTTTCAACTGTCAGCAAAAACTTTACATGCACATCAAGAAAGGCAGTTTAAAATCTACTTAATCATGTGGCTTATTTTTTAAAAAGCAAAGAATGTCTCAAATATTACACCTGAAATTTCTGCATCTTCCCTGTGGCTTGAATCAAGAAAATTGTGAACACAGTACATGATTGTTCCTAGAAAGCAGATGGTTAGCTGACTAACCACAGAATTCCCATGGTGTAATTGCTTGGTTAAGAGAAAGATTATACAGCAGCACCTGGAGAGTGTGTAGGTACGATGAGCAGGTGGGAAAGTAGAGCTGTCTTTGCATCAACAATATAGTTACCGCATCTGAATTGCTTGAATTTGTGTTCTCCAGAGCAGTGCCAGCTTGGGTTTGTAGAGCACACTGCCTTCCAAATTTATCTTAGATTTTTTTCATACTTTGTTTCATTTACTTTTACTACATGATTGTATAAAAGAAATTGACCATCTACAATTCTTACTGCCATTGAGGTAATAGACTAAAATAGAATGGGTTCATTATTGACTCCAAATCATACAGTTAATTAGACTTTGGGTTCTTTCTGTGACACTAAACTATTATTTGCATTTTCTAATAATCCACAGAGGTAGATATTCTGCTTCCAAGGGTGGTAGTGTGTGTGTTTGTGTGCTTGTACATAAATGTATGCATATTTGTACATATGTATATGCATATGCACACATATGTGTGTACATATACACACATATGTGCATATATGTGTATATATGCATATATTATGTACATATATACATACATGGATGTATGTGTGCACAAACACATATACACTAAATATATATATATATATATATGCACACACAGAAACACATATACATTTAAGTGCAGTAGAGATTAAGTCCAGTGGAGAGTATACATTATTTTTTAATAAAAGGCTTAGGAGGTGAAAGTTATATTTAGACTGGTTTCCCGAATTAACACATGTAAAGTCTACTGTTTAGGTAAGATCTCTTTAATTATAATAGTAGTTGCTATAGAAGACTACCAAAACGGTCAATTTACATAATCAACTGATCCTGTGCTTGTGAAACAGAGTATTTTAACTAATTTTGTATATGTCTTTGTCTTAGATGCCTTATTTCTTGGTTTTATGTTTACAAAACAGATCTTCCTTCTGTTCTTGCTGACACATCATGAGATGTTCTTTAGGTTAGGTAATTCTTGAATCTAGTTGACAATGTTGACATTTAGGTAAAAAGTAAAGCAGCTCTTTGGTAGCATGTAAAATAAGGAATAGTGATAATAGTGTTTATTGACTCACTAACACATAACAGACCAAGTTCTTGGTGCTTTAGCAATATTTTCTTATTTAAAGCTCAGACAAATCTGTAAAGCATATCATTATTACCATAGATTCATACATGAGCTACCTGAAGCTCAGAGGGGTTACATGACTTGATCAGATTCACATGTTTAGTAAGTGATGGAACCAGAATGTAAACTCACTTCGTCTGTGACTGGAGACTCTGTTTTCTGTCAACTCACCTTCCATATGCTGTGGTGCCCAGGATCCCAGGATAGAATCACTGTTCATCACATTTGGCCTAGACACAGCAAGAAGAAAGAAGAATCAAATGTAAGGCTCCACCTTGAAAAGCTAAAGATTCCATAAAATTCCTGTATCTAGCATTTCTTGCTCAATACAGTCAGAAGAGATTGTTCTTTTGCCATCTTCCTTAACCTTTTTTTTTGTTATTAAGTTTTTGCAGGTCAATAAATATAAAAAGAAAAGAAAATGGGAGACAGAATTAAATACTTCATTTTCATTGTTTTAATGTTTCAATCTTTTTATTTAACTTCTTTAATTGACAGCATTTCTGAGAAATTTATAAATTACATACAAATTTTAAAAAGAATTTCTGTTGTTTTCACATACATGGACTAAATGCATTAACTATTAAATGGACATACTCCACCTCTCTCCATAGTCTATGGTGTCAAATTCTACGGTATTGGTTGGACTGTGAAGCCAGGTCTTGAAAGAAAATTTTTTAAAAAAGGTTAAAAATCTCGATTCTCATATAGATAAGAAATCGGTACATATTACAGATTTTATTTAACTAATTATTAACGAAGAAACCAGAAAGAGTTACAATTAGTTCAAAAAAGTTACAGATGCATACATATATATGAAGTAAAGCCATGCTGAAATACATTTAGAAATGGAAGAAAACTGACTTATTCCAAAATGGGAAAAAAAAAAGGAAAGTCAACTGAATTTCCAGCAGATAGAATGTCTTTACATTTGTATGGACAAGCATTATTTTGCATTTTTTATTAGTTATCTACAATTTATAGAATTGTGAAATAGCTCTAAGGCTGTGAAAAACTACTATCAGATAACCAAGAAAGGAGAGCTCGAAATAATGCATTGTTTTTCTACGCTGGATAACATGAATATTGATACTAAATGCTAGAGATGAGACTACTGATACAAAAATTATCCAACAGAGCCTCTATTATTATTATTATTATTATTATTAATATTATCACACTAGAGACAGAATCTCACTCTGTGGCCCAGGCTGAAGTGTATTGATACAATCATAGCTCACTGCAGCCTCAAACTCCTGGGCTCAAGCAATTCTGCCTCAGCCTCCCAGGTAGCTAGGACTACAGGCACACACCACCACACTTAGCCCAACAGATTTTTATGATGTAATTTTTTATTATGTTTAAAGTGCACAGTATTAAATGCATGGAAGGATTTATCAGTTGTGATGTCATTTGAATTTGGAAGTAATCATAAGAAAGGAAATACTTCAGAATCTGGGAGTTTCTAAGGAGTACTTCCGCAGGAGAAACAAAAGTAGCAAATACAAAAAGATTGCTGGAAAATAAGGAAGCTCTCACTGCAAAAAATTTAAGATAAGTATAAAAACTGCAAGAGAAAACAATGTCAACATGCAGTTTGGATGCTGAAGAAAATGTATTTCACTGTAAAAATATATTTCTTCATCATATTTTGAGATGGCTCTTCTTAGGGCTTGCAAATAGAAATAGCCCTGTCACACTATCTTTTGTGGGGAAGATTTGCATCTGTAGAGAAAATCTGCACTGAGGCAGCCAGTTTTTCTCTGAGGCCTTCCCTTCAAAAGATCTAGGAAAGATTAACTAAGAGCCTGATATGGTTTAGCTCTACGTTTCCACCCAGATCTCACGTTGAATTGTAATTCTCAGTGTTGGAGGAGAGGCATGGTGGGATGTGATCAAATCACAGGTGCAGATTTTTCTTTTGCTGTTCTTGTGATAGAATTCTCCTAAGATACACCTGTTTAAAAGTGTGTAGCTTCTCCCACCTCCACCACCTTCCAGTCATATGAAAACCATGCCTACTTCCCCTTTACCTTCTGCCATTATTCTAAGTTTCCTGAGGCCTCCTGAGAAGCCTTGCAGATGACAGCATCATGCTTCCTGTACGGCCCACAGAACTGTGAGCTGATTAAACATCTTTTCTTTATAAATTATGCAGTCTAAAGTATGTCTTGAGAACAGTCTGATAATGGACTAATACAGAGTCTCATACCTTTTAAGGGTGTTAAGAAATACTAACCATCTCTGTTCTCTGAAAGATGCTACCTGTAAAATGTCATCGACATAATACAACTGCCAACCAGGCCTTCCTCTTCAGTAACATATTTTGTTTTACCACAAAGCAAATTCCCATTTTTTTCAGTGACATCAAGATGGTGTGTCATCTTCTGAATCCCATTGGAGAGTTGAGGATAATTACACCGTGGTTCTCCCCTACCTACAAGTTAATAAATTTGTATTCCATTTCTCGTGTTCTTTGCTTTTGATCAGTTGATCTTTCATTGAATCTTCACAAAGGAAAGGAAAAGTTTTCCTTTGGCTTCTACAATGCCAACGTCAGAAGAGTCAAACCTTAGACAATATTGCTTCCATAGCTTTTTTAGTGTATTTATTCAAGACGGAAGGAAGTTAAATATGAATACGAAGTTTATCTTTAGGCTTTTTTGACCCACAGTTACTTGTTGGAAGTTCATCAGCTATAAAGGTCACTAGCAAATGTCTGAAGAAAAAGGAGAGGAATGAGTGGTTAATTTATGAGGCAGAATGTGGGACCTTGCTTTGCTGATGCCTATGAAATATGACATTAATTGATGACATCTTAGCAGTACCTACAACATGATGTTAGTAAATACAAACCGTGATTTCTGTGCTGTCTTTTTCTGAATATATTATGTAAGTCAGAACAGTGGCAAAGCTTGAAACCTTTGTACTTTCTACAGCCAGCTGCAACCCAAAGACTCAGATTTAATGTGCAAAATGGTCAGCATGAGGTCTGCTCTGTCTGAGAAAATGACAAAAACCAAATTTGATTTTCTGAGCCTGTCACTCTACAGGCAGAGTTGCTTTGTCTAACTTGTGGACACAGAATTGATAGCCTAAAAAAGTAAAACTGAATTATGGCTAACTTCTTTTTATTAAGAAAGAATTTTTAAAAAATCTTTCCTTTAAGATTATGGCTATAAAAGTAAAATAAATTATATTTATAAATATAATTCACACCCTTGATATATTGATAGAAAATAAACATTTTTTAGTAATTCTACTTAAAACAGCCACTAATAAAAATATTGTCTATGTGGATTCATGAACAGCGAGAACATCATCTTAAGCTCGTTTTTAAGAAGGAATATACATTTGCTATTTAATTTGAGCCTAACATAACCAAATAATATTTTAGTGCCAAAGCATGGTAAATCAGCTTTATTTATGAGATACTGCTCTCTGGCGACACTGATGGAATCAACAGTAGCAAAGAAATCTTTCTGCCTCAAGGGCCACATAAAGTCTCTTTTCATGCAGTTCAGGCAAAGGAGGGATGACTCTTGATCATCTCAACCCGTCTCACTCTTTCTTCTTCAGGAGTTGTCTTCGTGGGTTGCTTTTGGAAATTAAAATCAACTCTATTAGTAATGCTTTCAGCATATTCTTTCTTCTCTGGGGATAATGTCAAAAGGAGAGAATCTGTACACATGCACTTAAAGATGTAAATATTTTAACAATTCTTTAGTTTGCAAACATCAACTTAGTTAAAAAGTGGAAGCCCTTAAAACATTTTATTTCTTCCAGTGGTTTTCCGTGGAAAGCAGCATTATTTTTTAATTAACTCCATCTGTAGATTGCTGCTGTCCTTCACTGTCTCCTACTTCAGAGTTTCCCTGAGTCTATAATGGTGTCACAGACCCATCTCATCCACTTCACTCGACACTACACTTCTGCATCCATCCAGCCACCATCAAAGAACGGGGCGAGCTAGAATGGGGTGTGAGAGTGGAAAATTCTAGACTTGGCTACTAAAAGACAAGGCATGGCCTTGTATACTGTTGTACAGCCTGTCTCAGATTTTTGCATCTAATAACCTTTTTCACCTTCCACATGAGAGATAGAAGTTACCTTTGAATCACATCTGAATCAAGTTTTACTTACTCTTGCTTTTTTTTTCTTTAATGTATTTTGTTGTCCTTATCGTGTTTGAAAATGTGTTCTTACCATTTAGCACTTTGAGACTACCAGCAACAAGCATTTGCCAAATGAAGATGTAGCTGTTTTGGAGGTGTTCAATCTTTGGGATTTAATACTGGCTTTTAGAAATCTAGCTATTGACTACTCAGATAGAATAGTCAACTCACTTACAAAACAAAATTTTCAAAACGTAAGGATGGCTATTGAGGCTTGAGAACATTTCTTAAGGTTTCACAATATCCCTATTAATATCAGAATATTCTTCAATATTCTAATTATTATCTTTGGTTTGTGTGATATAAATTCTACAGATAATAATACCAGTCTTGGTAAGCAAGTGTTAATAGTTATAAGTGTTAATATTAAAATTTCTCCATTTTTTCTTAAGAGTAATTTTAACCTCTTTGCATGCAATTAACTTTAGGTAAAATGGCATTTTGGTAAATAGAAAACTTCTTAGGGTATTTAAGACAATATTAAAGTAAAAAGCATAGAATATGGAACTATATATTGTACTTGTAATCTTCTTTGTATGACTGCATAGTGGTGATACAACTCATGACTGCCAGTGTCCTTAGTCTCACGTGGAATTTGATAAAACAACACAGACACATGTGGAGTGATTTTAAGGAGTGGAGAGTTTAATAGGCAAGAAAGATAGAAGTAGCTCCTCATACAGAAACAGAGGGAGGGGGGCTCTAAAATCAAGAGAGGAATGAGTGCCACGGAAATCAGCCAGTTATGAGGAGGCTGGAGGAGGCGGTGTCTAATTTGCATAGGACTCAGAGGATTGGTTTGACAAGGTATGTCCTTCACTTACCAAGTGAAAAAACTTGTCCTCCCACCCTAGCCTTTGAATATGGAAATGCAGGGAGCCATAATGTTCTACACGCATGGGGATATGTGGGGGCGGCCATGTTTCCAGGAACATAGGGTGAGGAAGAAGACAGCTGGAATCTCTACCTTTGGGTAGACCCAGTTTCTAAAGGTCTGCATTTGCATATCAAAGCTTGCTTGCCCGACTCTAAGAGCAGGGGCTTTCCTGCTAGACAAGAAACGTTTCTGGAGCTGCTTTAAAAGAAACAAAGACTTCCCAAGGATCCCTTTTCCTCTCTATCTGCCTAAAATATTTTCTTAATAACTTCTATAACAGTGGCAAGAAAATAGCATTTGGATTCAGAAAGGTGTGGGTAGGAATTCTTGGCTTTATAACTTTTAATAATAAAATTATTTGAATTTTAACCAAATTTACTATATGGCTTAACTTTTTGAAGTCTTTTTCTTCCTAAGAAAATTGGAAGAATTGTGTAGTTTTCCATGTTCTTGAGGTTGTGAAACAAAATGGTAGCATAATTGGCTTACTTATGGAATAAGTGCTCAATATGATGATGTGGCTCATCTGAGCCATATTAAGTTATGAAAGTGGGTGGAAGTAGGGTGTAGGGAAGGCCTTAAGGCCTCTTGTGGCACCTGTAAAGCTTTCCATGTTTCTAAATATAATACAATTTACATTAGTGTTATCCTGAGAAATAATTTTTCAGAAATGTTACAGGACAGCAACAGTATTTATGGTTGTCATAATTTTTACATTATAGATTATATATTCTACATCTCACCTGTATATTACATTAGAACCTCTTTCAGCAAAAGATCCAAGGAGTGCATTTATGCCACAAGGTAGTAAATGTGGTACTTGTAGATCAGTTGATTAAAAATTTGAAAATCCTAAATAATGTTCAGGTTTTGCAAATGGTCCTGATAAAAAACGTGTGAGCTGGAAAGGACTGTCTGGGCTGAAGCTAGATATTTATCCTAGTTATTGTTATCATTATTATTTTTTATGAATGGGGTAGTTTTGTTGTGAGAGTGGGTGAAGGCCTGAAGAGAGAGATATTGCCTCACCTTGATGGTCCTGTGGTAGACACAGTTGCTTCAGAAATTCCCACTTCCCCTTCAGCTTGCTAATAGAATCTCAATTTGAATCTCAATTAGAATGGAGAAGCCACTGGATAGTGTTTGAATTGCCAGCTTTTCTAGCAGACACATCTAGAGAAACACATGTGCCTCTGTTGTGATCAGTGAGAGTCCTAAACCACTATCTGCAGAGAAGTCATTAGGAAGGCCTCTACATTTCTGATGGAAGGGTTGAAGATGCCCTTTCCCCTTTTGCTCCTGCCTTGAACAATTATATGATTTTTGGAGCTGTAACAGTTATTTTACAGCTGTCCCTCACAAACAGAAAACTGAAAGCCAGGCTGTGGACAGTAACAGGGCACAGAGAAGTAGCTTGAGATCCACATGGCATCACACAACTGCTGAAGCATCACTAGCAACTGCCTACGCATTGGCTCATGCCATGTGAGGATGAGAAAATCCATTCTTTTAAAACCCTTCATAGTTGGGTTTTCTGTTGCACATGTACATAAGGATAATCTTAACTGACATAGATTCTGTAAGGTCTTTCTCATTTTTAAATCAAAATGAAATAACAATTATAAAAATACTTAATAATTGCACATTTTTTTTTTTTTGAGATGGAGTCTCGCTCTGTCACCTGAGCTGGAGTGCAGTGGCATGGTCTTGCCACATTGCAACCTCTGCCTCCTGGGTTCAAGTGATTCTCCTGCATCAGCCTCCCGAGCAGCTGAGATTACAGGCACCCACCACCATGCCCAGCTGATTTTTGTATTTTTAGTAGAGACAGGGTTTCACCATGTTGGCCAGGCTGGTCTCGAACTCCTGACTTCAGGTGATCTGCCCAACTCACCCTCCCAAAGTGCTGGGATTACAGTTGTGAGCCACTGTGCCCTGCCTACACAAAACTTTATGAGGCACATTTATACTAAAGAACTCGTTTGATTCTCACAGCAGATCTGGGGGATAAGTTATTCTGTTAGTTTGAAAAATAGAGAACATAAAATACATGATGTTTGGGAAATTGTTGGAAAGATCCAACTATAGTTGGAATAGTTTGGAAAGATCCCAAACTAATAATGGCAGAGACAGGCTAGAACCTGGATTTCTGATGTCAAGACTGGTGCTCTTTCTCTAATGCTCTCTTGATTGCCATGATGTATTATTAGCATTATTGGGACGTCATGGTAATAAAGAAAACAATGTTAAGTTCTTTCTGTTTTCTATTCATTCATTTATATATTTATTTATATATATGGAGAAAGAAAGACTCCCTCCATCTTTCTGAATACCTTCCTTTTAAATATATTAAAAGAAAATATAATTCTATTTTTTTAGCTTAAAAGCAACATTTCCAGGAATATTTCTCTCTTCTACATTGGAAAGTCAAGGGAACATAAAATAGAAAATGAAGTGCAGCTGAGCAATCAAAACAACTGGAGAGAAACCTCATGATTTCTTTGAGATTATCATGATGGAGAGGCCATGTGAAGGACAACAACTAACAGTTCCAACTAAGTTTAATCTTCTTGCCATCACTCCAGGCTTCAGGCATGGAGGGAATTCTTTTCGAAACCTCTCGCCTGGCCCATCTGCTGGCTGAGTACCACTGAGTGACCTCAGTCTATGTTACAAGGAGCAAAGAAATTTTGTTGCTCAGCCAAGTCCTTTCCAGACCTTTAGTCCACAGAATTCATGAGGATAATAAAATAGTTTCTTTTTTGCATAATTTTTTATTCATCACTAAGAATTATAATAGGTGGGCTTATCGTAGGAAATAAAGATTGAGCTAATTGTAGCAGACTAAATAAGAAAATCCAGATGATTAACTTAATGGATATATAAAAAGTATTATAGGAAATACAATATATGGTATTGAGTTTTTAAAAATAACAAGCAGACAAAAATAAAAGGAAATATCTTTAACTTAAGATATGACTGAATGAATACAATAATTTAAACAAATAGGCAAATAGCTCGTATCCATGATATACTAAGATTCATCTCATTTAATAAAGCAACACAAATAATTTAGTAGAAAAATCAGTGATATATAAAGCAGTCAATTTTCAGAAAATAAAATGCAAATTGCCAATGAACATTTGAAAAGATCCTAAACCTCATTAATAATTACATAACTACAAATTTAAATTCCAATAATGTACCGATTTTTACTCATGATACTTGAAAATTTAAGTCACTGATGATATTTAATGTACAACAGTACTTGGCGGGACAGGTTCTTTTAGTAAACTGCTACTACGATTTTGGAGAGTAATTTGAGAAATTCTTATTTTCTAAAGAAAAGAAAATGCTCTTCAACTTAAATGCTCCTCTTTTAGCAATTTGCCCTGCAAGGAAAAAAATGGGTACATGTGTAAAGATAAATATAAAGGACACTTCATAGAATTTTTCATATAATGGAAAAATATCGGAAGCATCTAAAAACAGTCTATCAATAGAGGAATGACTAAATGAGTTATGATGCTGTGGAATTACTATATATATATAAGTTTCAAGACAAAAAGTCAGATGGAAAGAAGTGTAGTACATAATTTTAAAAATAAAGTAATAGAAAAATATGCATAAGTCCATTAAAATCCTCCTAAATATTTGTATATACATTTTATATTTACATATACTGACAGTTGTCTAAAAGAAAACACTGTAGGCTCATCAATGTGTTTACCTTTGGGGAGAATGTTAGGATTGGAGGACTAGAGAGTAGGTGCAGAGGGATGTTTTAAAGATTTTTCTATTCCTTGGATTTCTCTCAACAAACATGCTTTGGAATATTTATTGTATAATTAAAAATTAAGCAGTCCACAAACCAAATGCACCAAAAAATGGAAGACTGAGAAAGTTTGTGGTGTTTGTTATAGTGACAGTTATTTGTCAAAACAACAATTGTCACAGAGATTGTTATAGTGACAATTCAGAAACACAATAAACATCTTCCCAGGACTCATCTTCCAGAATTTTTTTATGGCTCCATACTGCTATGAATTTTAATTGGGGTAAATACACTATCGCTTCAATTGGCTTTGTGGAATTAAAGACTGAGTACATTTACATTATTATATTAGCATAGCTACTCAGAAAAAAGCATGTTCAAGTTGCTTCAATTTTACAGAAAACAAAACATTTTTTTCCTGTTATTCTACTTTTTCCTGCTGTTCATGAGCCTTTTGAATAAGACCAAAAAAAAAATGTATTGTTGTTTTAAGTCAGATAATGTTTCTATCATCTCATATTTTTTATTCTGTCTTTGGTGTAGCTTTCCCAGCCAACTCTGATCCTGTATAATAATCTACAATGAATGTTTATCTGAGCACACTTCAAACACAGAGCCTTCTGTGTGAGATCTGAGCTGTCACTATTAAGTGGCCTCTTGAAATATTGATTTTCCTTCTTTAATTTTCTTTTATAATACATTAACAACAACATGCTTTTCATGTGGTAATTGTGTTTCTTTTGTGCTGGTTTTGTTATCTCAGGCCCCACGTTACCATGATGGATGTTGCCCTCCCTTCTGAATTTCTTTAAACCCTTGATATTCCCATGTTCTCACCTTATGTGTACTTCTTTTCATAACACATCTGTTTCTCACCTGAGGGCTGGATACACTCTGCAAGTCAAGAGGCTGGACATTTTCACTGATCCAAGCATCATCCTCTTTGGTTATCTCATTCATTAATTTAACAACTGTTGAAGGCCTGAAGCTGTATTTCATGTTCTATCATAAGTGACGTACTCACAAGTTCCTCTCTTCTGTTTTCATGCTACCTACTTTTTCCCTCCCTCCCAACTAGGTATCTATGTGCTATCCTATTCCCCTGTTTCTTATTGGACACATGCTGCTATTGTCTATGCACCCTACCAAGTTTAATTATTGCACTCAGACCTTCTCCCCATGTTGGCGATGCTTCTGTGATCTCACTGGTGTTCTCTATCCTTTCAACAGTGCAGATGAATTCATCCACTCTCTCTTATTATAGTTTTAAGTCTCTGAGACTTTCTCCCAACTCTTTTTTTTTTCATGAAAAATTATGACAGTAAAAAATCATACCAGGTAAAATGTTACCCTTTCCATGATATATCTCTCCTTGTACATTTTTATGTGAAGTATATTTCATGGATATAATAAGGTCTTAGTCGTGGTGACTTTTCAATAGCCTTGAGATCTATAAAAGAACTATAATGCCTTCTTTCTTGCCCTCTAAGTAAAAATATCACCACCTAAATACTAATGGCCAGGTTTATTACTGCTGATGAGACACAAAGGAGACAAAATACAGAAATGATCGTTCATACCTGGGAAGCCTCACCATGCTCAACTCCTTATGAATCTGTTTACTGTGGAGCATACGCATTTCAGTACTAATCAAAAAGGTATTGTCTCTCTGTAGGCATGATAATGGCCCTCACAGATGTCTATGTACTAATTCACAGAACCGATGCATATGTTACCTTCCAAGGCACACACATACATACACACAAAAGGACTTTGCAGGTATGATTAAGTTAAGGATACTGAGGTGGGAAGATAATCTGTATTATCTAGGTTGGACCAATGTAATCACAAAGATCTTTATAAGTGGTAAAGGGAGGCAGGAGCTTAGTGTCTTTGTGATTTAATATAACACCAGCCTTTGTTGACTTTGAAGATGGCAGGAGCATGAGCCAAGAATGGCAGGCAGTCTTTAGAAACTTAAAAAGACAAGGGTACAGATTCTCCCCTAGATCCTCCAGAAGGAACACAGCCTAGCCAACACCTGAATTTTATCCCCAGCAAAACTCATTCTGTACTCTGACATCCAGGACTATAAGATAATACACCTGTGTTGTTTTAAGTCACTATAACTTGTGGCAATTTGTTTCAGCAGGATTAGGAAACTAATACATTGTCCAAAGAGGCAGCTTCCATAAGTGATTTACTGGAGCAGTAGAAATGTCCAGCCAAAATCCTGCAGAATAAAATAGATAAATTACTTCTCACTTGCACCTTCTCAAATGAGGTTCATTTTTATTTCAACAATTCAAATGTCCATCCCTTATTTTCCCCTTAGGCTAAACTACTTCCTTTAATCTCTTCAGCTACTCACTACATCCACCTACTTTTGTTACCATGACCGAGTCATATAGTACAGAAAAACCCCAAAGCATTACTTTCCCTTTCTTCGGTAGAGTCCAGTCAGTGAAACTTGGGGTTCATTCTTTTATTGGAGTCATAAATTCTTCCAATGATATGAAAACTTAGTTTTACAAGTTCCTTTTTTAATGATAGTACAACCTACCATGATGCCAATTGAAGCTAAGCAGTCAGAAGTACAACATCTGCATTTTCAAGTAAAAAAAGCATTCCATTAAATACATTGGTTACTGTAAGAAATGCCCTTATTGTCCATTAAAACACAAGTGTATTCATGAAATGAAGGAATACTAAGTACTCTTTATATATTACTGTTTTTCTAGCTTGGCAGTTTTGTAATTTTCCCATGTCCTTTCAGACCCGGTCTCCATTCTAATATCCTGTGTCATTGTTTTTTAAGCTATTTAAGTTACTTCATACCATATTAATAGAAAATATGCTATTAACCTCCCCTCACCTCTTGATTTTTGTTTTAATAATCAAACAAAACTACTTTCTGCTATGTGGTTTCCATCTCAAGTCTAACTCTTAAATTATTGCAGACTATTGGGATAGGCACATTTTCATTCCAAATCATATCTTAAGAACACAAACACCTTTTTTTTCCTCATATAATTCCAAAATATGAATCCAGTCATTCTCTTGGAATAGGGTTAATTGGTAGTTAATTGAAGAGCCCCCCTGTGTATATTACTATGCTAAGGCTAATGGTGATTACATTTTTTAAATATATAATATGTATAGTTCCTGCCTTCAAAGAGCTTATTGGTACCTTGTATATGTATTGAACAGTTAATTAATATTCTATAACGATCATACGTACAAAACATGGTGTAAATGCATTAAGAAATACCTCTTTTCTCTTTGCCTTGCTCATTTATCTTCTCTCATTGAAATAGATATGTTCCCTACATTTCATTGTCTTGACAGCTGTTCCTTGGATACTTTCTTAATTATAGTATTTAAAGAGATATTTATAGCTGCCTATTTTCAATATGGTCTATATTCACCCAAAGACAACTTCATCTCAAGGTGTCTACAACTAGGTTCATAATGTTCAACAAAGGCAGTATTTTCTGTTAGCTCTCTTCCTTTTCTTAGTTTCTGATACCATTTTTTTCCTAAGCATTTATTAAAAAACTAGCTTTGCTGTAATGTCATCTTATCCTTTAATTTAGGATTGGCAGGTACAGTACAAGATGTCCAATTAAATTTGAATTTCAGATAAACAGCAAAACTATTTTAGCATAAGTATGTACCATAAGAGATACTGTACATTTTTCTTTCCTTTTTTGTTTTTAATCTAAATGGGACAACCGAAGTCCAGTTGTTCTCAAACTTCAGTGCATCAGAATCACTTGCAGGGCTTGTGAAAAACATATTACTGCTCCCCACTCCCCCATTTTAGTAGGTCTAGGGAGGTTTTAATTCTAACAGATTAGAAATTGATTTACACTTCTAACAGATTCCCAGTTAATGCTGAAGAGACCAGCACTTTAAGAATCACTTACCCAATTTAATTTCCCTGATTATTGGTTGTAGGTCTCAACCCTGGCTGCATTCTAGAATCTACTGGAGACTTTTAAAAGCATCCTGATACATACACAGACTTTGCTTTAATTGATCTGGGGTGTGGCCCAGGCTTGGTGTTGTGAAAAACCCTCCAAGGAGATTTTAACTTGCAGGCAGGGTTAATTGTGACTAATTATATATACTTCTGCTGAGCCTCTCTGTGAACAGAATAAACGTACAGATAATTCAACCCTTTATGACTGTTTGCCTTAGTTTCCTAATCCATTCTCTGATTCTCATGGCTTCACTAATTCATCTTTTATACATCTATATATTACTTTTTCTGAAGCATGTCTCTGTTTAATTATCTTTTTAAAAGCTTCAACATAAACCCTTGACAATTGAACAAATATATATTTCTTATCTTGGCATATAAGATGTGGCACAATCTTTGTCTAATCTACTTTTAAAGTTTTTTGAGCAATGTTTTTTTATACAAATTAGAGACCCAGGAAACCAGCCTACACTCTTCTCCTTATCCCCTTGTCTTCCAAGTCTATCAATTGTTACATTTACTCAGTGACCTTGTGTTTGTCTTCGTCTCTCCCTTATAGGTCAAACTATATGAAATTCTTCCTTCCCTTTCCCTCTCCTTATAATTATAGAAATGCCCTCTTTCCTCAGAGCCCACCTTTTTAAAAACCTTAAGATACTTTAACTCAAATTTTTCATTTATTTACTCGATCTATTTGCATGCAACCAGTAATAATAGTGTCCTTTAGTGCACAGGGCTATTTCAGTGAACCAGGAGTCCTTATTCTCTTGTAGCTTGTGTTGTTTTTGGGAGAAACAGATAATCAGCAACTAAAACATATGTTAGGTGGTAATAAGTAAGAATAAGAAAATGAGAAAGAAAGAGGCTGAAAGATGAGAGTAATACAGAGCTATTTTGAATAGATAGTTTTGTCTGGAGATGCTTCTTTCCTAAATGAGATTTTATGTGAGGTCCAAGTGAGTAAAGAAATGAGTTTCAGAGATGTCCAGGGGGATGCCTGAAGTGCAAATGCTTGACAAGTCCCAACTGGAGCAGGTCACATGAAAACTTTTTTTATTCTAAATGAAAGGTAAAACCATTGAAGAGTTTTGGAAACAAGTGACACAACATGATCTACATTCTAGAAGATCATCTGTGCTGCTTTGTACAAAGCAGAAATGGAAAGCAAGGATGGAAGCAGGAAGAGTGGCTGAGAAGCCTGATCATCATCATCATCATCATCCTCACCCTCATCGAGGTGCTCTGGAGAAGTAGTGAGAACAGTTAAGGGGAGCAATTGGGTTTGTTGGAAAGGTCATGAATGGTGGTAAAACCATTGAATTTAAGATGCTGAATCTGCAATGGAAAAAAAAGTCATTATGCCAAAAAGACACCTGCACATTTATGTTTATTTCAGTACAATTCACAATTGCAAAGACCTAAAACCTAAAGTGCCCATCAACCAATGAGCAGATAAAGAAAATGTGGTATATTTACACCGTGGAATACTACTCAGCCATAAAAAAGAATACAATGTCTTTCACAACAACTTGGATAAAGCTGAAGGCCATTATTCTAAGTGAAGTAAGTCAGAAATAGAAAACCAAAAAGCATATGTTCTTACTTATAAGTGGGAGCTAAGCTATGGGTACACAAATGAATATGGATTGGTATAATAGATACACTAAAATCCTAGACTTCACCACTATACAATTTATCCATGTAACCAAAAACCACTTATACTCCTAAAGCTATTGAAATTTTTAAAAAAACACCAAGCACAGTGGCTCACGTCTGTAATCCCAGCACTTTGGGAGGTCGAAGTGAACAAATCACAAGGTCAAGAGATCAAGACCATCCTGGCCAACATGGTGAAACCCTGTCTCTACTAAAAATACAAAAAAATTAGCTGGGCATGGTGGGGCACCCCTGCAGTCCCAGCCACTTGGGAGGGTGAGGCAGGAGAATGCTTTAACCCAGGAGGCGGAGGTTGCAGTGAACCATGATCGCTCCGCTGCACTGTACTCCCCACTGGCAACAGAGCGAGACTCCGTCTTAAAAAAGAAATGATTTGTGTCTGTAATGAGAGAAATGTGTCACTCCATAGTTTGGAAATTTTAAATTTAGTTGTTTATTTATCTTAGAGGAAGAAACTGTTAGAGCTACAATAAACATTTGTGTGTTTATGCTTTTACATGTACAAGACAAGATGGTGGATTTTCCTCTAAGCTAATGAAGCAAAGTGCCAGAGTCCCCCATCCCATACTTGGCTGTCTGTGTGCCCTGGAGAATGATCAATATGAAGGGAAAGCCAGGATGCAATTAAGTAGCATTTCTGAAATATTGCCCTGAAGAAATCTCAGGGGGAAAAAAAAAAAAGACTGGTAATTACTTGTGCTTTCCTTAACAATCAAAACAAATATTTATTTGTGTATATAATATTTAAGTTTTCATTTGTAATTTTGTATTATTTTTCTTGAAAGTCCCCATGAATTGTATAGCAAAGTATACCTGTAAGCACTTAAGCAGTTGTATGAAGATCATGTTAATATTCTGCATGTTTTACTACTTTATATTATGTTTATGACATGTATCCATGTTGATATGTACATGGAATATGTCTTATACATTTTAATCGCTATATACCATTTGCTATATGATTATTGCACGATTTACCCATTCTCTCCTGGTTGGAAATTTAGCTTGTTTTTAATCTTGTTGCTATGAAAAATAATGAACATAATAATAGACACCTTGTACCTACCTGCTTGAATTTTTTTAGGTTCTCTATCCAGAAATATTACTGTATCTTCAAATTATAATCACCAGAACCTGGGAATATGTTGCATTGCATAGCAGTTGGAAAAACCTGACATTACCTCAGCCTAGTGATCAAAGTTAACATCAACAGTGATAAGTCATTTTTATAATATGATGTGATGAAAACGGTACTTTACCTCTGTGCTGTTTTGCCCCAAATCCATAATCCTCCAAATTTCTACCAGTACTGCTCAAAATTTCCAGTATCATCAAAAATAAATTGTCACAGGTGCTAATAGAGACATGATGAATAAATGCAATGTGTTGATGAGACCCTGGAACATAAAAAGAATGTAGGTACAAACTAGTGAAATTTGTATGGAAATTATGGACTTCAGTTAATAATAATGTATTAATACTGATTCTTTCATTTTGACAAATGTGCAAGTTGTCAGAATTAACATAGAGTCACTTTTATAAAAATCCTGACAAATAGAGCTGGGGAAGGCCATGAAGGAAGAATTCATATGCACAAAGCCCAGTAACAAGAATTGTCACAAAACACTGCATAAGCCACGCCCTTGCTCAAGGGCCATTGCAATCTTACATTAAAAATTACTTCTTTGGGAAGCTGAGGCTGGTGGATCGTGAGGAAGTCAGGAGTTCAAGACCAGCCTGACCGACAGGGTGAAACCCTGTCTCTGTTAAAAATACAAAAATTAGCCAGGCCTGGTCATGAGTGCCTGTAATCCCAGCTACTCAGTAAGCTGAGGCAGGAGAATCACTTGAACCTGGGAGGTGGAGGTTGCAGTGAGCTGAGATTGTGCCACTGCACTCCAGCCCAAGCAACAGAGCGAGACTCCCATCTCAAAAATAAAGAAATAAAGATAAAAAATTCAAAAGAAGTACGTCTGTGAGGAAAAGACTCTGCAAAAACCATACCCTTGCTCAAGGGCCATCAGAATCTTAACATTTAAAAACATTTAAAAAATACTTCTGTGAGGACATCTGCCCATCAGCTGCCTGTCTGCCTTGAACTGGCCACACCCTTGTTACTAATCTTTGTAGCTGAAGATAGTTATCTTAAAACAAGTATGCAATCTTCCTTAAAAAAAAAAAATCCTTTGTCTTCTTTTACTTTTCTGAATATGCACATAGTTTACTATGGCACCTGTATTCTCATTGCAGTTCCTACTCCCAAATAAACATTTTCTTTAAGAGTCTCTCTGTCTGTCTCTCTATTTCTCCCACTCTCTCTCTTTCTCTTCCTCATTTGGGTTGACAATACTAACATAAGAGTTTAACAGTAAGGAAAACTGGATGTGGGTCATATTATAATTTTATGCACTACCCTTAAAGTTTTTTGTAAATCGTAACTATATAAAAGAAAATGTTTTTTAAAATAAAACAAACTTGTATGCATAGAGTAGATTAAATTTATAATATGATGAAACTTTATTATGAAAAATGTATGTAAACTTGATAGACTATCAACTTAATATACTAAGTCTAAATCAATTCAGCTATTACTAATCTATCAAAGCTTTTGAAATTTTTGAGAAAATGAGATAAGTCATGTATAAAATCTATCACGGTGGTTGTCATTAAAATTACTTGTTGAATGTTAATTTCATTTCTCCCTGGGAGAGATGCCTAGGAACTGATGCTTCTGTATTTATTAGTCTAAGTTCACTTTGAGGGAAAAGAGATACATTTACTGAGTTATAGGGAAAGAACATGGGTTATGGAGGTGTTCATCATTCAATCTGGGTTACAATCTGGGATTCACCACCTTCCGTAGCACTATATGCTACCTGTCTGAACCTCAGAACCTCTGAACCTCTCTATGCAATGGTGATCATAATACCAATCTTTCAATGTTATTATAAAAATTAAAGAGAATGTTATTTATAAAGTCACTACTCTCTGGTAGGACATTTGGTAATATTTTATTTTATTTTTTTCTATTCTGCTTGAAGAAAGTAAGACTTGATCATCTTAAGATCACTTAATTACCTGACAATCCTATTTACATATAGTGGATGCTCGACACATTTTTGATTAATGATTATTTATGAAATAAATAAGGAGGGCCAGGCGCGGTGGCTCACGCCTGTAATCCCAGCACTTTGGGAGGCCGAGGCGGGTGGATCACAAGGTCAAGAGATCGAGACCGTCCTGGTCAACATGGTGAAACCCCGTCTCTACTAAAAATACAAAAAATCAGCTGGGCATGGTGGCACGTGCTTGTAATCCCAGTTACTCAGGAGGCTGAGGCAGGAGAATTGCCTGAACCCAGGAGGCGGAGGCTGCGGTGAGCCGAGATCACGCCATTGCACTCCAGCCTGGGTAACGAGAGCGAAACTCTGTCTCAAAATAAATAAAAATAAATAAATAAATAAATAAGGAAAACAAAGCACACCTAAAGGAAGATGAAAGGAAAAACATATAATGATAATTGCTTTGAGTTTCTGTGTTTTTTCCTAACACTGACATTTTGTTGTCTGTTTAGAATTTATTTTAAGATGATTTTTGTATTAACAGTGTGATACATATTTGTGTATACAAGTTAACTCTAATTTACATCCTAGGGTAAGTTTCCATATAGCACCCTATTCAGGAATACACACTTCAGAAGAGGTTAAGCAGCATATCATTGGAAGCACCCCAATTAGGAATCAACATCTTTAGAAGTGGTAACTTAGCCCCCTTTATGGAAATTTACACAAGCTAGGTTGTTTATTAGTAACATAAGGCATGTTAAAATTAATTTTTCCATTGGAGAAATAAGAGTGTTAAATATGGGTAGCTGCTTAGAAAGTTTCTATATCCCCCATGGCAATTGCATGAATGAATTAAAAAATTCAGAAAACTTGATAGTAGAATAACATCCGTGCAGTTTTGGGGATTCCGTGACCCTCTGCTTTACCTGCCCTTGCTATAAACTGGTAGGGTCTGCCTCCTGAGAGCCTCGCATGAGGCTGCTATTGCAAAGATCTTAGCTAATGAACACATGAATAATTCCCTTTTGCTTCCATTTGCTGGTAAGTACTTTTAAGGTAGATGGAAGAATTTGGTTTCAGGCTAGCTTTGATTTAACGTACTAACCAGTAGCAAAGTTGTAAGGGAGGCGGATATTTGTTTGCATTTATTTATCTGTATTGAGAGACTCAAAAAACATTTTTTAATACTTCAGTATACTATAACATAATATTTTAAAAGGTAAAAATGATTTACAGATTTAAAATACATACATGTTAGATTTTCTTTAACTCACTAATTAATGAGAGATCAGGAAAATGTTTTAACTGTTTCAAAAAATATCCAAAAAACAAACACATTTATAGACACTGAACATTGAAAATAACATGCAAATAGAAGTGTATTGGGGGTTGCTAAGACCACCCTTAGGCTCTGTTTGCTAGAAGAACTCACAGCACACAAAAGCTGTGATTTGTGTGGTTACAGATTATTAAAACAAGAATAGAGGTTAAAATTGGTGAAGATAGAGGAAAAAAAGACCTAACAGGCAAAGTCCGGGAAAAACCAGACACAAACTCCCAGGTAACCACCCCCCACCAAGGGGATTTGCACAGGGATGCACTTCTGCTAGCAATGATATGTGACAACACACGTGAAGGAAAGCTCATCTGAGTATTGGTGTCCATGGATTTTAGGAGGAGATGGTCAGTCATGTAGGCAAGCAGTGGCCATGTGACTGACCTCAGCTACTCAGATTCCAGCCCCCAGAGTAAAAATAGACTTTCACCGTAAGTCACATTGTTAGAATAAACTTATCTGGGCAAACCAGTTTAGAGTAGCCCAGGGCACAAAAAAGGTATATAAAACATTCTTATCAGGCAGAATATTCTAAGGGCTCAGAGATTATCTCCCAGAAACTGACCAAGATGGGGATATGAAAGAGCCTTTGTTTGAAATGTGCAGGATTCCAGCAACCCAGACCTGCTGAGTTAATCCTTGTCTCTTTTAGAATCAAAACTAGTTTTGCCATGAAGGGAGAAAAGGTTGTCCTTCTACCAAACAGAATTCATTTTTATGTCTATACACAATAATTATTTTGCATTGCTATCAGTTATCTACAATGTACACAGTTTAGAATCAGACAACACTGAAAAGTGTGTTACAGACAATGCATAGTTTTCTATTGAAGCACAGCTCCTTCCCATAGCTTTAATGAAATTGGTGCAATTGGCTTAGTTCAATTCACTTACATTTAATATCTCTTGCACTGGTATGTGTGTGTGTGTGTGTGTGTGTGTCTGGTGTGCATGCACGTTCATTTATGTATCAGCCCACACTTCTGCATTCAGGATTAGTAGAGAGCAGCACTTTCATATAGGACAGACAATAGCCCAGAGAAGTTCATGGCCCTATTCACATCGGAAAGCAGCACATCATTCACAAACCAACGCTTATTCCACACGACTAAACTTCTCTGGATCTATCACAGGCAATTGGGGAAATAGATGTCAGTACATTTCAAAATAAAAAGAAACAAAAATGATTCCATAATAACTAAATCTTTAGCAACAATCTGTAGACTCGTTTCAATAAGCCTAATTATCTCTTTTCTTGACCAAGACCACATATTCAGATAAACTGCTGATAGGAGCAGACCCAGCTGCTTTCTTCCTACCATATGAGCACATAGAGCGGGTTGGTTCAGTAGTGCAGGCCAGAGAAGGCAAACCTGGCTTCTCCTTCAGTACTGTTCTGCAGACCAGCTGAAATTTTTTAGGACAACAAATGCTCCCTGGTAAGCTCACGTAAAATATTTTGAAATATAATGTCAACTTGCAAAATGACAGATTTCCAACCTTATGATTTTCTTTTCTTTAAAAAGCATGTCAGTGTGGTAAGTACCAATTATATCCCTAACCTTCTGTTTCTCCAGGCAGGACAGCTTCTTCTCCTAAGCTGTCTTTTTTCAAACAACTTTCAATTTATTATTTAAATTAATAACAAACTGGGAGGTTCTTTTCCTGCTAGGCGCTCTGCTTACATATTTTAAGGTATATATTCTCATAGGGCTCAATGGAAAATATTAAATATATAAAACATTAAATATATTTATATCTAAAATGAAATGTGTGTGTATATATATGTATGTATGCATGTATATGCGTGTGCTTGTTAGTGTTTGAGAGAGGTCAATGGAGACTGATTTTTAAAATAGCAGAGAATGCTTCAAGCAATACAGGAACAATGGCCTTCCTTGTTACGTGTAAGGAAAGTTCACCATGTTTTTAGGGTATCTAATCATCATTAAAGCAGAGACTGAATCTGTTTGAAACTCTTTGTCAGTTAGAAATATAACAAATTATTTTTCCCCTTTAAAAGGTAGGTCTGGGCTTTTGAAAGATAGATTGATAGTCATTGGCAAAAATGGAGTGTATTTCTAAGTAGGGAAAAAAGTGCTGTTGGTAAAGAATAAGAGATTGATCTCATGTATGTACTAATATATATATCCATAGAAAAAAGATCTGAACATACATATATTGCAGAGTGAATAGTTTTTCTGGGTCTTTGGGATTATAGATGGTGGTAATTTCCTTCCTTTTGCTCAATAATAATGATTTCTAAATGTTCTATGATGAACATCTTTTATTTTTTAATAAGAAAATGAACAAAAATATTTTTAAGTCTTAACAAAGTATAAGGAGGATAATTGGATATGTGTTATACCACCTCCCACGGTGGCAAATGTCTTTAGCTTTAGAAAGAAAACAATGAAGTGTGTGCAATTGGGTTATATCTGCTATTTCATCTAGTTGTTCTAAAATTAAACTCCCACTTTGCTCTGTTGTCTGTCAGCAAAATCTCTCAAAAAAGTAAAAAAAAAAAAAAAAAAGTCAGGAGAATATGTACTTTATGGCATTGGAAGCTTACTGCTATGTTTCTGCTACTCTGGGGGAAAAATAACACCAATCGGGATAAAATCAAAAGGGTAAACCAACAAAGCAGGTTTATTTGAAGAATCATTTGGGCAACTTCTTGTATAGAAGAATCAGTTGATATGGGGCACTGCAGAGGGATAGGATGGGGGAGTGTGGTGGTATCGATTAGCTTCATGCAGGATTTCTCACCTTTGGCGCTACGATATTTGGACCAGATAATTCCTTGTTGTGAGGGCTGTCCCTTGCAAATAGGGTGATTAACATCATCTCTGACCTCTACCTGTTAGATGCCAGTAGTAACCTTTCCGCTCCAAGTTATGACCATCAAAAATGTGCTTGAATATTTTCAAACATTCCTGCAAACACCATCACCCCTGGTGAGAACCACTACCTTAACAGTTGCCTGCAATTTCTACATGTGGAATTTTAATGTTATGGTTATTTTTCAATGCAGGTGACAGATAAACCCCAAATCATGGCTACCCAAAATGATAGACTATTTCTACTTATGCAAGGGATGCATGGAGGGAGCCACTCACAACTGGCATGGTGATTCTGTGGTTATGAGGGACCTTGAGTTCAAGTTTCTGCTCTTCTACTCGCCATTCTTAGTTTCCTTTCTGAAAGTCACCTCATTGCTCAAATTACTGCTGGCCATCCAGTCATCAGAACCATTTTCAAGGTAGGCATCCAGAAGAAGGGCAAAGGTGTCTGAGAAGCCTGTGTTTGCTTTCCTATTAAGAGAACTTCTGGAAGTTCTGTATTTCACTCTTCCATCTCTTTGCCAGAGTTTAGCCATACAGCCCTGCTTAGATACGTGGAAGAGGGAGAAACATAGTCTTGTAGCTGAGCACATTTTCTCTCCAAATCTCCACATAGGGTTCAATTAGAAAAGACAAGGGGCAAATAAATGCTTCTGTTATATTATTTTAATAAGATGCTACATTAACATTAGAAAAGCACTTTTTCTAGAAAAAACTTTGATTCCAAATAAAATATTTCAAAGTCTCTATAGAAAACCTGCTGCAAAATAGGTTTTCAAATAGTGGCAATAGTCTATAATTTAATTATCTGCTTAACAGAAGAGACTCAAAAATAGCAGTTTTATCTCATAATATTTAAACTGTTCTAAAGTATCTATTTTTCCACCTGTATAAAAGCAATATGGTGAATATCATGAGGTCTTTCTTCATTTGACATCCTTATGAGGGGCTTAATTCTTAGCCTGTGTTTTCGCTGGAGACAAAGGCTTCCATGTAGGTTGTTCATTTAGAGAGTAATCTTAAGGAATGGGAGTTGGGAAGGAGACAAGACAGGGGAGGTGCCATGCAATGGGGTGCCATGTGTGTGCCAAGTGCTTGGCAGTTTCCAACTCCCATAGTCAAAGAAGTCACCAGTCAAAAAGTGGGACCTACTTCTGGATTGCCTGTGGGAAGCTGTTTTTTGTGCAGTGGCTGGAGCATTGGAGACACATAGAACCAAGTTAGAACACAACTGGGATAGGAGACATTTACTCTTCTGATCACAAATTTCACTGTTTGGGAGAAGAGATGAAGAAGTTTGGTGTTAGAACATACCTGGTTTGTCACTGCCCTGGAGCATAGTTATAGGATATAGAATGTCAATTTTGAAACAGTATATGGGAGACTAAAGTACATACACATATGCACATGTAGACACGTATACACATATGTACCCACATATTCACACACATGCGTGTGCAGATATACATGAACATGCACATATACATATTTATGTTATTTTCCATTGTGAAGGAAAATAAATATCAGAACGCCAAACTCACTAAGCCAAAGGGAAGAGTCAAGCTGGGAACTGGTTCACACAAACCTGCCTCTCATTTTGTTCCTAAATAAGACAGCTACAAAGATAAAAAAGCTACATATGTCCCTCACAATTTACTAAGAAGGAAATATCTTGTGGGCCCCAAGGTCTTTACCCTAAAATAATTCTATGGAATTTCATTCTGACAATATAAATCGATAGCTTATCTTCACAGATAAGGGACAAAGGACAGAACTCAATGTCATCTCTCTGCTCACCTGAGACAAATGTATATCTGATTGCTTCCTCTGCCCTATGTTTATGTTATCTTATATAAAATTTCAGATTCATAGAGCTAGATGAACGCATAAGTGACTATTATTCTACCCCCCTGCACATGGGAATGGCTGATCAAACACTCAGAAGAATGCAACTGCTTGCCTCTTATCTACTCACGCTCTTTCAAAAAAATGTCTTCCTCTTTCTCCAACACCTGCCATTTTCCTTTTAAATATTGAAGTTCGCAGACCCTCTTCAGAAACAGCATGAACCACACAGTTTCCTGTGGATCTCTGTTCTTTCCCAGATGCATCCTTAACCTTGGCAAATAAACCTTCTAAAATCATTGAGACTTGTCATTACACACACATGCTTGTACCTCATGAGTTTCTGCATTTGCTTCAGTGTATATACTACACTAGTTTGTTCCATTTAGATTCCCTTTGAGCATTACGTAATAATCTCATGAACATATTTGATTCATACTGGGTGACAAGTGTTGCGGGCTATAGTGTGCTAAGCTGGCATAGAAGCTTTAAAGAAAGAGTACCATGTTTGATGTTGAAGTTTATATGTTGATTGGAGAGATGCCAGCATCTTGAATGAACTAATGGTAGAAATAAACAGTAAAGACCATCAATCCTTTAACATTTTGAAAGGCATACTTCTCAGCTGTGAACGCTGGAAGAAAGTTACAATAATTTTCTTTATACCAGCTGGAAGAAATTGTTGGAAACATAACCAACTTCTGGATATTTGAAAAAAACCTGCCATTTATAGTTGTAAATTTTATAATAATGTTTTGGTCAATAAAGGACCACATATATGATGGAGGATCCATAAGTTATAATGAAGCTAAAATAATTTCTATCTTCCAGTGATCTAGCATTCATAAAGTGGTAGCACAATGCAGTACTCATGTTTTTGATACTGCTGCTATAAACCAACTACTGTGCTACCAGTCATAAAAGTAAAGTGCATTCAATTATGTACAGTATATAATAATAATAAATAACTTACTGGTTTATTTACCATACTATACTTTTTATCCTTACTTTAGAGTATAATCCTTCTACTTGTTAAGAAAAAAGTTAGTTGTAAAAGAGCCTCAGGCAGGCCCTTCAAGGGGTGTTCCAGAAGGAGGCATGGTTGCCATAGGAGAGACAGCTCCATGTGTGTTTTTGCCCTTGAAGAACTTCTAGTGTCACAAGATGTGGAGGTGAAAGACACAGATACCAATGATTGTGACCTCGTGTAGGCCTAGGCTAATGTGTGTGTTTGTGTCTTATTCTTTTAACAAAAATGTTTAAATACTAAAAATATTTAAAAATTTAAAAAACAAAGTTTATAGAATAAGAATATAAAAATGTTTTATACAGCTGTATGATGTGTTTTAAGCTAAGTATTACTACAAGAGTCAAAATGTTAATATGTTTATAAAGTTACAGAAAGCTAAGGTTAATTTATTGAAGAAAAAAATATTTTAAAATAAATGTAGCCAAAGTGAACAGTGTTTATAAAGCCTACAGAAGTGTACTGTTATGTCCTAGGTTATCACATTGACTCACTACTTACTCACTGACTCACCCAGACTGTTACAAGCAAATTTTTGGTGCCACATAGAAGAATCAGCGCTCTGGCAAAAAGGGTGTGTGTCTCATGAATGGAGCAATGGTGAGAGGACACCAGACAAGGGAGGGAAAGGGCTCCTTATCCCTAATACAATTAGTAGCTACTGCTGTGTCTTTCCCCTATTGGCTAGGGTTGGACGGCATAGTCTAAGCTAATTCCAATTGGCTATTTTAAAAAGAGCAGGGTTATCAGCCAGAGTGGCAGGGTAAGTAGTTTCAGTGGGAAGGACACTTACAGAGCAGGTGACTAAGGTTAGCTAAGGACAGAGCAGGTGATAGAGGCTAGGAGGGGGTTGTTCATTGAAACTAGGGGCAGGGAAGTATAAAGAACAAGGAAGTTAAACTTTAAAATGGAGAATAAAGAAAAGGGAAGCTGAACATAGTGATAGATTGGTTATTTGAAGAGGAAATCAGAACTCATTTTACTTAACAATTTTCCTCCTCTCGAATTTTGAAGGAAGTTAACAGGGTAAAGCTTTTGAAGAGGAATTTACTGTATTCTACAAGAGCAACCTCCAGTCCTGTAACTCCCATTCATGGTGTCAGTGAAAAGAGTCAAACTCTGTAAAATATTTAGAGGTTTATTCTGAGCCAAATATATGCATCAGTAGCCTGTGACACAGCCCCAGGAGATTCTGAGAACATGTTCCCAAGGTGGTTGGGCTACGGTTTGGTTTTATACATTTTAGGGAGACATAAGACATTAATTAATACATGTAAGATGTACATTGGTTTGGTCTGGAAAGGCAGGACAACTCAAAGTGGGCGCTTCCAGGTTATAGGTGGAGGCAATAATTTTCTAATTGGCAATTGGTTGAAAGAGTTAAGTTATTGTCTGAAGACCTAGAATCAATAGAAGAGAATACCTGGATTAAGATAGGGGCTGTGCAGACCAAGGTGCCCATTATGCAGATAGAATCAATAGAAGGGGATGTCTCTTATCTGTGTTAAAGAGTCTTTTCTGTTGGTTTTAAGGTCTCTGTGTTAATGTTAATGCTGGTCAGCTGTGCTGAATTTCAAAGGCAGGAAAATATAATGAGGCATGTCTGACTCCCACTTCCCATCATGGCCTGGACTAGTTTTTCAGGTTAACTTTGGAATTCCCTTGGCCAAGGAAAGGGTCCATCAGTCTGCTGTGGGGCTTGGAATTTTATTTTTGGTTTTCAATGGTAAGGGCCCTTATATAGGTGTACCATTTTAAAATCTCTTATACTGTATTTTACTATACCTTTTCTATGTTTAGATACACAAATACCCATCATTGTGTTACAATTGCCTCTAATATTCAGTATAGTAACATGCTGTATAAATTTCCAGTCTAGGAGCAATCGCCTGTACCATATAGCCTAGGTGTGTAGTAGGCTATACCACCTTGGTTTGTGTAAGTATACCCTGTGATGTTCCCACAAAGACAAAATCACCTAAGAATGCATTTCTCACAAAGTATCTTCATCATTAAGTGAGTCATGACTGTATATATTATTAGGAATGCAGTGGTATAGGGACTCTGCCTTAACAACATTGTACAGAGCTGAATCACTTAAATTCATAGATCCCTAGAGCTAACTAGAATATAATTAAAATCTGTTCTGATCCTAAGGTTTGCACTGCAATTTGACATTTCAAAAAAAATTTGAGACAAGTCTTATCACTTGCATACATTCTTTGAGATATAAGATTAGTCTAAATTTTAATTAACCAAGGCATGGGTGGTTTGAGTTCTTGTAACTAAAGACTTCACTGCAATTAGAGTTAGTGTGGCTTAGCATTATTTTTATACTTTAAAAGAAAACTTAAGATTGAAACTTTAACTTAATAGAACTTTTAGAGGTGAAAGTCCTTCAGCTTTTATTAGATGCTGATGAATTTTACAGCACAAAAACCTACAGTTTTTTGGACGCTTAGAAATGGTTGCTTCGTTTTTGGTGGAAGCTTCTGGCTTTTAAGAAATAAACAGTTTGATTTGAGCTAAAGGGAAGAGCAGGCACAGAAACACAGCTGGGCTATCAATTCCAAGAGCAACAGTAAATGAACAGAAGAGAGATTGCATTTGCTGGAATTCTCACAGCAAATAAATGAGGTAACATGAAAGATTTGCTGAAACAGTGGGCTGAAGAGAATCAGTAGCCATGACTTTGCTTTCAATTCAAGTATTGCATATGTAAATCTGAAGATCTAGTTTCTGTTTACTGAGACATTACAGGAAGTTTACCTATATTATGCCAACAATTGCCTTCCAGCCTCCTTAAGGGACTTCATTAGCATTTGTAAAAAAAAGATGAAGCAGCAGTAAGGAATGTAAATCTAAAGCAGACTGTTAGAGTTTAGGAGGTGTGGGTGGTTAATTCTTTCAGAAGCAGCATCCCTGTTGTTGCCCTGTATCATCCAGGCCTTGATAAACAATGCCCTTGTCTTCCTTGGTATCTGATGGGAAAGAATTTTGAAGTCTTTCACTTCTGTAATGAGCAAACCCCTAAGCCGTCAAGTCTAATTTTTCTATGGATCAGGTAATTTATCTGTGTACTGTGGGATGTGAGATGAAAATATTGGAACTCAGCATCCAAATCTGAGAAGCCTCAGCAAAGCTTTTCATGAATTTGAATTTATTTCCTTGAAGAAAATAGAAAGATACAACTAGGGTCTTTCATTAGTTCTCTCTCTGACCTCTGTGGAACGAATACATTTTCCTTCCCCATTGATGGGCTGGTGTTGGTCATACGACTTATTTGGTGGGATGTTAGCAAATGAGAGTTGATTCTGGTAATGAAAAGAGTAAAATTCTGTAAAATCTTTGGAGATTTATTCTGAACCAAATATAAGTGAGCAGTGGCCTGTGACACAGCCTCAGGAGATCGTGAGAATGTGTGCCCAAGGAGGTTGGGCTATAGAGTGGTTTTACACATTTTAGCGAGACATCATGTTACCAGTGATGAATCTGTACATGTCTTCAGCAACCTCAATTCTTGCCTCCTCAGAAGAAAGACTTTAACTAATGGTCATGAGGCAGTGGGAGAGACGGGGCAAGTTTTAGAGCAGGGGTGAAAATTTATTAAAAAGCTTTAGAGCAGAAATGAAAGGAGGGAAACTACACTTGGAAGAGGGCAACTTGAGAGATCAAGTGCATGTTTGATCTTTGACTTAGGGTTTTATAGGATGGCATATTTCTAGGGTTATGCATTCTGTCTTTCCTGACTCTTCCCTTGGGGTGGGCTGCCTGCATGTGCAGTGGCCTGCTAGCACTTAGGAGGTGAGCATGTGCAGTGTGTTTACTGGAGTTGTCTTCTTGCTCGTTTGAGGTCTTCCTCCCTTACCAGTGAAATGTACCTAGAAGGTCATATACCAGTTAAATTCCACCATGTTGCTTCTTAGTGTGCACGCTTGAGCCCACTCACCCAACTCCTGAGATCTTATCAGGAAGCTTCTGATCATCAGTTTCAAGTATTATTCTATTAATTGGGAGACTGTCCCTCCCTGGCACTAGCTGCAAGCAATTATTATTTTAGAGAGAGACAGTTAACAACCACCTGACCATCATCTGATGATCTTCTGACATTCCTGGTGGGGGGTGGGGGAGGTGAGAAGAGCCCTCTTCTGCCCTGGTCATGCACATCTAGCTACCTACTGTAACAATAAGACAACAATCAATATGTGTAAGATGCACATTTGGTTTGGTCCAGAAAAGTGGGAAAAACAGAAGTGGGGACTTCCAGGTCATAGGTGGATTCAAAGATTTTCTGATTAGCAATTGATTGTATAAGTTATTATCTAAAGACATGGAATCAATAGAAAGAAATTTCTAGGCTAAGATTAGGGGTTGTGGAGACCAAGTTTTTATCATGCAGATGAAGACTCCAGGTAGCAGGTTTTAGAGGTCTAAACAAACCTAAAAATGTACCAGATTGTTAGTTAATTCTCTCTAGGATCAGGAAAAAGACTTGGAAGGGATATAGGGGATCAATTACTTAAAGAACATAGACTTTCCCCACAAGAGACAGCTTTGTAAGGCTATTTCAAAATATGTCATTAAGATTTATTTTGAGGTAAAATACTTCAATTTATTTCAGTGCCTGCTATCTGTTATGTGATGCTATACTAGAGTCAGGCTGAAATTTGGTGCCTTATTGCTACAAAAGGTCTATTTAATCAGTCTTAATATCTCTATATTAATGGTAAAGCTGCTCAGTTTTGCCTAAATTCCAATGGAAGGAGGGTATAAAAAGTCATGTTTGACTCCCACTTCCCATTATGGCCCCAGCTAGTTTTTTAAGTTAACTTTGGAATGCCCTTGGCTGAGGGAAATGTATATCATTCAGCTTTGGGCTTAGAATGATATTTTTGGTTTACATTCTGAGGTCTGACATTCATTTCATGTTAGGTCTTTCCTCTAGTGTCCTTGCTTTTCTCCATGAAAATGTGTGCTCCTTGGCTGAAAGGCTAAGATATGAGAGACGCATGGAGTTGACCTGATTTGAACCTGTGTTCTAGAATCAAGTTAAACTAAGTCAACAGAACTCCAGCCAATATTCAAAGGCAAGATCAACAATCAATGTTTGTATGGAAGCCATAGATATTATCCTATTCTTAACCATATTTTAACTGCTAACTTTAGCTGAATTGTATTCAGGGGTTTGTAATCACCCAATAGGTTCTCTGCCTGCTGCTCAGACAGAACTGTTTTAGCAAGATGGGAACTGCAATAGAGAAAGAATTTAATTCATACAGAGCCAGCTATACAGGAGACTAGTTTTATTACTACGTGAAACAATCTCCCTGAAAATTTGGGGTTGAGAAGTAGGGATTGCTGATTGGTTGGGTCAGAGATGTAGTCCTAGGGGGTTGAAGTGCTGTCATTGGTTCCTGGTTGGGGTCACAGAACTGGTTGAGCCAGATTACCCATCTTGGTGGTGCCAGCTTGTGCATCAGAATGCAAGTTCTGCAAAGTGTCTTGAGCACTGAGCTTAGTTTTTATTAATAATGTTATTCACAGGAGCAATTTGAGGATGTTAAGTATCTTGTGGACTCCACCACATGACTCCTAAACCATAATATATAATCTTGTGGCAAATTTGTTAGTCTACAAAGGCAGATTGGTCCTCAGACAAGAAACGGGTTTGTTTCAGGAAAGGGCTGTTATTTTTGTTTAAAGTTAATCTAAAAGTAATATAGATTGAATCTGTGTCCCCACCCAAGTCTCACGTTCAATTGTAATCTCCAGTATTGAAGGTGGGAACTGGTGGGAGGTGTTTGGATCATGGTGGTGGTTTCTCAGCATGGATTCTACTGATGTGGATCCTCTCTAGGCTCAACATTCATAATTCCTCAAAAATATTCTCCATCATGGAATCATTATAAATTTTCTGTAGTTTCTTAAATGAACCAGGTTTTTTTTTTCTCCTTGCCACAGTTTGTTGTATGTGCTATTTTTCATTTCCAGTAATATGTTTCTCTCCATGATTTACTTGGGAGCTCATACTCATACTTTAACAGTTAACTGATGCTTAGCCTCCTCTGGAAGGAAGAAAGAAGAGTCAAGTGTTAATATCCAAGACAATAGGAAAAATGTCTCCCGGATATTTGAGACACCTTTGCAGTAGCCCCCTTCTGTCACAGGCTCAGAGACCTAGGAGAGAAGAATAATTTAATGGGCCAGGCCCAGGTCCCTGCTACCCTGTACAGCCTCAGGATACTGTTACTGCTCCCTGCATCCTGGCTATATCCAGCACCAGCTGTGATTCAAAGGGGTCCAGGTAGAGCTTAGGTTGAGGCTTCAGAGGGTGTTAATCCCTGGCATGTTCCACATGGTGTTAATCCTTCAGGTGTGCAGAGTACCAGAGTTGAGGCTTGGGAACCTTTGCCTAGATTTCAGAAGATGTATGAGAAAGCCTGACTGTCCAGGCAGAAGCTGTCTTCAGGGGAGGAGCCCTCATAGCCCCTACTGGGGCAGCGAGGAAAGTAAATGTGGATTTGAAGCCCCCACAGAGTCCCCAATGGGGCATCACCTAGTGGAGCTGTGAGGAGAGTGCCACCATACTTCAGATCCCAAAATTGTAGATCCACTAACAGTTTGCACCTTGTACCTGGAAAAGCAGCAGGCACTCAACACCAACCCATGAGAGCAGCCATGGGGTCTGAACTCTGTAGAAAAAACAGCAGCAGAGATGCCTAAGTCCATGAGAGCCTTATTATTACAAAATATTATTTTGTAGCTTTAGGATTTAATTACTTCCCTGCTATGTTTTGTAATTTCATGTGGCCTATAGCACTTTTGTTTTTTGGCTGATTTCTTTCTTTTGGAATGTGAATATTTGTCCAATGCTTATGCCTCCATTGCATTTGGAATCTAATTTGTTGTGCTTGGAGGTAACTAACTTGTTTTTTATTTTACAGGCTCATAGGCAGAAGGAACTAGCCTTATTTCAGATTAGACTTTAGATTTTTTTTTTTTTAATGCTTGAATTAGTTAAGACTCTGGGGGACTATTGAGAAGGCATGATTGTATTTTGAAATGTGAGAATAACAAGAGATATGGAGGGGCCATGGGCAGAATGCTATGGTTTGAATCTTTGTCCCCACCCAAATCTCATGTTCAATTGTAATCCCAAATATTGGATGCGGGGCCTGGTGTGAGGTGATTAGATCACAGAGGCAGTTTTTCATGAATGATTTAGCACCCTGCCCTTAATGCTGTTCTCTTGATATTGAGCGAGTTACCATGAAATCTAGTTGTTTACAAGTGTTAGCACCTTTACCCAACCCTTGCTCCTGCTCTGACCATGTAAGATGTGCATACTTCCCCTTCATCTTCTGCCATGTTTGAAAGTTTTCTGTGGCCTTCTTAGAAGCTGAGGAGATGCCAGAATCATGCTTCCTGTACAGCCTGCAGAACACTAAACCAATTAAACTTATTTTCCTTATATATTACCCAGTCTTAGATATTTCTTTATTGCAATGCAAGAACTAATATACCAAATTCTACCCCAAATTAGTTTGTCCTATGCCCAGGAATGAACAAGGACAGCTTGGAGTTTAGAAGCAAGCTGGATGGAGTTGTTAGATCAGATTTATTTTAGTGTCATACTTTCCTTACTGTTTTAATTTTTGCAAAGGCAGTTTGAGTTTGAGAGCAGGGCAGAGGCTAAGGAGAACATTTCTTCCCAACTACAAGTATATTGTTTTTAAGCTAAATTATTCTAGTCTTCGAATTGCCAGCCACCTGGGCTTTGCCTATTTCCCATTCATCCCTTCAATTTAATGTAATTTCTGTTTAAAGTGTCACTCTCAGTCAGCAAAAGATAAAAGCATACAACCCTAAAAGTACAGCATCTAAGAAAAACAAAGATTTGGCAAGAAGCTCTTATCACAGTAGTCTTGCAGGGACCTGTGCTGGCATAGTTCCTTTATAACACATGTTTCTAGTGTCATGACAGGAAAAGAAGAAGAATACACCAAACCACTGATTCATTTTTATGATATTGTCATTAAATATGTTAATCTACTCACATTTTATTCACTTAAGTAAGTAAATTGTGCCTGTTACTTAACTTCACAAAGGATGGAGAAGTGCAATCCTACTATGTGCATCTAAGGTGAACAGCTTTAATGACTATTGTACCATGTGTAACAATGGGTTTAAATGATAAGGGAATTTTCTTAATTTGACCTCTGCAAATGATGTACATTGTTGAGCAAACAATTCTTAACAGTTGGTGCTTGAAAATCTTAAGCAAGTCATTGTGTCCGACACATAACTTCACAAAGGATGGAGAAGTGCAATCCTACTATGTGCATCTAAGGTGAACAGCTCTAAAGACTGTTATATCATGTGTAACTATGGGTTTAAATGATAAGGCAATATCCTTAATTTGATCTCTACAGTGATGTACATTGTTGAGCAAATGATTTTTAACAGTTGAAGCTTGAAAATCTCGAGTGGAGACACAGCATCTTATTTTCTGTTCAAGGTATTTTTTTCATGGTGCTCCATATAAACTTAAATTTTTGGGTAGCAAAGAAATTGACCTTTACAGCGAGGTAAGGATTGGAATAATTGGATTCTCAGTTAACTCAAATCTTAGTCTAGATGCAGAGACTTTATGCAATTCTATCTCTCTTTGCAGGCCTGCTAGGTTGAGCCAGAGTTCATATCTTACATGTAGGGCTTTGCTAAAAGTGGCAAGAAGTAGTAGAGTCACATATATATGCTGGGTTTTTCCTATGGTTTACTCTAATATCACAGCTGACTAGCTCATGGTCTCTTTTCCAAAGACAAGTAATAATTTAATCAAATGCTTTGCTATTGTATAACAAAGGACATCAGTTTCTCAGTCTGCAATCCTTGCCATCCACTACTCTGTCACTCCCTATCAGCCAACTTTGTATATTTTAGGTTCCGTTATAGGAATACTCTGCTTATAAGAACTACATTTTACATATTTAAAAATTAATATTGCTTGCAATTGATGGAAAATACAAAACTACAGTGATGCAAACAAAATAGTTATTTCTCACATAGATGGAAAACAGATGAAAATAAATTAGGGCTAGTATGATATTTCTGTTCCACAAAGTCCTTAGGCACCCAAATTTTTCCAGATCGCTACTTTATTTTTCCTTGCACCTTGCACCTGGAAAAGCTGCAGGTACTCAACACCAGTCCATGAGAGCAGCCATGGGATCCTCATATTCAGAGTCTAAGATGATAGCATCCATAAGGCAAGCATCAAAATGGAGAAAGAGATGAATAAGACAATTAAAAACAGTGTGTATTGCTTTCTTATAAGAAAGGTTCCCAGAAGTTGCAAGTGACATTACACTCATATACTATCGTACAGAAATTTGCACAAGAAAGGCAAGGAAAGGTGTTTCTTCTGGTTATAAATGGGCCTAGTTCATTCTTATAAGACTTAGGCAGCTGGTGGACTCTACCACAGATGCTTTCATGGTCCTCTGTGTTGGATATTTATTATCATTGCATGGGTGAGGAGACCAAGATCCATAAATACGCAGTTAACTTGTTTAAGTCACATAGCTATTGCAAAATTAGGAATATGACTCAAGTCCTCCTGAGCCACGAACTACCTAACACTTTGTTGCACTCAAGTGCAGGCCTCAGTGAAGGATGAGCCCTGTTCAAAGAAAAATTCAAGACAAATTAGAGAGAATTTAATTGAGCAAACAGTAATTCATGAATCAGCAGCTTTCAGAAGCAGTGGGAGTTCCAAGAGGTCCCCTCCACAATGTCAGCAAGGGAGTATTTGTAGACAGAAAAAAGGAAGTGAGGTACAGAAATAGCTTGATTGGTTGCTTACAGCTCAATGTTTGCCTTATTTGGGCACGGTCTGCTCAGTTGGCAGCTTGTGATTGGCTGAGATCTAGCTATTTATTTACAAGATATACTTCTAGTTAGGTTTTTAGTTTGCTTATCTAAGTTAGGTTGCAGTTCATTACATAGGGATTCAAAGTTCAGAGGTGCACTCAGGCCAAATTTAACAGCACCTATGGTCCACCTCTGCACATTCCCAATGGCTCTATCTTTGAAGCATTTCAAACTGTGACAGGTCTGAAATCCTCTTTCTTAAACTTCACCTTGAAATCCTCTTTCTTAAACTTCACCTTGAACAGCCATTTTTCCCCACTAATGTGGAAATAATAGAGTGACTTGAGGGAAAATTAATTGCCTTCTCTGTTTTTGAGAACTTGATAACTTGCAGTGATTGTTTAATGAGGGTTGGCTCTAGTCATTTTACTTCCACTTGGTTCCAGCATAGGAGGACTTTTAGGGCACCATCTCTGCTCAGTCCAGCTTGCTGCAGTCTAAGATGAAGGGCTAGATTCATGACATAGTCACTAGCAATCACATTCCCAGGGTTAGTTTCAAGGTCAGGGCTGTAACCTCTTATAATTTCAAAATGGCTAGACTTCCTGACTGCTGGGTTTCCAGAATGAATTTACGATATGAGATATATGTGTCTAGAAAGCTTTTTGATGGCCATGCTCACACATTTCAAATAATTATAGACTAGATTAAATAAAATGGGGTAGTCCTTGCCGGGTGGGCTAATTAGACTCATATTTTAAGAGGAGGTCACATAACAGGACTGGGGACAGGGAGGCTGAGATGATTAAGTTTTATTCTCTGTTGTATAACTTGATTTTTTTTTCAATGTTCATTTAAAATTTAATTTATAAAAGATTCATCTAAATCAAGTTTGACAATTTAGATCATTCAATTAGCACTCTAGAATGTTAATTTCTAGCTTACTCTCCTGTGAATTTTAAGATCTCACTCAGAAATATTCAGTATTTGAGAATTCAAATTTTTAAAAAATTTTGATGAAACAATATACAACTTAAACAATCTTATGACCTCTTCTAGATCATAACCTCACAACTATCCAACAAAGAACACAAACTTTTTATTTGAAGTCTTTAGATCTAATGGCCAGTGTTCTTGTTGTAAACATTTGTCCTTCTCTGGATTTCCTAAAAGCCAACTCAAGCTGGAATGACAGATTCACCATTCATTATAATTGCTTTAACTCACAGCTCTGTAAATTTAACATTGTTTTCATAAAAATATGCTTGGAGAGATGGAACATGTTTAATCCATTAAGTCATGTAGTTCATTTTTCTCTGCATGCTTTTTCAGGGTGACTTCAGGTTTGATAGCATTTAAATATCCACAAAGTCCTTGTGGGGAAATTACTTTAAAGCTATTTGTAACCTTAAGGAAATGTTCATGAGTTGGATAAAGAATATGCTAAGAGTAAGAAATCAAGGAGAGTTTCCGTATCTCAGAAAGCATTGTGTTTTTCAAGGTGACTGTTTAAATAATGGCATTGCTGTTTGGGGGAAGAAAATAAGTTCTGATTTAGGAGGCAGAATGTTATTAGAGAAGGAGCAATATGATGTTGTCTTTGTAGTTATAATCACTGCCACAACAGGAGTTTCCAAGTCTGTGTCACATCTGGGACCCCTATCAATGGGTTAAGATTGATGATTTGATCTCAAAGCTTCCTCTCATTTATCTCTAAGCTGGTTGCTAATGTGATATATTATTGGATTATGTGGTACTGGGAATATGAAGCACATACTGACTTTACACATATCACCTTCTCTCTGCTACTCAAGGGGATCTTATCTTTGAGTAAAAGAAAAAAAAAATCTTCACCCCCATACAAAGGCTGTGATCTGCACTTTCACTGGCATATTCTAGGGAGCAAAGGGCCCAAAGAAACCTGTGAAGGTATTTCTCCAGCTTCAGGTGTGTTGCATAAGCATTGTCCTACATAGTCAAGTTTCTCTAAATGGTATAGAGAGCATTTCTAGGCCTCTTTCTTTTAATTAACCTTCATAGTTTAAAACAACTTGTATTTCCCTTTTGGAATTCTCTCTCTCAGCTTCACTTTCCCCAGAAGGAAATACACATATGCATACACACAAAAATAATAAGAAAGATGCATAATCTTGGCCGGGTACAGCGGCTCACACCCATAATCCCAGCACTTTGGGAGGCCAAGGCAGGTGGATCATTTGAGGTCAGGAGTTTGAGACTAGCCTGGCCAACATGGGGAAACCCCATCTCTACTAATAATTCAAAAAATTAGCTGGGCATGGTGGCACATGCCTGTAGTTCCAGCTACTTGGGGGGCTGAGGCAGGAGAATTGCTTGAACCCTGCAGGTGGAGGTTGCAGTGAGCTGAGATTACACCACTGTACTCCAGCCTGGGTGACAGTGTCAGACTCCATCTCAAAAAAATAAAAAAGAAAGATGCATAATCATAATCTCTATTGATGATTAAGGCTTCCCATTCTATTTGCAACAACTCGGTTGTAATAAGCTAGAAGGAAACTTGAAATTCAAGCTCCCAATAATATCTTAGTATTACATTTCCATCCTGCCTCTTCCCAAACCACCCACTTTCCCATGTTTGTGATGTACTTACCTGAAATTGGTAAGAAAAGAAGAAAAGGGCTATCTTCTCTTTTTTCTCTTTTAGAGAAGAATATTATTCCTCTTCCTTTGCAAGACTCTTCTTCTATTTTACCCTGAACATTCTTTATTTAGCTGCCTCTGACTTTCTCTTCATGGTTAAATCCATTGTAAATGTTAACATTTAGTCTAGGAACTTCCAGCCACATTTTTTCCCTCCAATTATATCTTGACTTTCCCCAGGTCACTTTCCTGAGAATTGTGGACTAAAAATGGAAGACCATTAGAACTATCACCTGAGAGAATGGTCCTTTTAGTAGGAAGCTCATGAAGCTGGATTCAGACATAAAATTAAATTCATAACTCTGCTACATTTCAGCTATGTGACTTGGGGCAAGTGGTTTATTATCTGTTAGTGATTTCCATCATCTTTAAATGACAGTGCCTGTACCAAACATTTCATACTATTGTTGAGACAATAAAACAGTGCACACCCACATAATCTATAAAATAACGCACACACGAGTATGATATCCATGACAAATACATTAACATGTGAGGCTAATAGTTTCCTAAAACTATCCTTTACATAGTGCTCAATACTACGTAATATATCATTCCTTCATTCATCCATTTGTATTATTTGTTTATTCATTTATTTGTTTTATCTCCCTTCTCTAGAAGATAAGCTATATCATAGCTGGAACTCTGCCTATTTTATGTTTTGTTTCAAACTGTATTCTCAGAGTCTATAATATTTTCTGGTATACTAGATGCTCAAAACATATTTATTGAATGTATAAAGAAAAGGATGACAACTTTTTATGTGAACAATGTTATTATAAAAGGAAAAATACTCACTTTAAAAAACAATTTCCAGCTTCCTTCAAGAGGTTGCCCACCTTTCTCTTTACTGTTAGAATTTGAAATCTGAGCATGTACAGGATTGTCTTGCAAAAAGTCACGTCACAAAGAGAATAGAAGTATCTTGCCTCTGCCAGCTCCTTTCCACCATAATTTTAAGCCAAGTCTTCATAATTTATAATTTCACTTTGTGCTTCTAGATTTATATGTGTGTGTGTTTGTGTGTGTGTATATGTGTATGTGTATGTATATGGAACAGCCCATATAATACTGAAGATTTGAATCTGTAAAATGTTATTGAGTTATTTGAATGCAGGTACTATAATATTGAGGTACCTGGCATAATAAATGTCTCCTTTAGCAGTTTCTATATCTCATTCGTTTTATGCAAACAAGAAGGAGAAAATATTTATAGACATCCTAGTGTTTAATAACCATGAAGAAAGATGTCTGTGTCTTACTAGAAGAAATGGCACTGTTGAATATTCATGAGAGAGATCCATTTTACCCCCCTGCAGGCACAAAATATTTGTATGAATATGAAGTCTCTGCATAATTATATGAAAGCAGACAGTCCCCAGAGGTTAAATATGTTAACAAGAAAGGTCTCTCCCTCCTGTAGATTTTATTAAATGGATTTAAATTGCCGAAAGCATGTAAACATGAAAGAAGAGCACAATACTTTAGGGTGGTCCAAAGGAGTATAAATGAAATAAAGAGGCTACGCCAAGTAAAGACAAGTTACTTGGGAACATTGTTTACTATGTTGTGTTTTACTCCCTAGCAATGCATTTAGAAATGCTTTCAACCTAAAATGCAGAGTCCAGTGAAATCTATTAGGCTGAAAAACCTTTCTGAGGACATGATGAAAGTCTTATTCCCTGAAATGCCAAATGCAACTTGACTCAAAGTTTCAATCCATCTTAAAATTGGATCTAACATAGAGAGGCCAAAGTAATGTATATTTGGTTGTCTTTGCTTTATTAGTGACTGTTACGTGACCTTGGACAGAAAATACAATGGCTGATATTCTTTTATATTATTATTTTTTAAGTCACTTTATATTGTTTATCATGGTTCTAAATATCAAGTTGATTCTTGCTTTCAGGTAAACTGTTCTCTTATTTTAAGATGAAAGAAACATTGTTTCTTTTGCCTGGGACAAAGCCTATTTGTAACAGGATTTTTCCATGCCTCTCCATGTTCCCAAATTGGTCAGGTTCCAATGCCTAAGTATATTTGAATTTAATTCTTCATATCTTTCACTACCCCTCTTTTCTATTTTCAAAGCCCAAATCTCTTGATTTTCCCCAGCCCTTAATGATTAGATTTTAAGCTTTTAAATGCTGAGATTCCTTGGGTTCTAATTCAGTAGTTAGACCCAATATGTGAAGATATAAAATATTATATATATATCATTATATAAAAGGACCATATCTTTTGGCCATATCTTTTGTTCCTAGCAAAAACATTCTTGATATAGTGATTTTAAAAGGCAGGCTTCCCTTTCAAAGGACACTTTTTGATATAGTCCTCTATAAAATATGATGATTTCACTATGACAAGGCACTGTAAAGTATGTAAAATAAAGCTGATCAGTTACTGCCTGTCTTGTCAATTTCTGCGGATTCCGCATCTCCTACAGGATGAAGTCAAATCCCAATGAGCAGCCTATGGAGCCTTTCAAATTATGGGTTATGACTACCATTGCTCAGTTTACCCGGTCCTTTTCCATGTCAACTCAGCTACACTCCATTCCAGTTTTTTATGAACATTTTATATCTCCCCATCCATCACCTGTGATGTTATAGCTACCTTGTCTGAGTAAGTATAAAGACTTGACCTTTAGCTACTTAAAATTTATAAAATCATGTTCAGCAGCAACCCCAGATCTCCTCTATTTCTTACACCAGGGCTACTCTCTAGGGATTTATGCCCTGCATTCCCCAGGCTCTTCCTATTCTTTATCTCCTCAACCACTTTATTTGTTTCTTTCCTTTTGGTTTTTATGCTCTACTTTCATCAAATTTACCCATAGTCACTTTTTCTCAGTTTCTTTGTAACTTCTTTCTGCTGATAATTTTAATTCTATCTTTGCTCTGAAATACTAGGCATCAGTAAGAGGCTAATTTGGCATTGTCAGTCCAAATATGTCCTCAAGATAATTTGTCCATTCTAATTTATATTTTTCATCAATTCTATTGAAGAGTAATTGACTAAGAATAAAATTTACATTTTTAAATATACAGTTCGTGTTCTGATAAATGTGTGTACCCATATAATTGAACCTGGCCAGCTCTTGGTATTATTGCAGGTATTTTAAATTGAGTTATGTTAGTGGTTCTGGTGGGAGTGAAGTTGGTATCTCATTGTAACTTGAATTTGCACATCCCCAGTGGCTTATGATATTAAACAGATTTTCATGTGGATATGTCAATTAAATATTTTATTTTGTAAAATGTCATTTGAGACTTTGCACTAACTATTTTTATAGTATTGTTTGTCTTCTGATTGTTGACCTGAAAGAATTTTGACTATTTTACAGGACATTTTCGTATACATTTTCTAATTAGCTGTTAATTCTTATGAAAGCCTACTACAATTGTAATTGGAATGGCATAAACTTTACAGATCAATTTGAGGAAAATGGACATCTTAGCAATGTGAATGAGTCAATCAATGAACATGACAAGTCTCTCCATTTATTTGGGTCTTATTTAATTGCTCTTAGCCAAGTTTATAGTTTTTAGTCTAGAAGTCTTGCATATATTCTGTTAAATTTATTTTCATTTTTGTGTTAACACTATTTAAAATAGTATTTTTATTTTCTTCTCCAATTATTTGTTGTTTGTTTTATTTAATGTGTCCTTCAGCCTTCTTTTTTTTGTTAGATTTCTTAAAAAATTTTATGTAGACATCTCTATGTGTATGCAAACAGACATATATATATACGCTTTTGTATATGCCTTTGATTTATTTTTCTTGCACAAATGCACTAGCTGGGACCTCTAGTACGATATTTAAAATACATGCAAAGAATATACACTCTCGCTTTGTTCTCAATTGTGTGAGAAAGCATTTAGTTTTTCATCATTAAATGTAGTGCCTAAGTTTTCAGATATACCTTTATCAGGTGGAGAAAGTTTTATTCTAATCCTAGTTTGCTAAGAGTTTTTGTCATAAATGAGTGTTGACTTTTATCAAATAGTTTCATCAACTGAGATTATATGATTTTTCACCTTCATGTATGCTTTTCTTATGTAAAGCCTACATGATCTTAAATAAAGATCCTTTTTCATATTTTGCTGAATTGAGAATTCATTCATTTATTGGTCTCTAACAGTGTCTTTTCCAGATTTCAATAAAATGAACTGGACTCATAAAATGAATTAGGAAGCCATCTGTATACTTCCGGGCATTTTAAAGGTGAATGTGAAAGATAGTGTGCTATTTTTCTTTAGTGTTTCATGAAATTCACACAAAAACCCAAATGGATTAATGAATTGCTTCAAAGAAAACCATTGATTATGAATATAATTTCCTTAATATATTTTGTATAAAATTAATTGTTAGGCTACATATTAAATTGTCAACTTTTTTCAATTTATTTTTGACAAATTACATTTTCTAGAAATTATTTAATAAGTTATCAAATTTATTACATATGTTTATTCATAAAATTCCATATTATCCTCTTAACATTTGTGGTTTCTGCAGTAATCAGCTGTTATCCCTAATATTTTAAAGATTAGTATTGTATAATAAGTTGAATACTGTCTGCCAAAATTCATGTCCACCTTAAACTTCATTATTATTATCCTTTACTGATTAATTATCCAGCTTATCATTATACAATGGCTCTTTTAATTCTTGGTAATAGCTTCTGTTCTACAGTCTACTTTTATAAATATTAATGTAGCCACACAGCTTCCTTATGCTTACCATTAACATGATATACCTTTTTTCATGTTTGCTACTTTCAATCTATTTGTGATTTTAATTTTTAAGTACATCTCTTGTAGACAGTTGTGGTTGGGTTTTGGTTATTGGTTCAGACTCTCTTTGCTCTTTAGTTTGGGGTACTCAGTACATTTAGTGTAATTTTTTTGTTGAGATGGAGTTTTGCTCTTATTGCCCATGTTGGAGCGCAATGGCATCATCTTGACTCACTGCAACTTCTGTCTCCTGGGTTCAGGTGACTCTCCTGCCTCAGCCTCCTGAGTAGCTGGGATTACAGATGCCTGCCACCATGCCTGGCTAATTTTTATATTTTTAGTAGAGACAGAGTTTCATCACATTGGCCAGGCTGGTCTTAAATGCCTGACCTCAGTTAATCCACCCACCTCAGCCTCCCAAAGGCAGGTGGGATTACAGGCACGAGCCATAGTGCCTGGCTCGTTTAATTTTTCATATGGTAAAATTACCTGGCTCTGGTAATTTTTTATATGTTTGAATATAAGGGCATTCTTTGTTGCTTGTTTTCCATTGGTTCCTTTTGTTTTGTTTATTTGTTGCTCCTTTACTGTCTTCTTTTAAGTTAAATTTTTTAAATGCACTGTTCAATTTTATTTTCTTTCTTGTGTAATTTATCTCTTGGATGCTTACTTGTACTTTTTATGCCATTATTTAGTGGTTACTCTAGGGACAACATTGTGCATCCTTACCTAAAAAGTCAATTTAGATTTAAATAGACTATGCAATGTCTCTAAGTATGGATTTGCTGGGATCACTAATCTGGACAAAAATGGTCAGACTGTGCCAGTTTATGGTTTTAATCATGAAAATATGTCAATAAATATATCTGTAATCAGGGATTCATGCAAAACTGATGATTTAAACAGGGTGAGGGTCATTACCAATCCCTCTATTCCTGTTGACACTTGTTTGACCAACTTAAATAGAGATAAGAGGCAAACACTTAAATGAAAATTTAGATCAAATCAAAATAAAATGAAAAGGCAATAGATGCACAGCAAACTCTTTTATTTTGACTAATTTAATAAGTTGAAATTATTTTTATAGCACTAGTTTCTTCATATGTTTGAAATGAAGTCTTTACTTTTTAATTAAAAAATCTGCATTTTATCATATGGAACACAGGATCTTCCACTAAGTTATTTTCCAGAGATGTGTGTTCATGTTATTTTGTGGATTTATTAGAGAGTCAAGCGACAATTCATCATAAATCTTCTGAAAAATAATGCATATCATTTCATATTGTTTCTGTTTACAATATTATCCTATACCACTCTTGGAGTTAAGAGTTTCACTATTTCCTAATTGTCTTAAAAACAGAAACTACATTTTAAATTAGCCAACATTAGAGTGGTATGTATGGCTTCATTCTGGGATATAAAGCGCAATGTTGTTTTACCACTTATTCAATAAAAATATATTATAGTTTACAATGTGCTATATGTTGGTAACATAGAAATCATGGATAAAACTTTTGTCCTTGATATATTTAATCTAACGATGGCAGAGGTGAGGAGCAAATCAATTAACAATTATACCGTAATTGTATATACTCAGGTAAATAATATATACTTTGTTAAATATTAAAAATATGTACAAAGAAGGCAATGGATATACAGAGGAAGTCTAACTTCAGAGTTTTCCCAGAAGAGACTAAGCGTCAGTTAACTCTTAAAGGATAAGCATGAGCTCCAAAGTAAATAATGGATAACAAATACACTCAGACACAGATATCCAGTGAAAGAGAGGGCTTAGGGGTCTGGACCACTCACTGATACAGAGAAGGGTCCAGTAAAGAGTTAGCAGCTGCAGCCTTGATCAGCCAACAAAAGTCTCATTTATTTAATACAGATTAAATGACAAAAGTCTTGAGTAAACACTACTACAGTGTAATTGACATTGTAGACCTCCTGAGTAGAGAGCAATCAGGCACCCATGGATAATCAAAGGTTGATCTTAAGACCACATAAGTAAACAAGCTGTTTAGATAAACTCCTCTACATTCTTATGTATCTACACCTTAAGCATTTTAGAGAATTTAGCTGCCTTTGGCTAAATCTTTTCATGAAGCTATGTAAACCCCCTGGCCTTCCAAGAAGGTTTGTGACTATTTCCTATAACTATCTTTATAATTTTTACTCTAAAACTTTTCCCACTATCCTGACTAAACCCCTGCAATGCATCAAGAGTTTGTGTGGAAGAAATTTTAGTAGACTGGGGATTTTTTTTTTACTAGATCACTTTGAGGTAGGGTGGAAAGAAGGAAAATTACAAGCCTAAATTTGGTTTCAAAAGTCTTTCTACACTACTTTTCATTTGTTTTTTCGACAGGCCTAGCCACTTTGCTTTCTAATTTTTGGTCCATGTTATGCCTATGTATGCCTGATTCCTTCCAGAATTTGGAATTTGTGAAACTCAATCTTGTTTATTCATAAATGTATTGTTTCACGTCGTACCATACATCTTGATATAGTCATAGAGTTTACTTTTTTATTATATGGAATACAAGACTTACTTGTATTCTATAATATAATGTAAGTCCTGAGAATATATTGTATTATATTGTATTCTATAATATAATGTAAGTCCTGAGAATACTCAGTACTTACAGTCTAAGAGACAGTCTTCTAAATCCAAGCTAACTGTATCAAAGACATGTTATTTGCCCTCCCTGAAATTTGGTTTATGTATCTATTAATGGGGATAACCTCATCTAGATTGCATGATTGTTAGAAAAATGAAATAAAAAGTTTTATATGAAGTTCATAACATACTCACTAGCTGGTATAGGTTTTCAATTTGTGTTTTTCTTGTTTACTCTTTTCTGCAATAAATTCTGTGGTTAATCCTTCCCTTCAGTGCTGGGATGTTACTCCTAACTGGGAAGGTACTTCTCCGTAAGTTAAATCAGGATGTCTGTGGGTCACTGTGATTATTTTAAGGTTTAGAGGCCACTACTGTCTCTATGGTTGGGGGATACAGATACTTGCTACCCTGAAGGTAAATATTCTGCTGGACTTATTTATAATATCTGACGGTATTACCTAACCCCAGTTTACATACAAACATAAAACATGTTCTGCATGGAATTAACATACACTGAAGTTTCAGTACACGCAATTCCTATGCACTTGAGAGAAGATTTCATGTGTATGGATAGAACCTTCCTAAGATTTCTCAACAATTTTGGAAATAGTGTCACTAATGACTGTTCTGAATTTAAGTCACAAAAAGAAACAGCCATGTTGGTCTGCTTTTGTAGTTTTTGTATCCATAGTATTTTTGTTTGTCTGTTTTGGTATATAAGTTTATTTCATCATTTCTTTCAAGGAAGTTGTGCCAGGATGACTAATATATTTAAAATATATTTTTAGTATAAATTCTTATTTATATGACTTTTAGGTCACTCACTGAATGGATTAAAAATATTTTTGCAAATATACTACATATCTATAGGTTATATTTCAGGATTTTAGATGAGTGATTATGTTATATATTTATTAATTTGGTCTGATGGCTTGAGAACTCACTAAAGAACTGGATAGTATAAGGCCCAGCCCACTTTTCTTGTACTATCCTGTCCTTAGTTAATTGAGGACCAGGTCTAGGAGCTTCTTATGAACTAATTATAAGCTGTTTGTCAGTGACATCCTGGTGAATATTGCCTACTCTGACTGGTTAGTGTTTATTATTGTCTTAGCCTCAGGAAGGGTGACCCACCAGGTTTGCCCTCTAATTGTTGCCGAACTTATGGTACTGACCCAAACATCTGTGAATTTGAAAAACTTAATGAAAGAAGCCTTATAAAAGAATTACTTTTCAAGCCCTCAAGCCATCTCATTACTCCATTATTTCCCTTTAGCTACCTTCATTTCTGTTCCAGCTTCCTCTGAAAGTGGGAATTTAATCTGCCCACTTTTACACAATTGCCTTCTAAGCTAAAATCACTTGCATTAAGTCATTTCAAGTCTCCTTAATTTCCTATGAGAATAAGTATGACTTTTTCAATTTTGATGAGTAATATGAGACACAACTTACAGCCAGTAAATTCTACAGCAATATTCATACCTCCTCTGATTTATATTTTAGTTTTTTAATAATACACTCTAGCAAACTATGTGACACTTTCATTACTGTCTACATGCTTGGGGTTAAAGATGAAGCTTAAATGCTATAAGATGACTTTTAAAAAGGCAGAGTGTGTATACTTTGATTCCCAGTTTTATGTTTATTTTCAAAAATGTTATGAACAGATTTCAGAATGTTTGAACAATAGTATTTCCCCCTCCTGACAATAAGAATTTGTATGTAAACTAAATAACTGGGTTTGTTGCAAGATAAATATTAATGACACATGAAAAACTGAATTATTTAAATGTTTTTGCAGCAATTTTACCAACTCTATGATCCTCTGAGTAGACTTATTTTCACATGACTTTCCTGTTAAGGGGTGTGTGTATTGGGAGGTGCATATGTGTGTCTGTATGAATAAATACACATTTTTTTCCTCTATGAAATATGTATTTTATTTGGATATAGAGATTTACCATTGTGCTGTGGGAAATTTTTCTCTTTTACATTGTTAAAACAGAGCTTCCCATATTTCCTAGGGCCTTTGTGAGGGGGTATGTGTTTCAATTCTGGCTCACGGATTTTAATTCTACTCCCTATTCCATAGAACTGTGAATTCCTAGAGGAAAGCACATTCTCTATAGTAAATAAATGGAACGCAAATCTATCATCTTTAAAAGATTGAACCACAGTTGGAAAGAAAAATCTTAGAGCAAGATATAATTGGCTATGATTGAGAGTGTATGTTGTTAAATAGTAAATTATATACTGGGTTTTAAAGGAAGAAGTTACAGAAACTTAAAAGCCAGAGAGGAAATCCCATCAGGAATGGGTGGAATAACTTGCTGAGAAAGATGGGGAAAACTGAATTTTTAAATTGCTATTTGACTGATTCTATTTTCAGTTTTTATCCTTACTTTTGCTAGTATAGACAAAATTTTCAAATGGGTTTGAATTTTTTTATATATTTTATAACTCAATGTTAGAGTCAGCATCAAAATTCTCCAGTGACATCTTTTTATATCAAGGGCTTTGAATGACATGATTATGATTACTGATTGGCAGTAAAGCATCTGAAATTATCATGTTTCTACGGCCAAAAAGTGCCACCTCTTAATTTGGGCCTTATGTTAACATTCTGGAAATATTTTCATTTGCAAGGTAGACTTCCCACCTGTTAGATGCTTTTTTTGGTATATTTTATTTAAAAGTTTCTAGTAATCTGAAATGAAGAGCTAGGATTTCAAACATATATCAGAGTATGAGTCTAGATGTGAATTTAACATGCATTTAAAAGTCTTTCTCCCCTATCTCTCATGACCTAAAAGCTTAGAAATATGTGTGTGTGTGTGTGTGTGTGTGTGTGTGTGTGTGTGTGTGTGTGTGTGTGTGATTTGTTGGTTTTAAATTAAGTGAATAACTTTCCTCAATCTAGTCATTATTTAGGGACTTTACTCTTAGATTTTTAGAACCCTGGTGAAAAAGATTAGCTCATATATTTTGCCTTAGGTATTACATGTCAGAAATTCCAAACTCTCCTTCTTTCTCTTAACAATTGTATCTTTATCCTAATTCTGTGTTATCAGCATACTTGTTTCATTCAAAAGATACTTTGAAGGGAGGGATTATTTTTTGTGATAATATTAATCTTATGCTGAGAAACAATGGTCTTTTTTCAAACTGAATGATTTATTTGAAGTTTGACTGTCAAAATAATGCTTAAATGTCCCCTTGGCTGGCTATTTACAGAGAATTCTACCTAATGATTGAAGGTATATGAGATCCATCCTTTTTTTAGAATATAGTTACTAGTGTGATCTACTGTTGTGACCACACTAGTAATGAGATAAATGACACAGTAGAAAGATTCAGACAAACCTTAGTGGCGTGTTGCCATGGTTAATTTTATGTGTCAACTTGACTGGATCATGAATTACCCAGACATTAGACTAAACATTATTTTTGGCTGTGCCTGTGAGGCTGTCTCTAGACAGGATTAGCTTTTTCTTTTCTTTTTTTGTCACTCAGCCTCCAGGCTGGATTGCAGTAGTGCTATCTCAGTTCACTGCAACCTCCACTTATAGGGTTTAAGTAATCCCCCGGCCTCCCAAATAGCTGGGACTACAGGTGTGCACCACCACGTTTGGCTAATTTTTGCATTTTTCATAGAGACAGCGTTCATCATGTTGCCAGGTTGGTCTTGAACTCCTGGACTCAAGCAATCCACCCATGTTGACCTCTCAAAGTGCTGGGATTACAGGTGTGAGCCACCATGCCTGGCAGGAATTACCATTTTAATTGGTAGTCTGAGTAAAGCAGATCACTCTCTCCAGTGTAGGTAGCCATCTAGTCTGTTGAAGACCTAAATAGAAAAAAGGCTGAAGGTGAGAGAATTCACCCCTTTGGCCTAAATGCTTGGGCTGGACATTGGTCTTCTGCCCTCAGACTGAGACACTGTTGGCTCCTGGTTGTCAGGTTTTCAGGCTTGGAATGATTTACAACATAGGCATTCCTGGGTCTCCAGCTCTCAGATGGCACATCATAGGACTTCTTAGCCTCTACAATTGCATGAGCTAATTACTAATAATAAACCTCATTTGGAATAAATATGTATACAATCATGTGCTACCTTATGACATTTCAGCCCATGATTGACTGCATATATGGTGGTAGTCCTATATTGGTCTGCTTTTCCACTGCTATAAAAAATACCTGAGACTGGGTAATTTATAAAAGAAAGATTTAATTTACTCACAGTTCTGTGTGGCTAGGGAGGCCTCAGGAAACTTACAATTATGGCAGAAGGTGAAGGGGAAGCACGGACCTTATTCACCTGGCTGCAGGAGAGACAAGAAACAAGAGCAGGAAAAACTGCCCTACAAAACCATCGACCTATGAGAACTCACTCACTATCATGAGAACAGCATGCGGAAAACTGTGCCTATGACCCAATCACCTCCTACCTGGTTTCTCCGTCCACACTTGGGGATTATGAAGATTGCAAATCTAGATGAGATTTGGGTGGGGACACAGAGCCAAACCACATCAGGTTCCATAAGAGTATAATACTGTATTTTGACTGTACCTTTTCTATGTTTCGAGATTTTTAGATACATTAATATTTACCATTATTCTACAGTCACCTGCAGTATTCAATATAGTAATATGCTGTGTAAGTTTATAGCTTAGGAGCAAAGAATACACCATATACCGTCTAGGTTTGAATAAATATCCCGCATGAGAGCACAATGGCAAAATCACCTAACAACACATTTCCCAAAACATTTCCTTGTGCTTAAGCAATGCGCAACTAATTTGTATATTTATGCATGTATGTCAGTTAATTGTGTTGAGCCTCAGTTTCTTCATGATGAGAATTGGTGATGATGACTTCCTAACGATGTTGTTTATGTTGAGAAGTAATGTATGTAAAGAGCCTATTTAAGTGCTTTGATTACTACTGAAAATCACTAAGGAGTATGTCTTGTATCAAACAAGAAAAATGTCATAAATGACTTCATGACTCTGGGACCCTCAAAGGTCAATGTTATGATCAAGGATAACTAAAAGAGAAATAATAATGATTGGAAAATAGGTAAGAGGTTAGGTTATTGACAAGGCAAAAATAGATTTTTATTAATGCAACTATGAGAAGTTCACTCACATTTGACACTGAGTATGCTGAGGCCTTGGTCATAGTCTTTCTGTTTTTCTTAAGGAGTAGAAAGAAGAAAACCAGATCAACCTAGGTTTTCTTTTTTTTTTTGTTCTTCCCTGACATAAATTTATCATTAGTGAACTCAAGTGATTTAAAAAGTACATCTGGATTTTTCCTTGATTTTATTAGGCTTTTATGTTATGGTTAGCCTTTTGGAGATAATTTCAGGAGTTGAGAATCCTGGGGATAATATGATTTTTAGAGTCAGTTTTTTTTCTTAAAATGAAAGATTTACTTAAATGACTGAAAGCTCAGCTTTTCAATATGAGGTGTAAATATCTATTCAATCTTCACTTTATCCACACATACTATGTAGCCCTTCCCTTCCTCAATGACTAGCAAGGAATCCTCTGCTATACAGAACTTACTCAGATTCCAGAAAATGTTCCATTATCTCTCTTTGCTTTGCCCACACATTGTGCCCTTTCTTTCCAAGGACACCTAGAATAATCTCTTTATTCAACTTAGATTCTCTTATCAGAGCAAGAAATTGTAGCAGCTCTGGCTTCCTGCCTTGCAAAATCCCAGAGTGAAAGAGTTGCAAAGCGTCTGGTTATCTGCTAAGACACTGGATACTTTGTGTTATGGGTTGCAAGAGAGTTGAAGAAATATTGGCAGAATAGATTTAATATCTGAATAAATTATACTGTAACTAGATTACACACAGTTTTTAATTTTTTTAATAAAAATTACTATCTCCTAACTCTATTTAGTACCAAGTAAAATACTGATTTAGGTTAAGAACTGTATTTGAATAATGTCAACATTATAATATCTTATCCAGGTAATTTACTTGATTATCACTAATGCAGATATCACTGGAAGCCTTGTTCATTTATTAGACATTGCAGTTAGTGAAAATAGGCCTGCAACCATTTGGACTTTTACTATGAAGGGAGAAGATAAATTTGGACTTCAGTATTATTAAACATGAAAGAGGTTTAATTTTTTGACAAAACTTATGTGCATGTAATGTTTTTAAAGCACCAAACTGCAGGTATAAAGAAGCCCCCTTATAACAGCAATAATATTTTATCTATTAAGAGCACTTAGAGACAGTAAGTATACCTATACAGGTGGCCTGGCTTTTGCACATTAACTGAAAGCTTTTGTTGCTATGACTTCAGGAACAAAACAAAGAAAATAATATCAGTAGATGTGTTTCTTAGTGTTTAGAGCATTCTATTGCAGTTATGTCCCTACTAACCAGAGTCTTTTTTAAATTTCCTGTTATTTATTTATTTATTCAAAACATACTGTGATTTTGTTCATGGCACAAAACAGCTGCCTGATTTTCAAAGAGCACAATAGGGACTGTGTTTGTAAAGTAAGGCTGTAGAGTTGAATGAGCATCGGTTAAACTACAGGATAAAGAAGGGAGCTATTTGGGCTCAGTAAGTTTTCCACTGAATTGGCAAGAGAGTATTATAAATAGAATGTTTCTAATTGAAGGAAACAAGGCTTGAGCTAATTGGAATAAACATTTGGCCACCAGGATACATGGAACTCAACAGAGCATGTTCCTTGCCATATCCTTGGCCTGTTTCAGAAGCCACAAGCTATGCATTTCTAATCTGCCACCTTGGATAGGATAAGGCTTCTCATAAAATATCTTGAGCATTACCAATGTCTTATAAACAGCAATATAATCAGTGAATGGCAAATATGTTAGTAAAACCTTACGGATGCAGTGGTGTTAGGTGATCAATTAGCTGCAAAAGTCTGAGAAAGGTATTCAGGATGGGATCATTTACAGACATTGTGTTCTTGGATCATTGATTCAGCTCTGCTCAGCTTCCACACGGCATGCAAGCAACACAGAATAATTATTCCAAAAGCTCAATCTTGCATGCAGGCTGATACTACTATCACAGCAAGAAGTGGTTTCTTAAGAAAATCTGCCTTTGCAGTGTCTCAGCTACCAGCTCAGGAAAAGCAGGCCATTCAAACCTCAGTCTTCTCACTTTTCATTTTTAACATGAGACCTTTCTAGTAGTAAATTAAGCTGCCACATTAATGTCTAACAGTTTTGAGCTCTAATTAAGAAAAATAACCTAAAATCTAGACAATTATCAACGTCTCTCTCTGTATGGTCTCATTCCCATCCCTCTGAGTTTGTTTCTCATTCTTGTTTGCTATAGCATTTTTCTTGCAAAATATAACATACATCAGGCTCAGAAAATAAAAATAAATACTAAATTATTCCCAAAATAAAACCAAGATAACAATAACCTGAATCAAGAGATACTATATTTTAGCACCTCCGAAAGCTCTCTTGTGTCTTTTTGCGATGACCTCTTTCCTTCCCTTCTGAAGATAACTATTACTGTTGTAAATGGTGATTACTTTCTTTATCATTTAATCACTTAGGCATGTTGTACTGGATCAAGCATAGAAAGTTAGCACCAAGACAAAAGTATGCCAGATTGCAGGGTCAGTTATTATGCCGGCGACCACAGAGGACTCACGTCTCTCCAACCTGTGGCGTCAAAAGGAGGGTGCCAAGACGTTTTATGACCGAAAAACCACCTTGGGAGTGGGGGTGAGGAGCGGGGATGGGGATAAAAAGGTTTTGGACATTCCAAGGGCTAGGGGATTCTGTGATTCACCTCCTGGGCGGAGACGAGGGCGGGGGTCTCCGGACATTCCAAGGGCCAGGGGACTTTTGTCATTCTGTTTGTTACTTCAGTGGTTTGCAGAAGTCAAGATAAGCATTTGTTTACACAGAGATCTTAGTTATCCTGGGCCGCTTATTTTAGTTATTACTGGTAAAGGCTAGCAATTCTGGCACAATATCACAGGCATACTTAAACACTAAAAGTTGGTTTTAATTATTTTTGAACTTTATTTAAATTGAACCATATTATATGTGTGGTGTTGTATTTGCTTCCTTTACTTCATCACTTGTTTGTGAAATTTATCCATGTTTTCCTAGTTGCATTTTATTTTCATTAAGATTTAGTATTCTACTATATGATTATCTTACAATTCATGTATTTATTTATATTTTTTGTTAGTGAACATCTAAATTGTTTTCAGTTTTGAGTTTATATTAGTCAGGATTTTCCAAATAAATAAAACCAGTAAGACATATATACATATAGGTGTGGGGAGGAGGCAGAAAAAGAGAGATTGATTGATTGATGGATTTGAAGGCAGTGGTTCATGTGATTATAGAGAATGTTAAGTTCAAACTCTGCAAGGTGGATTCACATGCTGGAGTTCCAGGGGAAAATTTGTAGCAGTCTTGAGTCTGAAGGTGATCTGGGGGCAGAATTTCTTTCTTCATGGGGGTCCAGTTTTTTATCCTAAAGCTTTCAACTGGAGATGGAAAGAGTGGAAATTCATCTGCTTTATTGTACTGCCTTTGCTTGTTTATCAAAGATCACTTGACTATGTTTATGTGGGTGTATTTCTGGGCCTTCTATTCTTTTCCATTGATCTACTTGTCTGTTATTTAATTAATACAATACTGTCTTTGATTATTGAAGCTTCATTTTAACTCTTAAATTTGAGTAGGATCTGTTGTCCAACTTTCTTCTTCTTCTTCAATATTGTGTTGGCTATTCTGGGTCTTTTGCCTGCCTTCATAAACCTTAGAAGCAGTTTTTCACTATTCACAAAATAACACACTAAGGTTTTACTAGGGATTGCATTGAATTATATAGGTTAATGCAAGTTGGGAAGAAATGGCATCTTAACAATATTGCATCTTTTTATTCATGAACATAAAATATTTCTTCACTTATTTAGTATTTTGATTTTTTTCCATCAGAATTTTATGGCTTTTCTTGTATAGATCTTGTACATATTTTGCTAAAAAAAGTTAGCAGTAAGTATTTTGTAGATATTCTTCATTAGCTTGGGAAAGTCACCCTCAATTCCTAGTTTACTGAGTGTTTTTTTGTTTTTATCATAAATGAGTGTTGGGTTTTGTCAAATGCTTTTTCTGTATCTACTGATATGGCCATGTTAGTTTTTATTCTTTTTCCTGTTGATATAACAGATTAATTTTTCAATATTCAATTAGCCTTGTATGCCTGGGATATATCCCACCTGATCAGATGTATAATTATTCTTATACATTGTTTAATTTGCTAAGAATTTTTGCATTTATGTTTGTAGAATATATTTATCTTTAGATAATATCTTAAGACACTGATCATTTAGATCCTTTTAATGTCTTTGTCTTTTTTTTTGGTATTGGGATAAATCTGGTCTTATCAAAGGAGTTAAGAAACAGTTCCTCTCCTTCTACCTTCTGAAAGACATTTAGAGAATTGGTACAACATTTTAAAAAATTTTTTGGTAGAATGTACGAGTGAACTCATCTAAGCCTGCTGTTTTCTGACTTAGAAAGTCATTAATTATTGATTCAGTTTCTTTAATAGAAACAGGTCTATTCAGATTGTCTATTTCTTTTGGTGTGAGTTTGACAGATTGTGTTTTTCAAGTTATTGACCCATATCTTCCAGGCTAATTTGTGGGCATCGAATTGTTGATAGTAGTTATTATCCTTTTAATGTGCATGAAATCTATATTGTTATCCCATTTGATTTCTGATATTGGTAATCTGTGCCATCTCTATTTTTTGGCCTGTTTAGAGTCTTTTTTATTTTATTTAATTATTGGGTTCATTGATTTTTTTCTATTTTTTTATTTTCAATTTTAGTGAGCCCTGCTCTAATTTTTATTATTCCTGTTTTTCTGCTTACTTTGGATTGAATGTATTCTTCTTTTTCTAGTGTCCTAAGGTTGGTTAGTGCTTTCTGATTCTGGTTAAGAATTTTTTACAATGATTAGTAACTGTTATATCATATTAGATGTCACATATTATATATTTAATATATACAATCTTCCGAGATGTATTATTTTGACTTCTACATATAGATCTGCAGCTACTTGGAAGTGATTTGTGTAAGATGTGAAGTAAACATCAACTTTTATTTTTTCCAGTTATCCCATAATCATTTTTTAAATAAACTAAATGTTTTTTTTTAAATCAACTGTTATGCAGTGTTGTCTTTTTCTTAAATATCCATGTATATGTGGGTGTGTATTGAGGTTTTTTATTTCATTAGTCTATTTTTTGTTATTGCACTGATCCCACTCTATCATAACTACTGTGCTTTATAATACATCTATAGTAAGATTTTGTTTGAGATACAAGGTGTAGAATCAGTTTCAATTTTTTCATGGTATTAACCAGTTGTTATGAGGACCATTTTTCGGATAGTTCAAAATTTCTGCAGTTATCTGAAATATCAACTTTGTCATGCAAATGTTTAAAAAATATATATGTCTATTTATATATTCTTCATTGGTCAGTATTTTTTAAGGACTCATAGTATATAAATTACTATGGTAAATTATATACTATTTAAGAACTATTTAAGAATTACTTATAGTCCTTAAGTAGTATATAAGTAATCTATCCACTATAAAAAGAAACAAATAAAAATGTTAAAATAAAATAAAAGAAGTACTTATCTCATGTTGCTGGTTGGGCAAGTTGATAAATTACTGGTTAAAGGATTTTGGACTACTTAACTACATACATACCAGTTATGCCAGAGAGGAAGAGCCATGTCTTTTAAGATTTATTTTTTTCTAGCAGTTAACCCTATGGATGCTTCTGTTTTCAGGTCAACATCATGGAAGTTTGTGTTTCCACATCAGCATCTGCATATGTAGATCCATTGACTCCTGAGAAGTGAACATTTAGAGAGGTAAGTTCATGAATAACAGATAAGCAAGATTATTTTCACTTGACTTTGAGGTGCATTTGGGATTTGGTGCATATTCTTTTACATAAATCATCAAATTTTGATCCGTGCCCTCTGTTTCAAGATTGAAGGAATTCTCAGCACTCTTTTTTCTTGAGCTCTATGTAAATTGCAACTTCTTGTGTCTGTTCCCAAAAGATAACTCATAAATGAAAAACGTATAGTGATATTAATGAGTCATACAATTGGTGAACTTAAAATTCCTTGATCAGGGTAAAAATCATGATACCTAATACCTTTAGCACTTGTTACTACATTGTTCTAAGTACTTTGTGTGGAATAATTTCTTTAAACTTTACTACCATACTGCAAACTAGGTGTTCTATATTTTGGATGAGGTTAATTAATTTTCCTTAGGTCACACAACAAGTTATTAATTTGCATCCATAAAATATGACTTCAGAATCTAGTCTCTTAACTGTCACATTCAACTTCCTCAAAGTTAGTAACAGGGACGTCAATTAAAGTTCTGATTTTCTATTCCAAGATCATTATCTGATGCTTTGTCAAAGAATAGACAGTCTGGTAGATATTTACAGTAACTGGTATATATGTATGCATTGTTTTAAAAGATATCACAATTGGTCTCACTAATCAATAATTATGATATTCAATTAGTATTATCTTCTTCTCTGTCTCATTTGATTCCTTTATTTGCCAGCTACCATGATTTAGTGCAGGATTTGGCCTACATTCATTTTTATTCACTATAAACCTACTGACGTCCTAAACTTTGCATACTTACTGCCAACCAACTTTATTATTTTATGAAGTTAGAAAAGCTGGATCTTTCCTGTTTTACTGAGATAAAAGTTTCTTGGCTCTCTCTACTCCACTGTGATCAGGCTAACCATATGGAATTTTCTCTTAATTTTGTTGCTTTTTATATCATAAGCAAACACATTTAGAGATCTGCAATATATCACAACTAGTGTAGCCATTAATTGGCAGTGGGTTTACTATATGAGATAGGATATTAGTTAATAGCAGACTGTGAAGCCATAGGTACCTGGGTTCAAGTCCCAGCACTCTTTTAGATACATGACCTTAACTAACTAAAAAAAAACTTACTGTGCCTCTGATTTCTCATTTATAAATGCAAAGGTGATGACACTCATTTTAAATACATACTAGCCTTGTTATAATAATTAAATGAATTAACATGTATAAAATGAATTCTGCCTTTTACAGGGTATGTGTCATATAATTACTAACTTGTGTTATTAATAGTATTTTTCAGTTAGAAAAATTTCATTTTAATGGAAAAAAGATATATATATATATATATATATATATACACACATACATACACAAATACATGTATAGTTACAAACTGTAACAATTATTATAAATGAAAAGTCATTATGTTGTAAAGGAATAACATGGTTTGTCTGTGTCCCCACCCAAAATATCATCTTGAATTGTAATCACCATAATTCCTATGTGCCAAGGACTGGACCAGGTAGAGATAATTCAACGATGGGGATGGTCTCTCCCATGCTTTTCTCCTGATAGTGAGTGAGTCTCATGAGATCTGATTGTTTTATAAGTGTCTGGCATTTCCCCTGCTTGCACTGACTCTGTCCTGCCATCCTGTAAAGAAGGTGCCTGCCTCTTCTTTGCCTTCCACCATGATTGTAAGTTTCCCGAGGCTTCCCCAGCAATGTGGAACTGTGATTCAATTAAGCTTCTTTTTTTTATAAATTACCCAGTGTTGGGTATCTTTTCATACCAGTGTGAGGATGAACTAATAGAGTAAATTGGTACCAAGAGTTGGGTGCTGCTGTAAAGCCTGAAAATGTGACAGTGACTTTGGAACTAGGTAGCAGGCAAAGGTTGGAACCGATTGGAGGGCCAATAAGACTGGAAAATGTGGGAAAGTTTGGAACTTTCTAGAGATTCAGAGGGCTCAGGAGACAGAAAAATGTGGGAAAGTTTGGAACTTCACAGAGACATCTTTAATGGCTTTGACCAAAATGCTAATAGTTATATAGATAATGAAGTCCAGGCTGAAATGGTCTCAGAGGCAGATGTGGAACTTGTTGGGAACTGGAGCAAAGATCACTCTTGTTATGGATTAGCAAAGAGACTGGCAGCATTTTTCCACAGCTCTCTGCATTTTTCCCCTTCCACAGAGAGCTGTGGAAATTTAAACTTGAGAGAGATGATTTAGGGTATTTGGCAGAAGAAATTTCTGAGGAGCAAAATGTTCAAGAGGTGAAAAAAGCATAGAAGTTTGGAAAATTTGAAGTCTGACAATGCAATCGAAAAGAAAAATCTATTTTCTGAGGAGAAATTAAAGCATGCTGCAGAAATTAGCATGAGTAACCTGGAGCCAAGTGTTAATTGTTAAGAAAAAGGAAAAAATGTCTTCAGGGTATGTCAGAGACCTTTGCAGCAGCCCCTCCCATCATAGGCCTGGAGACCTAGGAGGGAAAAATGGTTTTGTAGGCTGGACCCAAGGCCCTCTTGCTCTGTGAAGCTTCAGGACTTGGTACCCTGCATCCCAGCTTCAGCCATTCCTAAAAGGGGCCAAGATACAGATTGGGCCATTGCTTCAGATGGTGTTAACTGGTGACTTGCACATGGTGTTTGGCCTGTGGGTACACAGAAGTCAACAACTGAGGGTTGGGTACCTCCGCCTAGATTTCAGAGGATGTATGGAAATGCCTAGATGTCCAGGCAAAAGTTTGCTGCAGGGACAAAGACCTCATGGAGAATTTCTGCTAGGACAGTACAGAGGGAAATGTGGGATGTGAGCCCTCACACAGAGTCCCCAGTGGGGCACTGCCTAGCGGAGGTGTGAGAAAAGGGCCATTGTCCTCCAGATACCAGAATGGTAGGGCCACTGACAGCTTACACCATGTGTCTGGAAAAGCCACAGATACTCAATGCCAGCCTGTGAAACAGCCTGGGGAGTGTGGGGACTGGACTGCAAAACCACAGGGGTGGGGCTGTCCAAGGCTGTGGGAGCCCAACTTTTGCATCAGCATGACTTGGATTTGAGACATGGAGTTAAAGATCATTTGGAACTTTAACATGTAATGACTGTCCTGTTGGATTTTTGGACTTGCATGGGGCTTATAGCCCCTTTGTTTTGGCCAATTTATCCTATTTGGAATGGGTATATTTACCCAATGACTGTATCCCCATTGTATCTAGGAAGTAGCTAACTTGCTTTTGATTTTACAGGCTTATAAGTGGAGGGGACTTGCATTGTCTTAGATGAGACTTTGGACTTGGACTTTTGGGTTAATGCTGCAATGAGATAAGACTCTGGGGTACTGTTAGAAAGGCATGATTGTGTTTTGAAATGTAAGGACAGGAGATTTGGGAGGGGGCGGTGGTGAAATAATATAGTTTGACTGTGTCCCCACCCAAAATTTCATTTTTAATGTAATTTCCATAATTCCTATGTGTCAAGGGTGGGACCAGTTGGAAGTAATCAGATCACAGCGCAGCTTCCTCCATGTGGTTCTTGTGATAGTGAATTCTCATGAAATCTGATGGTTTTATAAGCATTTGGCATTTCTCCTGCTTGCACTCACTTTGTCCTGCTGTCCTGTGAAGAAGGTGTCTGCCTCCCCTTTGCCTTCCACCAACACTGGTGAGGCCTCTCTAAAAATGTGAAACTGTGAGTCAATTAAGCCTCTTTCCTTTATAAATTACCCAGTCTCAGATATTTCTTTATAGCAGTGTGAGAATGGACTAATACCAGGATACATAGCTAGGAAACCTGAAGTAAGCCAGGGATACAGGTGAGAGTTTTTGGTTTTTTTTTTCTAGTATTTGACACTCAAAGTAAGAATGATACACAAATAGATGCTAATATGCCCAAGTAGTGGAAATTACACTGGCAAAGATTCCATGAAGAAGGAAGAATGGCCTGTTTAAAGAATGAAAGGATCAGGTCAGGCACGATGGCTCACCCCTGTAATCCCAGCACTTTGGGAGGCCAAGATGGGTGGATCACCTGAGGTCAGGGGTTTGAAACCAGCCTGGCCAGCATGGTGAAACCCCATCTCTACTAAAAAATACAAAAATTAGCTGGGTGTGGTGGCACATATGTAGTCCCAGCTACTTGGGAGGCTGAGGCAGGAGAATTGCTTGAACTCAGGGGGTGGAGGTTGCAGTGAGCTGAGATCGTGCCATTGCACTCCAGCCTGGGCAAGGAGAGTGAAATGCCATCTCAAAAAAAAAAAGAAAAGAAAAGAAAAGAAAAGAATGAAAAGGATCCAGTATGGTTTGAATTTAAACAGAGAAGAGGAACTTGAAAGAAATAATTCTTTAGTTAATGAAAGATAGTACAGAGTCACATAAACCATGCTAATTGTTTGGTCTTTATTCCAGTAATAAGAAATATCCATTAAGCAGGTAGCTAAATTCATCAGTCATGTGTCCATGTTTATCATAGAGAGGTATTCTGGCCAGGAGTTTCTGTTACAATCTACCAATTATGTTGGGCCAATTCCCACATATCAGATGATTGCATTTTCCCTAATAGCTTCAGGTTTCTTCTTTTTGTTAATTCCTCCCTGTTATGGACTGAGTTATGTCCTTCTCTTCCTTCAAATCTGTATGTCAGAGCCCTAACCTTCAGTACTTTAGAATGAATGTAATGGAATTAGAGCCCGTACAAAGGTAATTAATTTAAAATGAAGCCATTAGACTAGGCCCTAATCCAATCTGACTCACTGGTATTGTTATAAAAAGACAAGATGAGGATATACAGATAAACATCAGGGTTGTTCATGAACAGAGTAAAATCATATGAAAATACAGTGAAAATGTGGTGATCAGTAAGCCAGGGAGAAAGGCCTCAAGAGAAACCAAAGCAGCTAGCACCTTGATCTTGAACTTCTAGCCCCCTGAACTGTGAGAAATAATTTTCTAATGTTAAAGCTATCCAGTCTGTAGTATTTTTGTGGCAGCCCTACCAAACAAATATATTCATCTCTCTTTTTGTCTTTTCTATTTTTAAATATTAAATCTGCACTCCTGTCAGTGAAAATTATCATGATAAACCATTTGATATGGAAAAGATTGTAAGTTATTATTTTGGGGGCCCTCTAACATTCCATTTCCCAAAGGATATTAATTATAGCTATAATAAATTCTGTTTGGCAAACAAAAATTAATGTGGGATTATGGTCTGTGACTTTTATTTTAGCAAAGCTCCTATTGAATCCCTGGAAGTCAAGCCTGAGTAATAGTTGCATCATTCACAGCCTTGCCATTGGAGCACTGGGATAGTTCAAATAATTCCTTACATGACTCCTTCAATAATTAATGCTTTGGTTGTTTTCAATGTTTCAATACCAAAAAAAAAAAAAAAAACCTTACACCAAGTTTCAGATGTTCAAATTATAATACAAAATAGATGTTTTGCAGTAATTTACATGAAATTAATTGTATCCAGAGTTCTGTTAAAAATTAGAAACCATTTACTTGCCGGACTGTGGTAGTTTATGTGTCACTAGACTCCCATCTCTGCAAGCATTTTCTCTTAAATCTTTGTGGTCCATGTATATTTTGTACACTCTTCGTCTCTTGATGGCTCTGATGATTCTTAATTGCATTTCTCATAGGCAGTACCAGTGGCAGGTTTGTCACAACTAACAACTAATAAAGACATGCCATTATGGCTAAAATAGCCACTCTCACTTTAATTATTAATAGTAATAGTAATGTCTTTCTAGTTACTTCTAAGAAAACATGAAAGTACATTGATTAATTAGCAGACCAATCTAGCATATAAATCATAGTTTTAAAAAATTTTTATTTTTAACTTCAGTGCTCGGGATTGAGTTAATCATATTCCTCTGGCATTAGGATTGATCTGCCAGATCTACCAATGAACCTCTGTATTTTATTTACTCATTTACTTATTTATTTTATCTTACGTCTTAGGCAATATTCCAAATAGGATTTATTAAGAAAATATTATTTGTTTTGGTTGTCATCAAACCTGCACACATCTTTTTGGTTTGCACAATTGCTATCTACTCTATGTGCCCTATTTTGTGTTCTTTCAGCACAGTTTCTTACGACCGTGTTTCTTTTTTAAAAATGAATGAAATTGTTTACAACCTCTCATTTGGGAAAAACATGCAAACAACAAAGCCTCTATGGTACGTTATGCTTACTTTTCCTCTAGTCTGATGTCCAGTTAAGCAAGTGATGCTACCTATGTGTATAAACAGAAGCAAGTGATTCTACCTATGTAGAATGAGACAAATCCCAAACAATATCTTCTTAATGTAACATTTTAGAAATTTAACATTTTGGTAGCTCAGGTACAAATTTCATATGGAACGCTAAATCTAAAAAGATCATTGAAAGATGTATTGGGTAAGAGAAGCATATTTCTGATTAAGACTAAGAACATTATTAAGGAAGGTAGAGAGAGATACTGGCCAACCAACATAATGATAGTTTTTTTGCCTTTTTTTAGCAACTGGAAGGATTTGACCATGCACGTGCTTTTAATGGAGAGTAGGTAAGCATCAGTTAAGATTCATTCTATGGCTTCACAGAAGACGGTAAATAGTAGCCGGGCACTCCAAATAAACCCAGAATAGGGCTTGTGTCTATGGACTTGGGTTATACAGATATTAGTCTAAGTTAGGAATAGCAATATTTGGCTGCGTCTAACATTCAAGAGACTCAGGAAAGGGGAGAGTAAAACACAGAAGCAGGTCATCTCAAACCTTTTGTATCTACCTACAAAAGGAAGTAAATGGCTAATATAGGTCAGGTGTTTTGGACCTGCAGATTAAAATTGCCCATAAATTCTATGCATTTACATGAAATCTGTCTGGAACTGTTATGGGCATTATATATTTATGTATTTTTTTTCTGTTACATAAAACTATTAATATAATTCAATAAGAGTGCTTGCCCTGATTTCAGATATTCCGAGAAGAGCTAGAAGAGAAAATAGAATGAGACACATCCCAAGCAATATCTTCTTAAGTAGATTTTCCAGGATAATTAATGTGTGAACATTCACATTTGATGTACTTATAGATAAGTAAATGAATGCTCTCTGTGTGTGGTAGAGTGTGTTTGGACAGAATAAGGGTCAGCAAACTACAGTGTGTGAGTTATATTTGGCTGGCTGCCTGTTTTTATAAATGGAATTTTATTGGAGCACAGCAACACTCTTTTGTTTACAGATCATCTATGGCTGCTTTTGTGATAAAATTGCAGAACTGAGTAGTTGTGACAGAGACTGTTTGGCTTGCAAAGCCTAAAATATTTACTCTGGCTTTTTACAAGCTTGACAACCCTTTGACTAAATAAAACCAAGTCAAGTTTCAGATGTGAGTATAAACCAAAATGAAGACTGGAGAAAAAACAGTTTGAGAAGAGGTTAATCTTAAGTCATAGCATCATATTGAGGATGAATCCTGAAGCTCCAGAGAAAGTAGAAGTAGATTGATAATGGACCTGACTTAGGGATGAGTAGAAAAAGAACCCAAATGTAGGTAGGTAGATTAGAAATAATCTGTACAGACAATGAACAAAGTTGAATTTTTCAGCCTTCATGTATGGTTTGGCAGCTATTTGTAGTCTTCATATTTTGGTTATTGAAATGACAAAGAAGATGTAAATGAGTCTGCAGGCACTTGGTTTCTGAGCATATCCTCAGAATTTAGGTTCTAGGAAGAAAGGCACAAAGCTAATGAAACATCAGTTTATTTGCTAACAAGAATTGCAGGTGAGGAAGGTTAGTCCTTCATATTCACTGTGCATTTCTTATTTTCACATGTCACGTGCTCTGGTAAGTGACTATAAAGGAAAAATGGCAGATTTCCTTATTCTAGCCAAAAAAAAAAAAAACAAAAAAAACCATACTCAACTTGGGGTGGAAGTTTGGTCTGAGAATTACTCTTTTAGAAACATTATTTTCAGCAGATAAGGTTACCTACTAGAAAAAATTATGAAGACCCTCTGTGAATGCTCCTGAGTTTCTCGTGTTTCTCCGACCAAAACGTCTGGATGAAAACCTCAGCTCATTTCAAACAAGCTGATTTCCAGTTGGAAGTTATGTAAAGAGAAATTTAAATGAATTCAAATACGTGAAGTTTAATTATAAGTCTGAACTAAATATGCTAATAACATGCATTAACTGCCCTCATTAGGCTGAGACTGTGAATATAGGTAAGGAGGATACTGGAGAGTAGTTTTACATTCATTTCAGTTAAGAATAAAACTTCTAAAAGCCTCTACCTTGAAATATAATTGCCTGGCCTTTAGTTAGATGTCAAACATAAAGTCTGAAGTTTTACATTGGCATATTATTATCTAATATTTTATAATGGCATCTTTTGAAAAGGATAATGGTATAAATGAATAAAGTGTATATTTGAGAAGACAGGAATCCAACTGACTGTTACATGCAGTGAAGTGTTTATGTGGTCTAACTTTGGAAAGTCATTTTAATGTTAAAGGCAGGAAAATGAAACACATTTCTTGAAATGCGTCAATTCTAACTAGAGGCTTCATTGACAAATTCTAAGCAGCAGCTTCACAGTTAAGCAAAACTTTCAATTGCTGAGTACCTGTGCTTTGCAGTAATATATATATAATAGTCTGGAGAAAATTCTATGTAGCTTTGGGCTTTTGTTCGTGGCCATGTGACACTTTGAAATCTTAGATCAGTTTGCAATATTATTTAGACATATGTGTGATTGTTATTACTTTGAATGAAAAAAGAACAACTTTTAGATTATTTAAAATGTTTCAAAATATTTCTTACTTTAACAGAATATAGATATATATCTTTTATAAGATTTATTCAGTTACAGTAAAAGTAGAGGACAATGTATTAGAAAGAATTGAAGGGATGAGGGCCTCCTGTTTCTGCTTTTGACACTGGTACTGGATATAAAGAATGCTGGACACATATGAAACCAGGCTAATATCATGAAATAAGGAGGCCCCTTTCAGCCATCATTTCTGTAGTTCAATAGGCACCGAAGAGGCTGAGCTTGGCAGTGAGAGCTGGGCTGACTAAACTTAAACGGAAAAGGCTGTGGTACCACTATGATTAAATTAATCATATCCATAGAAATATTATTTATCATTCATATTTTAGCACCTTGGACAGAACAGAAACAAGAACTAAAATTCTAATGACACTTTGGCAATATGCGGAACGTGATACTTATGACTATTGCTAATACCTGTATTTCATCTTTGATTTCAGGGATAGTAACTTTTTAATTAGTAATTTCTAATCTTCAAACAAAACTCACTTCTCACCCAAGAACATGAATACTATTGTAGCTGTGTGTAAAGATCTCGCTTAGTGTCCTCTAACATCCCATGATCCTTAGTAATAGGCAACAGCTTTTTGTCATAACTTTGAAAAATAGCAGTATTCACTTTGCAGTGTTAACTCCTGTGCTCCTAGGCCACACTGAGTTCCAGGAATTAGCAACATGAACATATCTTTTTATGTCACCTATTTTAATGCTAAATGTTTGTGCCCCTGGCAAAATTCATATACTGAAACTTAATCATCAATATGATGGTCTTACAAGGTAGGGCTTTGTGAAGTGATTAGGTCATTGATGGCTCCACCCTTGTGAGTGGAATTAATGACCTTCCAAAAGAGGCTCATAGAGCTGCCTTCTTTCCACTATGTAAGGACACAGTTGGAAACTGCCATCTTTAAAGCAGAGAATAGGCACTCACCAGATCCCATATCTGCTGGCATCTTGACCTTGGACTTTTTAGCTACAAGAACTGTGATTCATACGTTTTGATTGTTTATAAATTAACCAGCCTAAAGTTCTTGGTTATAGCGTCCTGAAATGATTAAGATACCTTATGAAGCCACTTTATTTTATTTGGCTTTTTTATAAGGCAACACAGAAACAAAGTCATCAAATTCAATGCTGTGGAATAAATTTTCAATAGCTATCTTTTCAAACGAAAGAGGGTTTTCTAATATTCCTGTTTCCTTCTTTCATTTTGAAAAATAATCCACTTAAATTGAAAGAGAAGCCTATGTTAAAAGCATCTTCTAAAAAATATTTTTTCAGTTTATAGTTTATCATGGTAATAGCTTGGGATTTGCTTTTCCTTCACATGTGTACATATTGACCACCAGAGTTTCTGGAACCAGACAAAGTTTTAGTTGTGCTTTCTTAGGCAAAAATACTTAAATTTTCTAGGTTGTAATTTTCTCATTTATAAAATGGGGATGTTGTGAGACTCAAATGAGGCAATGTACATGCAAGGTAAAGATGATTAAGACATTTATTTATTTTTATTTTTTATTTTATTTTCTTGCTATAAGTTCTGGGATACATGTGCAGAGCATGCAGGTTTGTTACATAGGTATACATGTGCCATGGTGTTTTGCTGCACCCATCAACCCATCATCTACATTAGGTATTTCTCCTGATGTTAACGCTCCCCTGATCCCCCACCCTCTCCCTGTGTCCATGTGTCCTCATTGTTCAACTCCCACTTATGAGTGAGAACATGTGGTGTTTGGTTTTCTGTTCCTGTGTTAGTTTGCCGAGAATAATAGTTTCCAGCTTCACCCATGTCCCTACAAAGAACATGAACTCATTCTTTTTTATGGCTGCATAGTATTTCATGGTGTATGTGTGCCACATTTTCTTTATCCAGTTTATCATTAATGGGCATTTGGTTTGGCTCCAAGTATTGCTATTATAAATGGTGCGGCAATAAACATGCATATGCATGTTTCTTTATAGTGAAATGATTTATAATCCTTTGCTGGGTCAAATGGTATTTCTAGTTCTAGATCCTTGAGGAATTGCCACACTGTCTTCCACAATGGATGGAGATGAACTAATTTGCACTCCCACAAACAGACTAAAGGCATTTCTATTTCTCCACATCCTCTTGAGTATCTGTTGTTTCCTGGCTTTTTAATGATCGACAATCTAATGGGCATGAGATGGTATCTCATCCCAGTTTTGATTTGCATTTCTATAGTGACCAGTGATAATGAACTTTTTTTCATGTTTGTTGGCTGCATAAATATCTTCTTTTGAGAAGTGTCTGTTCATATGTTTTACCCACTTTTTGATGTTTTTTTTTTTTCTGATAAATTTGTTTAAGTTCCTTGTAGATTGGACATTAGCCCTTTTTCAGATAAGTAGATTGCAAGAACTTTCTCCCATTCTGTAGGTTGCCTCTTCACTCTGATGACAGCTTCTTTTGTGGAGAAACTATCATTGTGCAGAACCTCTTTAGTTTAATTAGATCCCATTTGTCAATTTTGGCTTTTGTTGCCATTGCTTTTGGTGTTTAGTCATGAAGTCTTTGCTCATGCCTTTGTCCTGAATGGTATTGCTTCAATTTTCTTCTAGCGCTTTTATGGTTTTAGGTCTTATGTTTAAGTCTTCAATTCATCTTAAGTTAATTTTTGTATAGGTGTAAGGAAGGGATCCAATCTCAGTTTTCTGCATATGGCTAGCCAGTTTTCCCAACACCATTTATTAAATAGGGAATCCTTTCTCCATTGCTTGTTTTTTTTAAGTTTGTCAAAGATGAGATGGTTGTAGATGTGTGGTGTTGTTTCTGACCCCTCCGTTCTGTTCTATTGGCCTATATATCTGTTTTGGGACCAGTGCCATGCTGTTTTTGTTTCTGTAGCCTCCTTGTAGTATAGTTTAAAGTCAGGTAGTGTGATTCCTCCAGCTTTGTCCTTTTTGCTTAGGATTGTCTTGGCTATCCAGGCTTGTTTTTGGTTTCATATGAAATGTAAATTAGTTTTTTTTGTTTTGTTTTGTTTTTTACTCTGTGAGGAAAGTCAATGGTAGCTTTATGGGAATAGCATTGAATCTATAAATTACTCTTGGCAGTATGGCCTTTTTCAGGATATTGATTCTTCCTAACCATGAGCATGGAATGTTTTTTCATTTGGTTGTGTCCTCTCTTATTTCCTTGAATCGTGGTTTGTAGTTCTTTTTCAACAGATCCTTTACATCCTTTGTAAGTTGTATCCTAGGTATTTTATTCTTAAGTAGCAATTGTGAATGCGAGTTCACTCATGATTTGGCTCTCTGTTTGTCTATTATTGGTGTATAGGAATGTTTGTAATTCTTGCACATTGATTTTGTATCCTGAGACTTTGCTGAAGTTTTTTATCAGCTTAAGGAGATTTGGGATAAGATGATGGGATTTTCTAAATATACAATCATGTCATCTGCAAACACAGACAATTTGACTTCTTCTCTTTCTATTTGATTATCCTTCATTTCTTTCTCTTGCCTGATTTCCCTGGCCAGAACTTCCAATACTATGTTGAATAGGAGGGGTGAGAGAGGGCATCCTTGCCTTGTGCCAGTTTTCAAAGGGAATGTTTCTAGCTTTTGCCCATTCAGTGTGATATTGGCTGTGGGTTTGTCATAAATAGCTTTTATTATTTTGAGATATGTTCTATCAATACCTAGTTTATTGAGAGTTTTTAGCATGAAGGTGTATTGATTTTATTGAAGGCCTTTTCTGTATCTATTGATATAATCGTGTCATTTTCGTCTTTGGTTCCGTTTATGTGATGGATTATGTTTATTGATTTGCGTATGTTAAAACAGTCTTGCATCCCACGGATGAAGTTGACTTAATCGTGGTAGATAAGCTTTTTAATGTGCTACTGGATTCAGTTTGCCAGTATTTTATTGAGAATTTTCACATCAATGTTTATCAGGGACATTGCGTTGGCATAACGTTTTTTTGATGTTGTGTCTCTGCCAGGTTTTGGTATCAGGATGATTCTGGCTTCATAAAATGAGTTAGGGAGGAGTCCCTCTTTTTCTGTTGTTTGGAATAGTTTCAGAAGGAATGGTATCAGCTTTCTTTGTACCTCTGGTATAATTCGGCTGTGAATCCATCTGGTCCTGGGCTTTTTTTGGTTGGTAGGCTATAAATTACTACCTCAATTTCAGACTTGTTATTGGCCTATTCAGGGATTTGGCTTCTTCCTTGTTTAGTCTTGGGGGTGTGTATGTGTCCAGAATTTATCCAGTTCTTCTAGATTTTCTAGTTTGTTTGTCTAGAGGTGTTTATAGTATTCTCTGATGGTAGTTTGTATTTCTATGGGATCAATAGTGATATCCCCTTTATCATTTTTTATTGTGTTTATTTGATTCTTCTCTCCTTCTTTCTTTATTAGTCTGGCTAGCAGTGTATCTATTTTGTTAACCTTTTCAGAAAACCAGCTCCTGGATTCGTTGATTTTTTTGAAGGGTTTTTTTGTGTGTCTTGATCTCCTTCAGTTCTGCTCTGATCTTTGTCATTTATTGTCTTCTGCTAACTTTAGAATTTGTTTGCTCTTGCTTCTGTAGTTCTTTTAACTGTGATGTTAGGTTGTCAATTTTAGATCTTTCCTGCTTTCTCCTGTGGTCATTTGGTGCTATAAATTTCCCTCTGACACAGCTTTAGCTGTGTCCCAGAGATTCTGATATATCGTCTCATTGGTTTCAGAGAACTTATTTATTTCTGCCTTTATTTTGTTTTTTACCCAGTAGTCATTCAAGAGCAGGTTGTTCAGTTTCCATGTAGTTGTGCAGTTTTGAGTAAGTTTCTTAATCCTGAGTTCTACTTTGATTATACTGTGGTCTGAGAGACTGTTTGTTATGACTTCCATTCTTTTGCATTTGCTGAGTATTTTACTTCCAATTTAGTGGTCGGTTTTAGAATAGGTGTGATGTGGTGCTGAGAAGAATGTATATTCTGTTGATTTGGGCTTGGTCGAGAGCTGAGTTCAAGTCCTGGATATCCTTGTTAACTTTCTGTCTTGTTGATTTGTCTAACATTGACAGCGCAGTGTTAAAGTCTCCCACTATTATTATGTGGGAGTCTAAGTCTCTTTGTAGGTCTCTAAGAACTTGCTTTATAAATCTGGGTGCTCCTGTATTGGGTGCATATATATTTAGGATATTTAGCTCATCTTGTTGCGTTGATCCCTTTACCATTATGAAATGCCCTTTGTCTTTTTTCATCTTCATCGGTTTAAAGTCTGCTTTATCAGAGACTAGGATTACAACCCCTGCTTT
>NW_022436960.1:20457208-20628634 GCF_009761245.1 Sapajus apella | reverse complement strand
TTTTTTTTTTTTTTTTTTTTGCTTTTCATTTCCTTGGTAAATATTCCTCCATCTTTTTATTTTGAGCCTATGTGTGTCTTTGCACATGAGATGGGTCTCCTGAATATAGCACACCAATGGGTCTTGACTCTGTCCAATTTGCCAGTCTGTATCTTATAATTGGGGCATTTAGCCCATTTACATCTAAGGTTAATATTGTTATGTGAATTCAATACTGTCATTATGATGCTATCTGGTTATTTTGTGCATTAATTGATGCAGTTTCTTCATATTGTCAATGGCCTTTACAGTTATGTTTTTGCAGTGGCTGGTACCAGTTTTTATCTTTCTATATTTAAGTGTTTCCTTCAGGAGTTCTTGTAAGGCACACCTGGTGGTGACAAAATCCCTCAGCATTTCCTTTTCTGTAAAGGATTTTATTTCACCTTCACTTATAAAACTTAGTTTGGCGAGATATAAAATTCTGGATTGAAAATTATTTTCCTTAAAAATGTTGAATATTGGCCCCCACTCTCTTCTAGCTTGTAGGGTTTCTGCCGAGAGATCTGCTGTTAGTCTGATAGGCTTCCCTTTGTGGGTAACCTGACGTTTTTCTCTAGCAGCCCTTAACATTTTTTCCTTAATTTCAGCCTTGGTGAATCTGACAATTAGGTGTCTTGGGGTTGCTCTCCTTGAGGAGCATCTTAGTGGTGTTTTCTATTATTCCTGAGTTTGAATGTTGGCCTGTCTAGCTAGGCTGGGGACGTGCTCCTGGATAATATCCTGAAGAATGTTTTCTAACTTGGTTCCATTCTCCCTGTCACTTCCAGGTACAGCAATCAAACGTAGGTTCGGTATTTTCGCATAGTCGCATATTTCTTGGAGGCTTCGTTTGTTCCTTTTAATTTTTTTTCTTTAATCTTGTCTTCATGCTTTATTAAGTTGATCTTCAATCTCTGATATCCTTTCTTCTGCTTGATTGATTCACCTATTGATATTTGTGTATGCTTCAAGAAGTTCTGATGCTGTGTTTTTCAGCTCCATCAGGTCATTTATGTTCTTCTCTAAATTGGTTATTCTAGTTAGTAGTTCCTGTAGCCTTTTTTCAAGGTTCTTAGCTTCTTTGCGCTGGGTGAGAACGTACTCCTCCCACCTTCTGAAGCCTACTTCTGTCAGTTTGTCAAACTCATTCTCCATCCAGTTTTGTTCCCTTGCTAATGAGGAGTTTGGGTCCTTTGAAAGAGAAAAGACATTTTGGTTTTTAGAATTTTCAATATTTTTCTGCTAGTTTTTCCTCATCTTTGTGGATTTGTCTAGCTTTTATGTTTAATGCTAATGACCTATGGATGGGGTTTTTGCGTGGGCATCCTTTTTGTTGATATTGATGTTACTGGTTTCTGTTTGTTAGTTTTCCTTCTAACAGTCAGACCTCACTTCTGCAGGTCTATTGGAATTTGCTGGAGGTCCATCCCAAACCCTATTTACGTGGGTATCACCAGCAAGGCTGCAGAACAGCAAAGATTGCTGCCTGCTCCTTCCCTGGTAACTTCATCCCAGAAGGGACCTGCCAGATGCCACTTGGAGCTCTCTTGTATGAGGTGTCTGTGGACCCCCGCTTGGTGGCATCTTCCAGTCAGGAGGCACAGGGGTCAAGGACCCACTTGAGGAGGTAGTCTATCCCTTAGCAGAGCTCAAGTGCTGTGCTGGGAGATCTGCTGCTCTCTTCAGAGCCAACAGGCAGGAACATTTAAATCTGCTGAAGCTACACCCACAGCCACCTCTTCCTCCAGGTGCTTTGTCCCGGGGAGATGGGAGTTTGATCTATAAGCCCTTGACTTGGGCTGCTGCCTTTCTTTCAGAGATGCCCAGCCCAGAGAAGAGACATCTAGAGAGCCAGTATAGCTACAGTGGCTTTGTCATGCTGAGATAGGTTCTGCACCCAGTTCAAACTTTCCAGTTGCTTTGTTTACAGTATGAGGGGAGAAGTGCCTACTCAACCTTCAGTAATGGTGGACACCCTCACCAAGCTGAAGCATCCCAGGTCAACTTTAGACTGCTATGCTGGCAGTGAGAATTTTAGGCCAGTGGATCTTAGCTTGCTGGGCTCTCTCGAAGTGGGATCCACTGAGTAAGACCACTTGGCTTTCTGGCTTCAGGGGAAGTGAATGGTTCTGTCCTGCTAGCATTCCAGGCACCACTGGGGTATGAAAAAACTTCTGCAGCTAGCTTGGTGTCTGCTCAAATGGCTACCCAGTTTTGTGCTTGAAACCCAGGGCCCTGGCGGTGTAGGCACCTGAGAGAATCTCTTGGTCTGAAGGTTGCAAAAGCCATGGAAAAAGTGTAGTATCTGGGCTGTACAGTACTGTCTCTCATGGCACAGTCCCTCATTTCTTCCCTTGGCTAAGGGAGGGAATTCCCTGACCCCTGGTTGTTCCTGTGTGACATGATACCTCATCCTACTTCTGCTCACTGTCTTTGGGCTATACCCAGTGTCTAACTAGTCCCCATGAGGTGAGTTGGGTACCTCAGTTGGAAATGCAGAAATCACCTGCCTTTTGTGTTGTTTTCACTGGGAGCTGCTAACTAGAACTGTTCCGACTCAGCCATCTTGCCCTGGAAACTGACATTTTTTAAAAGTAAGTGACTGGAGGGCCACACAAAAAAATTTTTTTTGAAAACAAGGGAAAATTTCTCAGAAAAGGTGATAGTAGAAAAACAAAAACCAAAATAATAAACTGAGCCATTTTACGTTTTTAGAATAATATTATAAATGCGTGATAGATGAATGATTCAATTCAGAGAAAAGGAGCACACAATTGAACACATATTCAGGATGAAAGAGCCAGAGATTGTGTCTGGGAGAGCTTAGAAGCAGACAAAACAAATACATTCAGATTTGACCATTAAATTAAAGCAGGCACATACCAGAAACTCAATGATTTTTTGCAATAAGAAGACTTCAAATGGTGTTAAGGACACATATAAGAAAGACATTTTGTGAAATTTCTTTTCCATAAGCAAATTGTCTTTTTAATATTGTATAATTCTCTATTGAATTAGATTACATGTGGAAAGCAAGCTTGCAAATGGAGAAATATTGTTTATCTGTTCTGGACTACTTTTTCTCTATGTATGAGTGACAGCTTATAATAATTATGGAGTTCACTGTGCAAGAATTATAGTGATATGTCACTATATATGTCAGCTCAAATTTTTGATAAAGTCTTGTAATCCTTTCCTAACTCTGGGCTAAATATTCACAGGGAGCATTTCATTCTTTACAATAGCACCTGTGAAGTAGAAATAATTGAGGAGCTTGAGTGAAGCAAACTCATTCTTGCCTCATCTTTGTGTGGTCTCACTGTGCTGCTGCCACACACATGGCCTCTACATTCTGATCTTTTGTTGCTGTTGTTATTTTGTGAGATCTAAGAGCCTTATTGTAGATTCAGTGAATCTCATAATTAAAAAAGACTTTCAAGGTCATCTAGTTCAGTGTTTCAGCCAAATAATAGATTCTTATTTTTTGCATGTTTCAGAAGTTGGTAGAGGTCTCCCCAACCCCTGCCAGCCCCAATGCCTGAAGTTATGTTTGTCAATTTTGTTTACATTTTCAAAAAATCAGTTGTTTGTTTTGGTCATATTTTATAATGTTTTTCTATTGTCTGTGTTGTTTATTTATTGTCTGACCTTTATTTCCTTCTTTGTACTTATTTTGGGGTTAGTTTGTTCTTGTTTTTCTAGTTCTTTGAAGTTCAGTGTTGGGTTGTTTGAGATCTTCTTTTTTGATATGTGTATTTATTGCCTATAAACTTCCTTCTTAGAACTGCTTTTGCTATATACTTGGTATGCTGTATTTCCATTTTAGTTGGTCTTAAGAAATATTTTAAATTTCTCTTTTAATTTCCTCATTATCCCTTTGGTTATGCAGGAGCATGTCATGTAATTTCCATATATTTGTAAAGTTTCTGAAGTTCCTCTTGTTATTGATTTCTAGTTTTGTAGCATTGTGGTCAGAAAAGAGACTTGATATGATCTTATCTTATGAAACTTGTTAAGGCTTGCCTTATGGCCTAACATACAATTTTTTCTGGAGAATAAGCCACGTGCAATTGAGAAGCATGTGTCCTGTAATTGTAAAATGGAATGTATTGTTCATGTTTGTTAGGTCCATTTGGTCTATGATACAGTTTAAGCCTGATGCTTGTGTTCATGATATTTATGTATTGATAATCTGTCCATGGTTGAAAATGGGATGTTGAAATTCCCTACTAATATTGTATTGCAATCTACCTCTCCCTTTAAATCTAATAATACTTGTTTTATATTTTAGAGTGCTCTGATGTTAGGTGTGTATATATTTACATTTGTTATATTCCCTTGCTAAATAGGCCCTTTTATCAGTTCATAATGACCATTTATGGTTTTTTATAGTTTTTGTTGTTGTTGTTGTTTACTTAAAGTCTATTGTATCTGATATAAACATTCCAACTTCTGCTTGCTTTTGGTTTCCATTTGTCTGTTGCATGGAATGTCTTTTTATCTTTTTTTAGTCTATGTGTGTCCTTACTGGTGAAGTGTATCCTTTACATTCAGCAAATACAGTTAGGTCTTGTTTCTGCCATTTTGTTAATTGTTTTCTGATTTTTTTGTTTTTAAAATCGTTAATTTTTCCTCTCTTGTTTACCATTGTGATTTGGTGGTTTTTCTGTTGTGCTAAGCTATGATTCTTTTTAAAATTTTGTATCTGTTGTAACTTTTTTCTTTGTAGTTACCATGGTGAAAACAATATTTTTTTTTTAGAAATAGTAGACTATTTTAAGCTGATGACAACTTAACTTTGGTAACATAAAAATTCTCTAGACTTTTATCTTCACCATAATTTATATTTTTGTTTTCTTAGTTTATATTCTTATATATTGTAATTTTCTTAACAAATTATGATAGCTGTAATTATTTTTTATCCTTTGAATTTTATCTTTCATACTTGAGATTTGAAAGATTTATACAGCACCATTACAATACTGGAGTATTCTGAATTTGATTATGAATTTACCTGTACTACTGAGTTTTATATTTGCATTTGATTTGAAGATAGTAATTATTGTCCTCTTGCTTCTAGTTGTAGCACTCTCTTGAGCATTCTTTGTAAGTCCATTCTAGTGGTGAAGAATTCCTTCAGGTCTTGGTTATCTGGGATGGACTTTATTTCTCCATTTTTGAACAGTAGCTTTGCTGGGTATAGTATTCTTGGATATCAGTTTTTGTTTCTTTTTTTTTAAGCACTTTAAATATATCATCTCATTCTCTCCTAGCCTGAAAGGTTTCTGCTGAAAAAATTGCTGATAGTACAATGGGGATTTACTTACATGTTACTTGACATTTTTGCTGCATTTAGAATTTTGATAATTTGATTATAATATGTCTCAGAGAGAGGTTCCTTAGTTGAATTTATTAGGGAAACTTTTAGCTTACTAAATCTGGATGTTCAATAATACCTCCAAAAACTTGGCAAGTTTTCAGCTATTATTATGTTAAACATGGTTTCTGTGCCTTTCTTGATCCTTTCTCCCTCTTGAGCTCCTATAATCTGAATATTTGTTTGATTGTATCTTATGAGCTCTGGAGGCTTTCATCATTCTTTTTTATTTTTATCTCTTATTTTTTCTCTAACTGTTATTTCAACAGACCTGTCTTTAGGTTCAGAAATTTCTTTTGTTTGGGTTAGTCTATTGATGAAGCTTTCAATTGTACTGTTAATTTTACTCGTTGCATTTTTTCAGCTTAAAGATTTCTGCCTGTTTAATGGTAATATTTATCTTTTTGGGCATTTCATAAATTTTCTTTTTTTGTGATAATTACTGGAGAATTATTGTGTTTCTTTGGAGGAGTCATGTTTTCATGTTTTTGTTTTATGTTTCTTATGCCTCTAACTTGATAGCTGTGCATCTGGTGGAATAGTTGCCTCTTCCAATTTTATGGAGTAACTCTCATATGGAAAGGCATTTTTCTGAAGAATTATAGGGTGTTGGTTAGGTAGAAAGCTTTGTGTTTGCTTCTGGGTGGATGTAGTAGTGTAGGATTTGTGCAATTTTTTCATTTGTCATCAATGTCAATAATGTCTGTGAGTTCCTTGGTGGCCTAGGCTACAAGAGTATGTGCTGCCAGTGACATGGCTTTGCAGAGATAGACCACTGAGCGAGTTCTCTGGCTGAGGTTCTGCACACATGGGAGGTTTGCTGACTCCATGTCAGAGCTGCTGAACTGGTTTTCAGGTCAACGATGTACATGCATGGTGGTTCTCTTGGCTGGGACTGGATTCTTTGCTGTGCAAAACTGCCTTTTCCTTAGGAGGTAGGTGCTATGTGAGCTCAGGCATCGGATAATTGTCATTCTATTGGTCCTAAGTTCTGAGTAGCTGGTGGCACTTCAGCCACCCATGTGACTGTGCTGGAATGACAGTGGAGACTCAGGAATGGAGTGACATTATGGCTATTGGCTTCCAGTGCAGGATGCAGTGTAGCAGTGACTCCAGTTTCAAGATATCACCATGCCTTAGCATCTTGGAAGTTGGAGGTGTGTACAATGTATGCTTCTAATCCGGAGCAGTGCAGCCATATGAACTCCTGAATGCTCTCCCAACGGGGCCCATGGCTTGTATAGGCTGTGGGATTGTCCTGTAGCAAGAAATGCAGGTGTCTGTATTGGTAACAGGGACTTTTGGGAGCCTACTGCTTTCCTTTTTTCTGCAAAGGGAAGTTCCTCCTTGTTTTAAGTCAATCCCAGTGGAGGAGAGGTGTGGCAGAGGCAGGGTGTTTTTCTATCCTGTCTTTACAGACATTATGGTTTTCTGTGTTCCATATGAATTCTGCTGCTACCTTGCTGTACTCCAGAACTCTCCTTAAGGAACTCCAGTAGAAATGTCGTTGTTCATTTGTTTTTTAGGTCTCTTTTTAGGGGATGAAATCAGTGCCAGGCACCTCTAGGCAACCATCTTGATATCATTCTGAAGTTATGACTATGTCATTCCCTCATATTTTAGATTAATTATTAAATGTTTCTCTGATTTAATGTAAAAGCATAAATATTTTTCTCTGTAGTGCCTATCATGGTCTTCATTCTTTCTATGAAGCCACATAGAATAAACCAAATTTGTCTTTCCCTTATACACCTCTAATAACTTTAAGAAATCTTTTGATTCTATATCTAAATATACTCTTTTCCTAGTGAAATACATGTGATTCCTCCAAACTTTTCTCTAATACATATTCTTAGTGCTGTTTTTTTTTCTTTGAGTGAATACACATGGCATGGTTTAGATCCTCTGTCATCTACTTTTCTTTCTTCTGGATTCCACACGATATTTTATTTTTATGTTTCTTTTAAAATACCATGTCCAGAAAGAAGCATCATGCGCTAAATTTTTTTCTGACTTTCTTAGAGTAGACCAAAGTATTTGCTTTATTGTAATGGAATCTTTAACTCTTATTGTGACCTAAAATTTCATTAGGTTTTGGCCAGCAAATCATATTGTTGCTACATATTGAACTTAAATCCAAAAAGTCTCATATGTCTTTAACTTACAATATCCCATTTAGTCCCCGCTTTCTCAATATGTCCATGAGTAATCAGAACAGTAGAGAATAGTTCTAATGTAAAATTTGGAAAAATTCTGAAATGTATTAAAACATTATAGATATGTTTACTATTGGTTTATGAAATTATTATATGATTAATTTTATTACCACCATTCCCAATATGTACACTACAAATCTGTCACCTAAGAAAATCTACTATTTATTTATGGTGCCTTAGAGAGAATTAATGTCATGTCTGAACCAAAAGGGCTACTTAGCTAGAAATATGACCCTTGAGTTAAAGAACATTTAGCCTAATTTGTCTTTCTTTTGTTAACCAGGAATTCATGGTCAGTGGAGATTAATAGTGGGTTTTGCACTCTACTCAACTTAATTTGTACCTGATCTAACATCACCTGCTGTGCTATACTGTGGAGACTTAGAGAAAGTGACTCCATTAAGCAATCCTGCTGTGATATTTCTAATGTTTAGAAGTCTAATATATTTCTGCAATATATATCCACAGGTGTCTAGTGAGTATCTATTTATTCATCTATGGTAAGCTGGTTACAGAGAGAAATAGATTTCTGCTAGTGTATTATAAACTTGAATTATATTTTTAATCACATCTTCCATCATTAGAACTGTAACCTGCCACAGTGATGCTCCTTAATTAATGACCTAATTTTTATGAGATTCTTTCAATAATTTTCTTTTTTCCCATGTGTTTGTTTATTGCCTCACATAAAATTATATTAGCTAAAGATTAAATAATTATGTCTGGAATAGTGAGAAACATGCCAACCAACATAAGACGTTTGCATAGTGAATAATTTGGATGAGGAATCTAGGAAACAGAGGAGAGTACATATGTGTGACATGTCTTGACATGTGTGCATGTGTGTGTGTGTACTTCAGTTGTATAGAACTTTTAACAGTAAAATCATAAAAATATTTAACATTTTCTTTATTCTTGTAATTTAATAGAGCATAGCAAATCCGCCATGACCCGGATAATTGAGCCGAGGCTTTGATCAACAGCGTGGATGCATTTAAGAGCAAAACACATGAGCACAGTTATTTAAGGCAGTGTCAATATCTCTGCCACATCCTTGATATGACAAAGAACAGAGAGCTAGATGTGATTATTATTTCAAAAATATGTGCAGTGTGTACTGAAGGGGGATTATACCATTCCCTCTGGACCTCCACTCACATCCTCAGTCTTATTGACACCTGAATTGGCCATGTTGCTTAGTAGAATGTCAGCAGAAGTGATGTGTTCCCCTTTGAAGTAGCAACAGGAGCCATTCTGTGATTCTGCCTCTCTCTCTTTTTTTCTACCATAAGATCAATATGTTCCTTATAGTGGCTGTTCCTTCATCTCTTGTCTCAAGATAAATAGGAGGTAGAAGAAACCATTTCTGAGCCATATTAGATAAGAATGTAAAAAGAAATTATTATTGTTATAAGCTTTCATATAATATGTGTTTCACCATTTATAAAAAGTTACCTTTCAGTATTCGGAGCTGTGTGTCAGAACAAAAGCACTGGTGCATATTAAGCAATAACCACACAATTGACAATTACAGGTCATATATAATTTTAAAATTTCCAAATAAGTATTTGTAATTGTATTAGCAGAAAATAGTTATTGTCTACTAGATGTAATATATGCCTTAATTACAATAATGAGCACAAAACATATTCTTGGAAAATTGGTAAGGATATCATAATCAAATTATCATTTAAGTAGTAAAACTACAATAAACTTCAAATCCTTCAGTTGTTAGATTCCTAATTTATAAGATAAAAAATTTAGTCAACTCAATGGTGCTGCAAATATTAGGTCTACATCCTAATCCCTGGAACCTGTAAATATTACTTTATATGGCAAAGAGTAAATACCTTATTTGGCAGAAGATATTATTAAAGTTCTTGAGAGGAAACACTTATCCTGGATTATCTTTGGTGGCCTTAAATGCAACCAATATTTTCTTATATAAGATAGGCAGAGAAAGTTTTGTGACAGACAAAAGGGAAGAGTATGTGAAGGCAGAGCCACAAACAGAGGCAGCTACAAGCCATGGACTGGTAATAACCACCAGAAGCTGGAATAGGCAAGAAACACCCTTTAAATCCTCGAGGAACAATGGCCCTGCTGACAATCTGATTTTGGGGTTTTAGTCTCCAGAACTGTATGACAAAACATTTCTGTTGTTTTAAAGCTGCCAAGTTTGTGGAAATTTGTTACAATAGCCTTGTAAGACTAATATACATGGTAAACCAAATAGACCACAAATCCTGAGACTTCTTTTAAGTGTTCAGGTTTATAGGCCTGGAGATTCAAGTTCAAATAAATCTACAGTAGGAACCATGTTTGTGTATTTTCAACAAATTCTTTACGAAATGGGAATACTGTAAATCTTAATACAGTTTGGGGGGAATATTTGGTTAGGTGACACAAAGAAATACTTATGAGAACATATGAAGTATTTAATAGCTTATTGGGTAAACAATACAAGTTCATGTCTCCAGTTACTCAGCATACAACTTCCAGGCGTATCTCACTATTTCTTAGTTCTGAATGTCATGTATATATATTTTTTAAAAAAACAAACAAAATATACTTACTCTTTTTTATGATTAATTTTACAAAAATATAATCAACACTCCACCCTTCAAAATAATCAATAAACTTTCATTAAACATGAGTTCTGTAGTCCATAGTGAAAAGCTTAAAACTGCGCTTATTTATCAACAAAATGATATAAGCTTGAGAAACATCTACAATCGTAGACTATTATAAACTTGGCTATTTCAAATAATCAGAAAGCATGGAATATCTCATTCTTGTCTGGAATATCTGAGCTTTTTGGATTACTTTGATACAGAGAAGCACCTTTGATTTTTCCGAGCAGCTTCAGAGTCTCAGATAAAGGATTTCTGCATGCACAATTCTGTGTTTTTATAACTTGTAGCTTCTAAGAAAATGGGACCCTGAGTCATACTTCTCAACCTGAGCCTGATATTTATTTACCTTTTACAAACAGGGTTACTTTCCTTTGTCCCAAACACAACACTGCTTCATTTAAATTTTGCCTAAACCCAACCATGGTCAAAATTCTGTATAATAACCCTTATGTCTTCCTTTGCTAGGTGAGGTATTGTTTTCCCCCTCAAGTATTCTTCCTTATTCCAGAAAGTTAATAATCCTACCCTGTTTGGACCCTAGGTTGGTCTTGTTGTCTTTGCCTGTTGGACTTTATTAACAGTTTTGGAAATGCTGGTAAAGAAAAAAAAAAGACAAGTTCAGAAGAAGATAAGATTATGGAGGAATAGAGTAGTCTGATGAGGAATCATTGAGAGGGAACATGAGCTGGAGGCTACTCGACATATTGCGTCTACGGAGGCAGAGATTTTAGAAGCAGCATCAGATCAACTGTGTGAACAAAGACAAATGAGAGGACATTCAATTATTCAGCAAATCTTTATAAACTCTCCCTTTAAATGCAATAACTCACTACATCTTTTGCTCCTACACTAATCAAGCCCCTTCTGGATTAATATAGTAATTTTCTAATAGGTTTCTACTTCGATTTGTGCCTACCTACAGTGCATAAAACACTCAGCAGCCAGGATTACCATTCAAAACGTGAACTAAGTAATATTTCGTTCCTTCATAAAATCCCCTAGTGACTTCTACTATACAAGAAATCCAGAGTCCTTCCATAGCCCATAAGGCTTTATACAATCTAGTCTCTGATGACTTCTCAAAACTTACCCCTACCACTGTTTGTCTGGGCTCAACGTGCTCCAGCCACATAAGCCTGCTGTCTGTTTCTTCATGAGCCCAAAGGTGTTTGTATGCATTGTGTTCTTTGCCTAGAGATGATAGGGAAAGGAAGGGATTGAAAGTGGATTTTGAAGTAACTAAAGGGGCATATTCAATCACATTTATGACTTTGTATATGTCATAAATATACAGACCAAAATGCATATGTCAAAAAATATCAAGTATAAGAAAGAAGATTTAATTGTTGTTACAATAATTTCTGTTTTACGTGTAGACAATAAAAATGTCATTTTAATGTGTACAATATACATTTTTTACTTTTAGAAACAAAATCTAATTAAACAAGGAGCCCCTCAAGGTTAGTCTGACTCCTAGTAGTGCTTAAGGTGTTGTGGTTCTGTGAGTCATGTTCCCTTTACATTTCCATCCTCCTTTCCCACCTTCATTTAAGTTACCTTAAAGGACCAAAATTACCATCATCATCTAAAGACAAATATTTCCTATGGCATTACAAATATTGTATAATGATGGAACTGAGATGAAAATGCACAGACATATGCAGTTTTTACTTGTGAACAATTGCATTGCTTCTACAAATTATGTATTAGACTTTTACTGTCAAACTCATTGAAAGCCCATAAATTTGCATACACTTTACTGATGTGACCTAATTAAGAAGTGAATTGAATTTTATTAAAATCTATGTTCCAGAGCCTCATTCTAATAAAGTACTTTTAGGTGGCTGAAATTGATGTATTGAGCATTTTGACGCCAATATTCTGACTATTTTCAACTCGATGTGTAAACTTTTTTCCCTTGCTAATCAGTAGCATGTCTTATCATGGTAGGTGATAGTATTTTGCCTAGACTACCATTCTAGGCTTCCACATATATTACTAAATGTTTAGATGAGTGATCCATTATAGAATGGTCGTGTTTGTATCAGTGGATGTGACTAAATTTATAGTATAGAAGTTCAAACATTTATTATTTTGATTTCATTTTTACTTTTCATTCTATATCTAAAATATTCTAGAATATTTATATTCATCAGAACCCCACTCTGATACATTTAGATTTAAAATTTTAAGGTCTGTCAGTATTTGTAATACTTATAATTTTATTTTTAAATTTTTAGGGCTTATTGTTCTCACAAAGAGGCTTGTTAATTTCTTATTTTAATATTTGTATTGTTCTGAATAGTACATAGTTCAGTTAACAAAGTTCCGTTAACATAGTCTAGTTAAAGTCTTAGTAAACTGTAAGCCTGTCTTGTGTTTGCTCTATATGGATACAGAGAATGAAAGATTATTATTTTGCCATAAAGGTAATAATAATTCATAGAAAAACTCTCATTGGCTTTAACAGAATATCCATTTCTATGAATATCTATTTCTATGAATATTCCCTTATATCATTAATAAATACTTTTAGATTTTAGCTATGTTTTATAGAAAGTTTGATTATATTGCTTTAAAATTATATATGGTAAATTAATTTTCCTAATTTTATTGTCATTATGTTTATTATTACAAATTATTTACTAAAGGTCTGTGAGAAATAGGAATACCATTTGTACTGTTTTTAAGATAGCAATGTTTTTTCATGTATAATCAATTCACATATACTTTACTCTGTGATTTGTGTAAAATGATTGGCATTTAGAGACGTATAGTGTATGGCACGATAAGAAAATGAAGACATATTTATTCTCTGAATTTACTCATTGTTTGTAACTCTGTTATGATAACACAAAACTTGTTTATGACCAGAGTGTAGAGTCAGAAACATTCACTAAAAAGTAATTGATTGCAGACCCAGTGATATAAGGTTATTTTGAATTTTTGCTTAAATGCTAAGGTATAAGCCTAACAGGGATCCACACTGCATTTTTTTTTCTTATCTGAAATGAGTTCTCCATTCTAAGCATTCTTGTTCTTTATCACATATGATTGGACACTGTAGCCAAATGATAATTCATAATTTGTTTTAAATAGTTTACTTAGTGAAACGATTATCTTTTATAGTTGTTTCTAAAATGAGTGAAAGAATTCAAGGCCTTCCCAGATATGGGTTTATGCAATTTTTAAAATTTACATTTAATAAAATCCACTTTGTGTGATGTACAACTCTGTGAGTTTTGAGAACTTCATACAACTGTGTACTTACTGTCATGGTCAAGAGAAAGAACACTCTGGCTCCTAAAAAATTCCCCTCCTGCCTTATTGAAATCACCTTTACTCTACATGCCTAGCTTCTGGAATTTACTCATCTGTTTTCTGTCCTTATAATTTTGCTTTTTCTGGAATGTCATGCAAGTGAAATCATATAATATGTGGCTTTTCAACTAACAGAATGCATTTGATATATTCACCTACATTTTTATTGTGAACCAATAGTTTGGGTTTATGTTTTTTTTTGTGTGTGTGTTTTTTTCAGTTTGTTTCTTCTTTTAATAGCATTCCGCAGTATGAATGTCAAACAGTTAATCTATGTACTAGTTTAAAGGTATTAAGAGCTTCAAGTTTTGAGGGGTTATGTTTAAAGTTTGTTTAAACACCTATGCATAGATTTTTGTGTGACCATAAATTACAGCTGCTCTAGGTAAATGCTGACAAGAGGTTTGCTGGATTGTATGATGTTTGATGTTACAAAAAACAGCCAAACTATAATCCAAGTGATTATACCATTTTACTTCCTATTGGAAGGTAAAGTGGTTCTTTTTGCTTTGCATTTCTGCCAGCACTTGATTAGTTTCTGTTGTGGTTGGGTTTGGCTTTAATTTTTAATTATTCCAATTTGTATTTCATGGTATCTAATAGTGGAGTTAACCTATGATTCTTTTTTAGCAAAAAATAATGGTAAGCATATTTTCAAGTGCTTATTTGCCATCTGTTAATCTTCTCAGATAAAATATTTAATCAGATTTTTTTCTATTTAAAAAATTTAAGTTAAAATTAATAGTTTCCTTTCACAATAAAAAATGAGCAAATCAAACCCAATAATGTATAAAAGAATTATATACCATGACCAATTGCAGTTTATCCTGGGGATGTAAGGTTGGTTCAATTTGAAAATAAATTAATTAATCCATCACATGAACAGACTAAAAAATAAAATCATATAATCGTATCAATAGATATAGAAAGCACTTGATAAAATACAACATTTACTCATGAAAAAAACTCTTAGTTACCTAGAGTAGATGGACACTACCTTGACTTAATAAATAGTACCTACAAACATTTTACAGCTAACAGTCTACATAATGGTGAGAATCTAGATCAGAAACAAGGTAAGAATATTTCCTCTTACCACACATTTTCAGGGTTGTACTGGAAGTGCTACTTAATGCAATAAGATAAAGACAGAAAGTGATATTATTCAAAAAGAAGTAAAGTTATCTTCATTCACAGATTACATGATTTTCTGTCTACAAAGTCCAGAAGGATTGACAAAAAGCACTTCTGGAACTAATAATCAATTACAGCAAGGTTGCAGGATACAAGGTAAATACATAAAAAATATATTGCTTTTTTATATACTAGCAATGAACAAATGGAAATTGAAATTCAGAACACAATACAGGTATTGATCGACTTACCACCTATGCAACTTACGACCATTCAACTTTACAACCACAATTGCTAGCCACGACTGCTCCACGTCTGGCAGCGCAAACGTTGCCCAGCTGGGCGTACAACAGTATGGATCAGCTTCTGGCAGCACTACCATCTCCACTTGCACCATTTCAACTGTACATATAGCCTACTCAACTTACGACCAAATCGTGTTACGACCGGTCCGTGGTCCCGACCATGGTCGTAAGTCGAGCACTAGCTGTATTATTTACAGTAGCACACCCCAAAAATAAAATGCTAAGGTATAAGTGTATTAGCCTGTTCTCACGCTGCTATAAAGAACTGCCCAAGACTGGGTAATTTAAAAAGGAAAGAGGTTTAATTGATTCACAGTTCCACATGGCTGGGGGGCCTCAGGAAACTTACAATCTTGGCAGAAGGGGAATCAGGCACATCATACATGATGGCAGGCAAAAGAGAGAGTGGGCAAGAGCAGGGAAAACTCCTTATAAAACTGTTAGATTTCATGATAACTCACTCACTATCATGAAAATAGCATTGGAGAAACTGCCCTCATGATCCAGTCACCTCCCACATAGTCCTTCCTTCAATACCAAGGGATATGGAATTACAATTTGAGATGAGATTTGGGTGGGGACACAGAGCCAAACCATATCAATAAGTCTAACAAAATAGTTACAAGATCTATACAAGGAAAACTATAAAACTCTGATGAAAGAATGAAAGAAATAACAGGACAACTACATAAGTGAAGAGATATTCCATGTTCATGGATAGAAAGACTGAATATCGTCAAAATGTTCATTTTTCTCAACTTGATTTATAGATTCAATGCAGTCTCAATAAAAATCCAAACAAGTTATTTTATGAATATTGACAAGCTGAATCTAAAGTTTGTATGGATAGGCCAACACAATATTAAAATTTCCTATACTCAAGAATGTTAAGCAAGAAAATGTATTGGAAAACCTCCCTGCACTTGATATTGATAATTTCAAAGATTTTTTTTTCTTTAAAAAAAAAAACAGGACTGCAGAGGGATAAAATTATGTCTTTTGCAGCAACATGATGGAACTGGAGGCCATTACCTCAAACTAAATAACTCAGAAACAGAAAGTCAAATGCTGAATATTCTAACTTATAAGTGGAAGTTAAGTAATGTGTACACATGGCATAGAGAGTGGAATAGACATTGGAGACTTGGGAATGTGAGAGAGTGAGACGGGGTGAGGAATGAGAAAGTACCTAATGGATACAATGTACACCATTTGAGTGATGGTTACTCTAAAAGCTCAGATTTCAGCACTGAAACACTAAACAATACATGTATATAGTAAATCTACACTTGTGCCCCATAAATCTATACAAATAAAAATTTAAATAACATTTTAACTATCAAAAAAGTTACTTTTCAAAAAATAACCTCAATGATACTTCTAAAAAATGTTTAAACAATAGAGACTCTGGACTGATTTCTGGTTTGACAGGGGTTTGTTTTTAAGGCTTATCAGTAGTCAAAACCAGCATTATTAATGATTTTGAATGCCCATATATGTTTTTCTTTGTGTCTGTCTGCAAATAGGCCAGCATCTATACTTGGGTCAGAATGCATATTTTTGCATATGTACTTGCATTATTAATATTTTGTCCTTTTTATTGATGTTATTTTTATTTCTTGCCTTTGGAGAGAAAAGAAGGTGTTTTAATAACTTCTACATATTCAAATAGAGCTCAATGAAATTATATTAAAACTCCATGAATATCATGAAAGGTTTATAAACTCTTAGATGGCAGGTGTCTGATAGGGATCTAATAGGGTTAGAAAATTAAGACAGTGTGAAGTGGTGGAAAGAGTATAGATTTGGGGATCATATAGATGCAGTGTAAATTTCAAAATTGCCATTTGCCTAAGGAAAAAGTACTAATCTTTCATGGGTGGTTCTTTAATTTTTAATTCATCAAGTTGTTTGTATATGACTGAGGATAACGCATTTATCAAAAAATGGGTTAGAATTAGAAATGGACCAGGCATGGTGACTCAAGCTACTGGGCTCAAGTCATTCTTCTGCCTTGGCTTTCCAAAGTTTGGCTTCCCAAAGTGTTGGGAAGCCAAGGCGGGAGGATCACTTGAGCCCAGTAGTTTAAGATCAGTCTCGGCAATGTAGGGAGACTATATCTACAAAAAATAAGAATAAATAAGCCAGGTGTGGTGGTACATGCCTGTGGTCCTAGCTACTCAGGAAGATGAGGTGGGAGATTGCCTGAAACTGGGAGGTCAAGGCTGCAGTGAGCCATCATCATGCCACTGCACTCCAGCCTGGTGACGGAGTGAGACCATGTCTCAAAATAAAATTGAGAGAGAGAGAGATGATATGCATCCAAATCAGTGGAATTGAATTTGACAGGTAAAATTAACAGACCGAAATCATGTCTTCATTTGTAAATGGGAATGATAATTTCTATTTTGCAGGATGATGGTTACAATATAAATAATTATTTAGCACAAAGGTCAGCAACTGGTTTTAAGTAGACTAGATACTTATACATAAATGACATTGTTATGATTTAAATTATTACAAAATCAATACTATATTCAATATGCTTACACCCCAGTATAGTCACATTCATTTTTCTCACCGTGACCCACAGAAATTCTTTATATTTCACTTGCCAGTATATGACACAACCCTCTCTCTCTCTCTCTCTCTCTGTCTCTGTCTCTCTCTGTCATCTCTACTATTCACCTTCTCTTCATACTGAAATAAGAATTTAAGGAAGCAATTATATCCTTGCTGTATGTAATATACCATATTATATCCAACCCTATCCCATCCTTTGCATTCTTATTCTAATTGATGATTCACCAATATGTTACAACCATGGTTTCAAAAATGCTGGCCTAGCAAAACAAAGAGATATATAAATATGTATAATGCATTTTGAAGTCAACAGTGGTGTATGTTTATATATGATATAGAAATAGTATAGTAGAAGAAGTGCTTGAAACTTTCTTGGAATGTTAGTGCAAGACTTATAGGACAAACTATCTGCACAGCTTTGGGGGGAGATAAGTTTGCAAGATATTAAATGAGAATGGGGAACAGGCAAAGAACTGGTATTGTATCTGGGGTATAGAAAGCGTGGAACTTAGGACAATTCCAAGCTGTTTAACATATCTGGAACACTAAGTACAAGTGTATGCTGTAACTACAGGAAAGATTTTTAAAAACTGGATAGTATGGATAGCAAGTAAAATAGTGAAAGATAATGGTAAGTAGCTTTGTATTTATCTTATATTTGTCTGGGAGTCATTGAACACTTTTAAGCAGGGGAATGAGATGATCATATTTGTATTTTAAAAGAGTCCTATATTGGTAGCCAGGAGGATTACCATGAGTATTATGAGAACCAAAATTTTGAGGAAGCAAAATTTAGACAAAGCAGTGAAAAGATAATGAGGGCCTACAGGAAGACAGTAATGGAAAGTATAGGGAGAATGTATTCAATACATATTTAGGAAGGATTTAAAATATTTTTATTATTTGGGTAATAGGAAGGGGGAGGTAGAAAAATCATCACTCCCCATTTTATTTGATAAGGAACTAGATACAGATGTCATTTTTCACTGGGAATGAGGACACAAATCTCAGTGAGCCACCCAAGATGAGGAACCAGATGGATATATAGGAGAAGAGAGAAAAACAGAAGGTTATTTTTTAAGAGTGTGTGTTGTGTGTGTGTGTGTATGTGTGTGTGTGTGTGTGTGCTGAAAAATCCAATTTCTAAATTTAACCGATTTACAAAAAAATTGTCAGGCTTCTGTTAACAAAAGCTGATATTTTAAATAGATTAAACAAGCAGTTTTGTTATGCTTATTATTTAAAAATGATATAAACTAGTTATATAATAAGAGAGTCACAAGAGTTAACGAAGAAATAGAGATGGATGCCCTTTGTCCTGTAGTTCTCCAGATTGATGATAATATAGGAATAGGATAGATTTAAATTACTTCTACTTTCTACTTCTTTCCCAGGCCCTCATAGCTTACATGTCTTTTTTAAGGTGGGGTAGGATGGGCTTTCTAGGAGAAAGGTAGCTTTATGACAGAAAGATGGAAAAGAAAGGAGGATACATCTTTGGTAAACTTGACCTTGAATAATATTAAAATATATCTGTAATAAAGACTTGAGCAAGATCAAAGGATAGGACTTAGCTAAAGATAATGTATAGCTGTATAATAAATTACTTAAATGGTAAGGTGATTCCAAAGAAAAACCTGATAGCCTAGTGCTTGAATTGTTCTTTCCTCTCGCTTGAGAGGCATAAGAACAACTGCATGCAGTGAGAAAAATAGTGGGTGATGCAAAGATGTTTCAGGACTATGTAAAGGGTTTAGTAAGTGTTGCTCTTAACTCTGTATTTAAATCACCCCTGCTCTCCACCCGCTTTCTTCATAAGAATCACCAGTACAGATTTAGTTTGTACTGTTTTCTTCTCTCCTTGACATTGCTCTAAGGAAAGTTTATTGTTAATGAAATTGAGGCTGTCTTACGATTGGCAGAGTTACTCTAAAAACAGAAATCTTTTGCATTCTTTTGAGGAATAGCAAGAAAATTAGAGGCTGGGGAAAGGCTGATCCCTCTGAAGCAGTATTGCTAGAGAGTGGGCTAAAGTGTGACAATAAACTCTAGGTAAAAAAGTAAATAACGATAGATTGAAAGACGGAAGAAAATAAAGATAAATCCCAGGAGAATCCCCAGAAGAGAGAAATATGATTGGGAATGTAAGATTGATGTCCAGAGTATAACTAAAAGAAAAACCCTATGGTTCAACTGTGGTTCTTAGCAACAGAATTTCAAGAAAGGCATTGCTTCTATTAGATCAAGTTTATATATTTTTATTTCCTCTATTTATTTGTTATATAAAAATATTTTAATGCAGAAATGTGCTAATACATCTGAAAGGAACTTTTGGAATAGCTTGTGTTTCATAAAATGAAATGAAACTGATAATCTCTCAAAGAAGAGAGTAACAACTAGAATCTACTGTGTAACAAGGGATGGATTTAGTTGAATCTTAGGGTTTGAAAAAATGGTATAAGAATGTTATATTCTCTTTTTATTAGCTTTTAATTACAGAGATATATGTGCAGTTTTGTTAAATAGGTACACTTGTGTCATGAGGATTTGTTGTACACATTATTTCATCACCCACATATTAAGCCTAGTATCCATCAGACTAGGATCCTTTCCCTGATCCTTTCCCTCCTGCCATTCCACCCTCCAGTATGCCCTGCTGTGTGTTGTTCCCCTCTATGTTTCCATGTGTTCTGATCATTTAACTCCCACTTATAAGTGGAACATGTGGTATTTTGGCTTTCTGTTCCTTCATTAGTTCACTAAGGATAGTTACTGCACTAACCGATGATATTAACATGGTCTGATTATGTCTGTTTATACTTCTGAAATAAACTCTTTGAGGGTAGGAACAAAGAGAATACTTTGTATTCTCTGTGCCTAGCATAGTATTTTGCTTAGAATCTGAGCATAATAAACCTTCGTGAAACTGAAAATGTGCCTGCCCTTCTGACGAACATGGAGAGGGAGCACAATATCATTGGTGATAACATTGTGATATTGTTGTGATATTGTTGATATTTTTATACACTGCAGGATATGAATAGTCCATGTTTGATAGAAGTAAAAGTGTAGGTTTTTGCTTCTATTGAATATGGACTGTATATATCCTTCAGTGAACAAAAATCATTTTCTGTTGGCTTTTGCTTTCTTCAGTTTGAAAGAACTCAAGATAGATATAATGTCCCCTGTAAGCTCAGCTCTACCTGGATCCTAAGCCCATTTCTATCAGGTAGATATTAGCAGTGACACGTGTATGAATTAGAGGAACAGAGTTACCTGAGTTGCTCTAAAATTGTCATGCTTTACGTGAGCTGAACTCCTAAGAGTATCAAGAATGAAGGGAAAGGGGATTCTTTTCCAAAACCTTATATTTTAAAGACTAGTTATTTTTTGCCTTTCTGAGAATTTTCTGGCATGAAAGCTTTGGGCTTTTCAGATTATATAAGTGTGTAGATTTCCTGTTGTCACAATGTAGTTAACTACAGTTTAAGAGTATTTTTCTCCTGTATTACCTTATTCACATGGGTTGTTTTTTTGAAACCTGAAACTCATGGTGGAAGCTATATATTAGAAAACAGAGAAGGACTGAAATGCACAGCACTTAGCACATTTAGAACCAAAATGCCTGCCAAATAACTGATGGCTACCCTGTCCTTTTGGGAACCAAAAATGGAGGAAAAACAATTAAAAACACACAATGTTCTTAAATAATGGCATAGAGAACTAAATTTAAAATCAGCCACTAGCAGCCAATTATAGTATCATTTATTTCTTCCATATTTTCCTAATCTGTTGGTGGTAAACTTGAACATGGTTTGGGGCAGGATTTGTGTTAAGAGGTGGAGCAGCTGCTAGCTTGTTTCTTCAGTGACACTTGCAAATGCTTTTCTATGGTGACCTCTATCTAGCTTAAATTTATGTAGCTTAGCTAAATGTCAAACAAGCTAAGTGGTGCATTTCATTAATGAAAAATTAATGAAAACTTTGGGCTGGCACGTACTACTTGCTTACAATACATATAATTCATTAGGACACATCCGTCAAGCAAGGGCTTTGGCATGGATCTGGTGGCATTGTAAATGGGCTTTATTCTCTTCCTTCCAGTTAATGAAAGTTCAAGGCTGGGAAAAATACTCATAAAACAGATTTAATGAGTCTTTGGGGGAAGTTTCACAGAACACAGTATATGAGTCATAAATATCACATGCAAAATCTATTTGGCCCAAATAATTTAGGATTAGAAATGACTATAACTTTATTTTATAATCAAAAAGTGCTCCAGTGTTTAGATCAGGAGCTTAATTCCAGGCACAAGTCACCTATTCTTTTTATAGCTTTGTAATTAAGTAGGTTCCATCTTGAACAAAACATTCATAATTTTAAAATATTAATATTTTATCTAAATTGTAATATAATTGGGGACCACATCCTTACATATAGGACATAATTATTTATTTTCTAAAAGTCTCCAAACAGTAAATATTATTCACATTTTGTAAATACAACTTCCCTGATCCTAAGGGTCTGGTGATATGGTTTGAATATACATCTCTGCCCAAATCTACTGTTAAAATGTAATCCCCATGTTGGAGGTGGGGCCTAGTGGGAGGCTACTGGGTCATGGGAGTAGATTCCTCATGGCTGGCTTAGTGCTGTCCTTCTGATAGTGGGTAAGCTCTCATGAGGTCTGGTAGTTTAAAATTGTGTGATGCCTTCCTCCCCTCTCTTGCTCCTGCTTTCTCCATGTGATATGTTTGCTCCTGCTTCACCTTTCACTATGAATAAAAGCTTCCTGAGACCTCCCCCAAAACTAGCAGATGCTGGCATCATGCTTCCTGTACAGCCTGCAGGACCGTGAGCCAGTTAAACTTCTCTTCTTCATAAATTACCCAGGCTCAGGTATTTCTTTGTAGCAGTGGACGAATTGCCTAATACGTCTGGTTACAATAGATGGTAGACAATTAAAAAATATTACTTTCCGTAAACACTTTCTTTCTGCACAAGTAATCATAACTCAATATTCGTGTAGCTGACATTATCATTGGTCCCCTTTGTTTTTATCTCTCTCACTATTTTACTTAAAGCTTTCCTCAGCTTCACTGTTATTATTTTCAAACCTTTAAGGAGAAAGACAAGCTGCTAGAGAAAGACAAGATCCTACTAGTCATGTAGGATCCATGTGGATGAGAACAGGTATTTTGTTTTACTTAACATGGTTTTCTCAGCAAATACAAAAGAGCCTGATACAGAGACATAACTCAAAAATATTTGCTAAATTATTTAAAATATTTTTTGTTTTTATTTTATTTATTATAATTTTATTATTTAATTTTTATTATTTCATATATTTTTAAAAAATATTTGCTAAAATATTAAAACAATAAAAAAGAATGATCCCCTCCGGAAGTAGTTTACCTGCTGGAGAGATGGATTTTTACCTAAAAACATAAGTTGTGGGATTAGTCACCAAAAAATAAATCATATTAACTATGTGAGGTATAAATTTGAGGCAACCAAACCATCTCTTCCGACTTGAGTCACCAAGAAAGTTATTGCAAAGAATGAGATTTCAGTTGGTCCTTGGAGAATAAATTGTTGCATAACAGCTCTTTATTGTTCACGTCTTCTGGGTGGCAGAAACTGTTTTTTAGTGTTTCATACAAGGTATACGTGCTCAGACATAGCCAAGGAAGAAAATGTGAAAAAGGAAAAGAGTGGAAACAGAGAAAAGAGAACAAGTTACAGTTTCCAAATTAGAACTTACATTGTGATATAGATTGAGGCGAATGTGATTGAAGAATTTGGCTGCAACCGAAAAGTTAAGGAGGGAAGGCTGAGAGAATGGGAACATAGTCTTTGTAGCCAAACTTCATTTGCTGAATGTCACTTACCACCACGGACCACGTTTACTACTCTGGGCAAAGTGCGTGAGCTCACTCTGTGTCTGTACACTAATTTTAAAAATAAAGATAATAAAAATGCGTCCCTCATAGAGTTGCCAGGATGATTCAATAAATTAATGTTATAAAGTTCTAAGAATAATACCTGCCACATAGTAAGTATTGTATTTATGTTAATGAAAAAGAGTAAGGTAATTGTGGAGAACTCAAGTAGTCCAGAAGATAAACAAGTCATTTAAAATTTTGAGCAGAGATGAAAAATTATAATGGTGGGGTCATGGCAAGATTAACTTGTCAGCAATATCTACATAGAAAGGACTCATGGAAAAAAATGGTGGACAGAGAGGTTAGTTGGTGAAAATCTTTGATGGTCAGGTAATACAGTGTTTTAAGTTTATGATTGAAATGGAAATCACAATTTTGCTGAAAATTTAAAAAGGAGAGTGCTTGAATAAAATGGGCAGAGGGGTCAGCCCACATAAGAAGTGAGATTTGTAGTTATTAGAAAATTACACCTTCTTTCATTCCCTCTCCTCTCACTTTTCTGCTTTAAATAATGGATTTATATATAGCTCAACTGCTTTCTGCATTTCAACACACTTACTACTGTGTAGTATCCTCAAAATTGGCTATATATGGAGTCACAGATGCCTTTGTTCCGGCACTAGAGACAATGATTTTATAGATATGGGTATGGCCTGGGCAGCAGAGCTTTAAAAACTTCCCAGGTCATTCTCACATGTAGCAAATTTAAGAACCATTGATAATGGTGCAACTTTCTTTGCATTCCCTTTTCTTTGCTTTCCCCTACCACATGCATACAACTGCCTAACATACTATAGTTATGTTTCTGTGAGGTGTCAAAGGGAGTGGCATCCTGAAGCCCTCCTTGCTCCTATTCTTCAAATTTCCTCTTAGCAATTAGGAGAGTTAAATGCCAAGAGCAGTGATCATTCATTTTTCCCTTATTTGTTATGAAAGATTTACATAATTGTGGTATTTCCCTTAGTAAGAACACATGCACCTGTATTTGCGAGATAATGCACTTAAGTTAAACTCTATGATAACTCTATGGATATATGGACCTATCTGAGATATTTTTAACTGGTGGTGGTTTAGTGGACCCAGAACGTTATAGGAGACACTTAAACACAAATACTTCTGTAATTGGAGTTAAAATTGAATCTTATTTTTCTGTCTTGATAATTGGCTACTTTATGAAAAAACAATGTTTGGATTATTTTGGTTGTTTGACGAGAAGGAATTTTATAAGAGGACACCGTGAGATGGTGAAATAGAAGACTAAAACCTGTTTCAGAGGCCAAAAACTCGGAACCAAAGGGCTGCCTCCAACATACAAACATGTTCTGTTTTCCTTACATAACATAGGTCTGCACGTCGTATTAGCTTTGAATTAGTTACAACATTACAAGTTGGAGTGAAATGCTGCTTTACAGGAAATACTAATTTCCAAATTTTTGTAAAATGGAAGAGTTTGTTCATGCCCATACGATACCAATAAGCTAGAGCTGAGCAGCTGCCACTTTAGGTGTGAACATATGTCCATCTTTTTGGCAAATTGATCTTAGCACCCTAAGGGAAAAATTTACTTGTTTTATTTCCTCTTGTGTCTTGGTTGGCTAAGGATGATGATGATGATGATGATGATGATGATGATGATAAAGATGATTTTTTTAAGATATAGCAAGAAGGTGTGAGTTAAACAAAAGCATACATTTCAGTCTATGTTGATTTCACATAATAAAAGTAGTAAGTATATCCCGCTTTGCCTCATACATGTCTTATTTTCTTAGCAGAATGCCATAGATAATGTGCTCTGTGGTCTAGATTTCAGTGTTACCTCCTTGCTGAGTTGATATCAACTCTCACTATGCTCAAGTAAAGGTCTTGGCTGTCAACCAGTATCACTGCTAGCTAAGGACATCGGAGTGGCAGCCGCCAGCGTACACACTGTCTGTCATCAGGAAGCTGATAGTCATCCGCAGACTCATTGAAACCACAGGATCTCAGAATATCACCAGATGGGGCAATCTGTCATGCTCAAGCTGTAGAGGACAGGATGAAGGTTCTTTATATGATTTGAGAGTGCCAAGTGCCACATCCCTTCAAAAGAAAGGCCAACGCCTGCCAATCATGACAATCTTTGCAATGCAAAAAGGTCAGATAGTCTTGTCTTTGTGTATCAGAAATGCCAACTTTCTGTCAATGATGAGGTCAAAAATCTGTACTAGATTAAAAGCATTTGTGCCAGGAACCTCAGACTTCCAAAAGGTCAGCATCAGTGCCAATCAAAATTCATGTACAGAATGGAAGTTAACTTCTGTCTAAACTTAAATGAAATAGCTTCTTTTATTTCCTCACTGAATAATCCAGTCCTCTGCAACTGTATCATCAAACTCTTCCTAAATAGTCTTGGGTGCTTATGCAAACAAGGTTTTAGAAATAGTAACATTTTTTCTAAATTAGTGATTCTCAAAATTGAAGGTACATCAGATTGGGATGGAGGGCTTGTTGGAACACAGATTGCTGGACTCCACTCTAGATTTCCGATTCAGTGGGTCTGGGACGGGGCTCAATAATTTGAATTTCAAATAAATTCCCATGTGGGTCTGATACTGGTCTGGGGACCATACTTTGGGAACCACTACCCTAGATAGTCATACACAAAGGAAAGAACAAATTTTATAGGGCTGTGCTTTTCATATATAAATAGTAGGCATGTAAACAGTTGTGAGCTTTTACATTTATGTTTTTTTTTTTTCTTAAAGTGTTTGGCTATTCTTATTAGCATTCTTTGAATAAACATTACTGTATTTCTTGATGGCCATATGTTTTCTAACATTAAGTTAAGGAAATTTCTAGATGATTAAACAAACACATCCACACGCACACACAAGCACAAACACATACATGTCAGTATAGAAGAAGAAATGCTGTTTGCATTTGTACTAGTGATCTAAATGATAAAATAATGGTATTGATAAAATTCCTTGATCAAATAGGAACAACTACAGCAAAATATCATGCTTGGTGTACTGTCAGCGGCTTACAAAATCTATTCTTTCTTCTATTCTTAATACCTGAACAGACCTCTCTGCTGACCATTGCGGCTGCGTATTTCATGTCTCCACTGGAATATGCAGACATCTCAATCTTAACTGATATGCAAAAGAATACTTGATCTTTTCATTCCAAATTTGACCTGTTAATGTCCCCATCATCTTATTTCGTGGCATCTCTAATCACTTTGTTTTCATTTCTGGAAAATAGACGTCATTCTTCTGTCTAGTGCAACTAATCCATTACCAAGTTCTATTGGTTGATTTTATGTCTAACGTATATTTAAAAATGCATTCATTTCTGTTTATCTCCTCCAGCATCAATGCTGAATAACAAACATCTTTCTCCATGATTGCTACATAAACCATTAAAAATTCCAAGAATGGGGCCGGGCATGGTGGCTCAAGCCTGTAATCCCAGCACTTTGGGAGGCCGAGGCGGGTGGATCACGAGGTCAAGAGATCGAGACCATCCTGGTCAACATGGTGAAACCCCGTCTCTACTAAAAATACAAAAAATTAGCTGGGCATGGTGGCGTGTGCCTATAATCCCAGCTACTCAGGAGGCTGAGGCAGGAGAATTGCCTGAACCCAGGAGGCGGAGGTTGCGGTGAGTCGAGATCGCGCCATTGCACTCCAGCCTGGGTAACAAGAGCCAAACCTCAATCCAAAAAAAAAAAAAAAAAAATTCCAAGAATGTTTTGTCAATATGTTTTCTTTTAAAAAATTTTCTATTTTGCTTTTTATTATTAATCTGAAAACAGAGTACACTTTTTATCATAAATGTTTTAAGCAAGTATATGTTATGAAAAATGGAAGTTCTTTCCTTACTGTCCACTACTCTCTACTTAACTCTCCACTACTTATTGTCCCTTTTCCCCCAAGGAGACTCTTTTTTTTTTTTTTTTTTTTTTTTTTGAAACAAGGTCTTACTTTTTCACTCAGGCTGGAGTGCACTGGCGAGATCTCGGCTAAAAATTCCTCCACTTCCTGGGCTCAAGCAATTCTCCAGCCTCAGAGAAGCTGGAGACTCACTCTAGCTGGGACTACAGGCACAAGTCACCAATACCTGGATAATTTTTTGTAGGGATGGGATCTTGCTATGCTGCCCATGCTGGTCTTGAACTACAGAGCTGAAAGTGATCCACCTACCTTGGCCTCCCAAAGTGTTTAGGTTACAGGCATGAGTCACCACACCTGGCCCCAAGGATACTTCTGATAAAAATATGGCATATGTGTTTTATGTTTATTTGCATATGAAAATATACAAATATATATTTATATGTATGTGTGTATGTGTGTGTTTGTGTGTGTGTGTGTGTGTGTATATATATATATATATGGGGGTTACATCTTTTTCATTTGGTTTTATCTACTTAGTCTTTTTAAATTATAAAATAGTGTTTTATATAATACAGATTCACACTTCTTTATTTGACTGCTACTCTATTGATAGATATTTAGATTTTATATTCTGTTTTTCTCTTTTCCAAGCACTACCATGATCATATTTTTACATGGGTAAGAATTTTTTATTTTTTGAAATTTAGAATAAACTTATAAAAATTGTATTATCACACAGAAAGTCTGTTGCATTTGAGAATAAAATCCAAAGTACTTCACAGGTATGACAAAGCCCTACCTTCTAGTGCCTGCCTGTCTTCTGATCCTGAGACAACCCTCCTCTGGCTCATTCTGTTTCATCCACATTTAATTCCTCCAGTATTCCACATTTTTTGGTTTTTTTTTTTTTTTTTTTTTTTTTGGTTTTCTATGTCATTTTCATCCCCTGGAATGCTCTTTTCCAACTTTTTTCTGGTAACTCTGATTTTACCATCAAGTTTCATTTGCATGATCAGTCCTTGGAAATGTGACTTGTATTTTAATGACTTTATGTTGCCCAATTAGTCAGGGGGAAATTTGTTTTGACTTTATCTTTTATAATATTTCCCTTCCTTAAGTTCTTATCAAAATTTGCATCTTTGTTTAATATCTGCCCCTCCACCTTACCCTTAAACTATAAAATTCCATGAGGGCAATGAAATGTCATACACAGGGTAGTAACTCAATAAATATTTTCTTCAATGTTAGCTGCTGGACCTGCAATGACCTGGAGGTCCTTTAGTGCTCAATCCCCAAACAGACAATTGGTTTTTTTATGATGCTTCCTGTGTACAGCCTTTTGTGTGTCAGATTGCTTTGCTTTGGGCTATTTTATTTTGAGGAAGAGCTCTCATAAACAGAATTGAATTGATGACATTTCAAAATTCATGGCAAACAGTCATCAGCAGTCTACAAACATCCGCTCTTTTTTGTTTTACTGTATTTTACTCTTATTTATTATCCTCAAGCTCATCCTCCAATAGTTATCCACATCTATATTTTGATGTATGTTTTTTCTTTCTACACACCATAGTTTATTTATATACTCATGTATTTCTGATAAATATATAGTACCATTTTATGTGGTTTAAAAGATTGACACAAATTAAATTTAGCTGGAAAGCTTGTACAATGTTTGTTTAATCATTCGTTTTTCTTTCACACCCACACATTTAGCTGTGTGTGGCTGAGTGCAGTGGCTCACACCTGTAATCTTAGCACTTTGGGAAGTCCAGGTGGGTGGATCACTGGAGATCTGGAGTTTGAGACCTGTCTGGTCAACATGGTGAAACACTGTCTCTATTAAAATACAAAAATTAGCAGGGCATGGTGGTAGGCACCTGTAATCCCAGCTACTTGGAAGGCTGAGGCAGGAGAATCACTTGAACCCAGCAATGAGAGGTTGCAGTGAGCTGAGATCATGCCACTGCACTCCAGCTTGGGTGACAGAATGAGACTGTTTCAAAAAATTTTAAAAAGTAAAATAAATAAAGTTTAGCTAGCTATATGTAAAACTAAGTCATTATTCTGATCACAATGCACAGTATTTTACAATGTCTACATGGCCCATTTTACTTATCTATCCTCCACTGATAAACGTCTAAGTTTACCTTTCTATTATTGACGTTAAAAATGGCACACCACTAGACATCTTTATATCTGTATCCTTCCACATCGTGTTGTGCTTTTTCTGGGGTGTATAACTCAAAATGGAATTGATGGGTCATAAACATACTTTTATCTATGTTAGTGTTCCCCAGACTATCTCCTTTTCTTCCTAGGCTTATATCTTGACCGTACTTTTCAGCTCCCTTTGGATTTGGGAATGGTCATGTGACAAAGTACAAGCCAATGAGAGATGGATGAGAGTAACATGAGCTACTTCCAGGCCTGGTCTATAAAGACCCTCTATGTACCTTTCTTCCTAATCTTTCCCGGCTGAAATGGTTATGAGCTCCTGTAAGACCTTAAGGGCCATGTAATGAAGAGGACAGAGCAACACACTGAAAGGAACCTGGGTCCCTGAAACACAGGTCACAGAAAAGCCATCTGACAGGAAGACTGGCAGTGGACTGCTATATGAGAGTTTTATTCTCTTTCAATAACTGAAATTTTGACTTTTTTTTTTTGCATCATTATCTAACGTTACTCCAACAAATATTGTGCTTATATCTTGTTTGCTCTAAATAATTCCAGATTGCTCTCAATAATGGCCAAAGAAAATTACATTTTCAATTACAAGAACATTCTCATTTTCTCTCATTCTACCCAATGCTTGATATGATCTGACTTCATAATTTCTCCAACAGGTAGATTCAGAAGGAAACCTCAGTTTAATTTTTTTAAATTTTCATATTTCTAATTGCTGGTGAAGTTACCTACCTCTGTGTGTGTTTATTAATTGTTAGGGTTTCTATGAATTGTGGTTCATATCATATTCCCACCAATTCATTTGTTTTCTCTCTTTTCCTATAAATTCCAGACATTGAAGTTTAGTTGCTTTTAAATGCAGCAAATATCTTCTCCAACCTGATATCCATTTAATAACTTCATATATTCTTTTTAAATTGGACTGACATCTTACATTTTCAGGAAGGTTAATCTAAAAATTGTTCCTTTAATGCCTTATGATTTATGGGTCTTTTAAGAAGTCCTTTTAGTCCTAAAGACACACAAAAAATCTCCTATACTTTCTTCTACTAGATCTTAAATTGGTTTTATTTCATTTTTACATTTCTGGTCTATTTGGTCTTAATTTTTAAATATGATATGTGGTAGAAATCTAATTTCTTATTTTTCTATATGTTGAGCTAATTTTCCCAATAATATTTACTAAATACAGTTGCTCCTTGACTTGTGAGTGGATTACACCCTGATAAGCTCAATGTAAGTTGAAAATATGATGTCAAAATTTCATTTAGTGCACCTAACCTATGAGATATCATAACTTAGCTTAGATCACTTTGAATGTGCTCAGAACAAGTACATTACCATACAGTTGAGCAAAGTCATTTGACACAAAGCCTGTAATATAATAAAGTGGTGAATAGCTTATGTAATTTCTTGTACTGAAAGTGAAAAATAGAATGGTGATATGGATATTTGAAGTACAATTTATACTGAATGCATTATTAAATACAGTTGCTACTTGACTTATGAGGGGATTACACCCTGACAAACTCAATGTAAGTTGAAAATATGATGTCAAAATTCATTCAGTGCACCTAACCTACTAGATATTATAGCTTAGCCTAGATCACCTTAAATGTGCTCAGAACAAGTACATTAACTTACAGTTGAGCAAAGTCATTTGACACAAAGCCTATATTATAATAAACTGGTGAATAGCTTATGTAATTTATTATACTGAAAATGAAAAATAGAATGGTTATATGGATATTTGAAATACAATTTTTATTAAATGCATATCACTTTTGCACCATTGGAAATTGGAAAATCAGTAAACCTGGAACATTGAAGGTTGGAGACTATTTGTAATTCATCCCCTTGAAATTGATATATACTAAATTGCCATATAAGTGCTTCTGTTTCTATACATTCTATTATGTTTCTTTGTTCTATTTATCTATTATTGTTTCAGAACTGTGCTATTCCAATTCCATAGATTTGTTACATGATTGAATGTGATACAAAAGGGTTCCCATTTTGCTCTTTGAAAAATTATATTTCCACTGTATTAAATTTTGTTCTTCCATAAAAAGCTTAGGATCATTTTATTTTTCCCCCAGCTTATAAATATAATTTTAATTGGAATTTAATTTATTTTATTAAGTAACATGAAGAGAACTGATATCTTTACAATCTCATTATGGATATGACTGACCATTTATTGAGTTCTATTATGCTCTTTATTAGTTTGAAATATTTTTTCATACAGGCCCCAAACAATCTTTATGTGATTAATTACTAAAAACTCTAGATACATAGGATGGTAGAGATAAAGACAATAAATAGAGATATTGTAATAGTATTTACTTTATGGTATTGCATTTAAATTGGCAATTATGGTGATGTAAGAAGCTTATTAAGTTTGTTTATTGATACATTATCCTCTAGTCATGCTAAATTTTTTTATTAGTTTTAGTGTTTTGCCTCTTGATATTTTTGTATTTGCAAGGACAAATATTTACACCTCTTTTTGTTTCATCTGCTTTTGTCACTTGGGCATAACTTTAAACACTATACTGAGCAATAACAAGAAAAGAAAGTAGCCTTTTCTCAAAAACCACCTTAAAGGGGATGCTTCTAAATCTTCTCTCTTTAGAAATAATGCCTTCTGTAGATGAAAGTAGATTGAATTTATAAAGATAAGGGAATTTCTTTGTATTTCATGGGTGTTTATGTTTGTCAAGTAATTTTTTTGAGATAATTAAGAGATTTAGCAATCTTCTTGGAATCCTGAGGGATGAGGAAAAGTACAAGCCACAGATCCCAGTAAGATATAGTTTTTACCCAGAAAACGTTTACAATGTATTCAGTGAACAATTCATATGTAGAGTGAAGTATTCCTCCATGAATGAATAGCATAGCAGAATAGATTATACTGTGTGCACAAGGTACTATTTGGGTAGTTTACACATATGTTTGTTCACACTATCAGTTAATTTTCAAACCTCATCTTTTGAATATGGTAAATTTCAAGTTTCTTATGCAATTAGTGAGAGGCTTGTGATCGCAATCTTCTACATAAGTCTCTGTCTTTTTATTTTCTCTTACATCCTAATTTTTATCACATCATTGCCTATATTTAGAATGATACTACAATCAGTCCTCACCTTTTGAAATCTCACCTTTCACTAAAGGTGGAGTTTAAATGTGCTTTCCTTCCAGAAAGAAGTCTTCTCTAATATGCACAGAAAAAATTAAATATCACTGATTTTAGATTCATTTTTGCTTCTAGAACCCTATGAGCTCTGTACCTTGTATTAGCTTTAACCTTTAACAAATATATACTGAGTTATCACATGTTTTAGGGACTAGAAATACAAAGATGAAAACAAAAATGTTGTGTCTGCCCCTAAGTAGGTCAGAGTCTAGGTAGGGAACTATACATACTTGCAAAGAAAATGTAATGTGATAAGCTCAATAATTTCAGGAACTGATGAAGCAGAAAAGAAGAAATGAGCAGTATACGTGGAGTATAGGAAAACCTTCAGAGAGGAAATGATAGAAGGTGGAATAGAAGGGGGAAGGCATTTCAGACAGAAGCAACTATATCTGACAGAGGATTTTGAGGCACGAAATAATATGTTTTGGCAAAATGATGAATAAGTTGAATAGTTGGTTTTATATATAGCACACATGAGTATGGGGAGTGGGCAGCGGGAATGATGGGAGGTGAGACTGGACAGGTATGAAACACCCAGTTTGTAATGAATTTGAAACAGTATGCTAAATATTTGTGAATTCATTCTTTAAGTAGTGAAGATGTATTGAGAAGGTTTACACATGAAGAAACACAATCAGATTTATATTTGAACAAAATTAGACTGTCACCACTGTGAATGATTTATGAAAGAGTGGAAGAGGGAGGAGATACCAGAGGTAGCTACTGCCAATAAACCAGGATTGTGTTGATAAAGATGTGAGACAGTAGCATCTGAGAGGGAAAGGAGGGCATTCTTAGGTTATATTCAGAAGGCAAATCCAGGAAGACTCTCTGACTTATTAACAGAAATGTATAAGGAAACAAGAGTTTTCTTTTTTGGTACTATTCAGAGTGAGTGTTACAGAAAGGAGAATCAGTGTTATTGGATTTATTCAAGTTTGGTATGTAGAAATAGGAAGCGAGAGAGGAGATTACATGTATGAGACTGCAGCTCAGAAGAATACCAAAATAAGAGTTGTAGGTCTTAAAACAAAAACCAACATCATCATCCACATGGTAGTTGGAACCATGTAGGTGGTTAAGACTGCTCAGAATAAAAATACGCAATGAGAAGATCTCTTGAAAGAAAGCCCTAAATGCTACCAAATTTAGTGTGGGAACTGAAGAAGTGAATCCGTGAATGTAGCCTGAAAATAATACTCAAAGATATAGATGAAAAACAAAGTGTTGACATAAAAAACACAATTCTGGGAATATCTTAGCACTGTGTCCCTAGAAAATTCTGTCATCGTTCTCATTGGGTTTAATAACCACTTAGGTAATCCTTCTGTTTACTGGTTTCTCAGTTCCTTGAGGGCCATAACATATAATATTTTTCAAATATCATACAATCAGAGGCTTATGTAATTAATTTAATATGTTAAACCAGTATTTAACAAATAAAAGAGGAAAGGATAGGATATGCAGGATTGGATTTTAATATCAGAGTGTATTGCATGAAATGGATATTATGACATTCCTGCGAATGTGAAGCTCTCTTGCCCATTCATATAGCAAACAGGTATAATCCCACCCTTTTCCAAATTCCTGAAGCACTTTCTTCTTTGCGTCTTCAATAGGACATTTATAAATTCTGTAGTTCTTCCAGTGGAATATAAAATCCTTGGGTAAAAGAAATCTTTTATATGTGATTCTTCATTATATCCCCAGAATCCAGAACAGTCCCTGGTACTGATTAGGCAAAAAGAAAAAAAAATGAATAAATAAATGATAAAGTGAAATGAATGAACACATTCTCCCCTGTATCATATAATTTTTTTTGTCAGTAGAGTGCACTTATTGCCATGATTATATCCTAGAATTATGATTAATTAAAATAAATCAGTTTTTATTTCTGTATTCAATATAGTTTTCTTACCAAATATCCACTATCTTGAGAAAAATGGGAGCATCAAGGTTAATTTTTTACAGCCACTAAAATATTTATTGATATTTATAGTCACTGTATAATTTCTCACAGATGAGATGGAATCATGCTTGTTAAAAATAAGAATTACAAAAAAATTTCTTAATCAGAATATACTTTGTAACATGAAATTACTGAGACCTTTTATTTGTGTTTTAATAATTTTACTATTTCTGCATTTCTTTTTCCTTATAGACTACTTTTTCCTGTTATTTTTGCTATCAACTTTTAAAATTTGAGAGCAGATGGCCTTGCTACAACCGCAATAACCTATAAAAAAAATGGTGGATACCTGACCATATGGACACAGTTTTGATTACGTAATCAAAGGAAACATATAAACTGAACTGACACATGTATAATTGTACATCTAATTATTTTACTGCATTGAAATTATTCATAAAGCAGTACACAAAAGAACATAACATTGCATTTATACAGTCAAAGCAAATTATTAAATGGTTTATTTTTCATTTTTTACTTCCCCCCACTTGTGCTTATATCCCATATGGTAAAGCAATATCCATAAACATAGCTTTGCCATATGGAATATAAGCACAAGTGCACACAAACAAACACAGTCACACACTCAGTGATACTTGAGAACTGGCAATAGATCTGGGAATAGAATAACTCCACAGTTATTCTATTTTTATTTATTTTTCAATTAATATTTGGAATAAAATTAATTTTTAATTAATATCTGGAATAAAAAAATAAAGTGTCCATAGTCTATTTTAATCTTAAATATTTCCATTTTCTGCTCAGGTATTTAATTTTCTTATTTTGATTTTTCTTTTTTTTTTTTTTTTTTACTTCATTTTTCCCTTTTGTTTTTCACATCAAAAGAAAGTAGTGTATAGGTGAGATGTATTTTTGCTACAAGAACAAGGAACAGATTATAATTATGCATGTTTTAAACTAGCGTCCAAAATCATGGTTCTACAATCCATAGTTTTCTCTTAGAGGAGGGTAGGTTTGAACTGGATTTTCTGTCTTTATATTTTTAGATTGTGCTATAGTGAGAACTAAGAGAAGTGCTATCTATTGACCAGACAGAGATTCATAGATTTGGGCATATCTTGTATCATAATGATATTCCAAGATCTGGTTCTAAGCTTCTCAGTTTCTGGAGCCCTGCTATATCAGAGCACTTCAAGTTTAATAGCTCTGGAACTGATTATTCAATTCACAAATGGTTGATGTATAAATTGCCAACTTGTTAGTTAGAACTAAAACTGTGAAAGAGAGCCAAGTATTCTCTCCTTAAAAGGAAATGGTCATTGGCTGCCAAAATTTCATCAGAAATGTACTTGAGGAGCATGGCATAGCAGCAGCAGGAGATAGCTGTATTATATGAGAAGCTGCTCAGTTTGACAACCTCATGTATCCTTCTCCTGGGTAAGAGTATACATGCCAAGTTAATATAAATATTTCTGCCTAAAGGTCAGATATTCTCTTCTAATCAACATAAAAGGCACATCAATAATTTATCACATGTAGATTTTCATTTGTCTAGACTTTATAGAAACTACACACATTTAGTTAACAATCTTTCTTTAACCTGAGAACATAAGATTGTATATTCCCATCTAGGTTCCCGAGTCTATATTTTCATGAGACCAGGTGGGCTTTGAATTCCCAAACCTTCTTTACTTCTCCCCCACTATGGTTTACAATGGCTAGTATAGTTTAACAATATCCATCTGTGTGAATTTTGCTTCTACTGCTTCTAATAGTACCACTGTTTCTATTATGATTCCTGCTACCACAATTTCTACCAGGTAACAGGTACTGAGCATAAACCAAATGTCAGCTCTCATTTAATCTCCACAACAAAACTAGGGAGTAGGTATGATTATTATTATAATATCATAAGTAAGAAAACTAAGGATTAGAGAAGTCCAAATAGAAAGTGGTAAAGCTGAGATTTGAACTCAGATATATGTCTTCAATCTGGATTCTTATTCAGAGTAATTTTGCTGTTAATTAAGGATGGCACTCTAACATCTAGAGACTTGTAAATGTCATTAAGCCATTGCCGATATCTTTTTTTAAACCAAAACTCAAAAAAATTGAATGGACTCCAAAAGTTGCTTTGGAACATGGATTTTTCTAGATAAAATATTACAAAGAAGGTACTAACTGTAATTTATGTAGCTTTACATCCACGAGGGTACAGTGACCCTGGCGAAATTGCTTGCCACATTAGACTTGTCATAAATATTCTGTGAGAATATTTATAGAGCATGGTAAATGTATATGGAGCTTAGCAAAGCATAAAGCAGCAAAGACAAGGTGCTTGCCCTGAAGAGTTGGTGATTCAATTTAGATGTAGACAGAATACTAGATACCTATAAAATACTTACAGAGAGTTGGTTGATTGACTCATAACCTCAGTCATGGTACCATAAATCAGATGGTTACACTCTAAACATCTAATGAGCTGCTGGGTAGATCAACAAAACCATGTTCTGGCCACTATGAGAGCTGCAGGTGGCTTTATTTGGAAATAACATGGGAAGTGGCCAAAAATTCAGGGACAGATGTAATATACAACTGTCCACATGGCATGCCACATAGTACAACATCCTGAAAAGGACAACTATACAAAGCCATATTCAAAGGAGACCTTTTTGTTGTTATTCAATGGGACAACCTCATTTTTCTACTCCTGAGGGGCTCCTTAAAAGAAATTGTAATGATTTTTTAAATCAGAATTTATCTGAATTTTTATCAGTGAACTTACCTTTTACTTACATATCTATCCCTTGATATTCACCACACCCTAACCCCATGAATACCAAAATCAGCAGAGGCTCAAGGACCTTTTATATAAAATGGTGTAATATCTGCATAGTACCTATGCACATGTTCCAGTTTACTTTAAACCATCTCTGGATTACTTATAATACCTAAAACAACAGAAATGTAAAATGTTGTTAAACTGTTTTTTTATTTGTCTTGTTTTTTATTGTTGTATTATCCATTTTTAAAAATATTTTTGATCCATGGTATGTTGAATGCCCATAAGTGGAGCCCATGAATATTGAGGAACTGCTGTATGCTAGTGATAAAACTATTCAAAAAAGCCAAATAAAGTAGAAGAATATGTGCATCAGTCACAAAATTTCAGTGACTGTACAGTAGATAGAGAGATGGTGCTGTGGAATGAAGTATCAGGAGACTGGGTGCTCCTTGAGGCCACATTGTGTTCTCAAGTCTCCTGGAGACTTTGTGTTCACATTGTTCACTACTGATCACCAATACCCCTGGCAAACATACAGGCATACACATGCAGATTTAAACATAAAAAATGCTTTCCTGCCTACTTTTTTTTTTTTTTGGTTAAGATTTGGAGAAAAAAAATGACCGTATGTCTTATTTCCGTCTAAGCTTGCTCTTTTGGAGCAGGCTGCCTGGTAAGCCCAAAAACATTTCTCTCCTTTTTGCTCCTTCATGTAATAAGCTCCTTCACGTAGCAAGCTTGTGAAGAGTGGGTGTGGAGAGGCCAATAATTCTAATGAGGCAAATTTAAATCAGTGCAAGCATCTAAAAGTCTGATTGTGGCCAAATATTAATTTGTATCTGCTAGCCCAGCTTCATCAGTAATAAAACTGACATTTTCTCTCCATCTGTCTGACTTTATGTTCTGCTCTCAGTTGATTCAAAACTTGAAAGGAAAGAGAATGTGATTAAATTCCAATACCTATAATAAAAGAGTATTGAATAAATGGTTCAGGTAAATTAGCAATAAGAAATTAAAAAGCAGGTTAGGTTACATATGAGCTTGTTAATGTCTTTGTTTTAAATTATCATGTGTTGTTGATCCCCTTGATGTTAGGATCTATATTACAGTCATCTTAGTAGCAATTAGCACTTAATAGTTACAGACATATAGTAGGTGTTAACTATACTTAGTGTTAACTATACGATAAAATAGACTTGCTTATTTTTAGTTCTAAATTATACATGTACTCATATATTAAGCTGGTGCAAAAGTAATTGCTGTTTTTGCATTGTTGAAATTTGTCATTTGTTATTGGAATACATTTTAAAATAAATGTCATTATGTTATACATTATTTTAATGCACTTTTTTTGCTTTATTTTTTTGCTAAGAACTTATTGCTATTTATTTAATATTTATTTTAAACTATGGAATTGTTACGCAAAAAGCAAATTTAAGCAATTTTTAAATTCAAGTTCAAAATAGGTCACAAAGAGGTGGAGAAAACTCACAACATCAACAGCACATTTGGCCCAGGAATTGCCAGCAAAGGTACAGCACAGTGGTGATTCAGGAAATTTTGCAAAAGAAATAAGAGCCTTGAAGATAAGTGTAGCGACTGGCCATCGGAAGCTGACAATGACCAATTGACAGCAATCATTGAAGCTGATCCTCTTATAACTACAAGAGAAGTTACTGAAGAACCCAATGTCAATTATTCTACAGTTGTTTGGCATTTGAAACAAATTGCAAAGGTGAAAAAGTTCAAAAATGGATACCTCATGAACTGACTGAAAATTTTTTAAAATTGCCATTTTGGAGAAGTGTTGTCTTCTCTTATTCCACACAACAATGAACCACTTCTCGATTGGATTGTGATGGTCAATGAAAAGTGGATTTTATACAGCAACTGGAGATGCCTAGCTCAATGGTTGGACAGAGAATAGCACCAAAGCACTTCTCAAAGCCAAACTTGCACCAAAAAAGGTCATGGTCACTGTTTGGTGGTCTGCTGCTGGTCTGATCCACTACAACTTTCTAAATCCTGGTGAAACTTTATGTCTGAGAAATATGGTCAGCAAATTAAGGAGCTGCACTGAAAACTGCATCACCTGCCACCAGCATTGTTCAATAGAAAGGGTCCAATTCTTCTCCATGACAACACCCCACCGCATGTTGCACAACCAATGTTTCAAAGGTTGAATGAATTGGGCTATGAAGTTTTGCCTCATCTGCCATATTTGCCTGACTTCTCACCAACTGACTACCACTTCTTCAAGTATCTCAACAACTCTTTACAGGGAAAATGCTTCCACAGCCAGCAAGATGCACAAAATGCTTTCTTGGAGTTCATCAAATCCCAAAGTGTGAATTTTTACTTTACAGAGTGATATTAAAAAATACTTCACTGAGTTATATTAAAAATAACATTATAGTACATTATATTCTGGACGTTATGTGGGATCACTATTTAACATGTTGTCATGGAAATACAAAAAGTTATATATTTGAAATACTAGCATATAAACTTTACTACTAGGGCCTGAGAGCAGACACTATATTAAAAACAAGTTGTAGAAGATTGAATTTTGGAATAGAGATGTGAAGAGCGCAACAGACTCTTTCCCCAGCAAACAGCCATGTAAATGAAGAAAATTATTTAAAAAAAATAGTAAAGTATCTGTAACTTATCCTTAGGGGTTACAGATAGTTACAGATAGCTGGAGAGGGTAGTTGAAGGAGATAGTGGAGATGGTTAATTGATATGAAAATGTAGTTAGTAAGAATGAACAAAACCTAGATTTGTACACTGTTGTGTACAAACTGTCTATTCTCTACCTCTGAGTTCAATTGTTTTAATTTTTATCTTCTGCAAATAAGTGAGAACAGATGAAGTTTGTCTTTCTGTGCCTGGCTTATTTCACTTAACATAATGACCTCCAGTTCCATTCAGATTGTTGCAAATATCAGGATATTATTCTTTTTTATAGCTAAATAGTACTCCGTTGTGTATCTGTATCACATTTTCTTTATCCATTTGTCTGTCGATGGACACTTAGATTGCTTCCAAATCTTAGCTAATGTGAGCAATGCTGCAACAAACATGGAAGTGCAGATACCCATTTGATATATTGATCTCCTTTCATTTGTACACTGTTGGTGGGAATGTAAATTAGTTCAAACATTGTGGAAGACAGCATGGTGATTCCTCAAGGATCTAGAACTGGAAATACCATTTGACCCAGCAATCCCATTACTGGATATATACCCAAAGGAATATAAATCATTCAACTCTAAAGACACATGCATGTCTATGTTTATGGCAGCACTATTTATAATAGCAAAGTCATGAAACCTACCCAAATACCCATCAATGACAGACTGGATAAAGAAAATATGGCACACATACCCTATGGAATACTATGCAGCCATAAAAAAGAATGAGATCATGTCCTTTGCAGGGATATGGATGAAGCTGGAAGCCATCATCCTCAGCAAACTAACACAGGAACAGAAACCAAACACTAGATGTTCTCATTCATAAATACGAGTTGAACTCTGAAAACATGTGGACACACGGAGGAGAACAACACATACCAGGGCCTGCTGGGTTGTAGGGGACAATGGGAGGGAAGTTAGAGGATGGGTCAATGGGTGCAGCAAACCACCATGGAACAGGTATATCTATGTAACAAACCTGCCTGTTCTGCACATGTATCCTGGAACTTAACGCAAAATAAAATTTAAAAAAAGACCTAGTATTTGATAGCAGAACGGTGTGTGAAGCCTGTCAGTGGGTGGTGGCGGGGGCGGGTAGGGGAGGGATAGCAGGGGGTGGGGGGATTAGGGAGGGATAACATTAGGAGAAATACCTAATATAGATGATAGGGGGCATGGATACAGCAAACCACCAAGGCATGTGTATACCTATGTAACAAACCTGCACATTCTGCAAATGTACCCTAGAACTTAAAGTATAATTTAAAAAATAATCAGACATTTAAAAAGAGCTAAAGGAGTATAATTGAGTTGTTGATATTATAAACCATAAATGCTTGAGCAGATAGATACTCAATGTACCATGATGTGATTATCACATATTACATTCCAGTATCAAAGTACCTCGTGTATCCCATAAATATCATGAATATGTACAACTCACAATAACTAAAAATTGAAAAATTGAAAACAGTAACTATATTTGCATATGTCTTCTCTTAACTGACGTGGAGAGTAATAAATGCGTATTTTTATTATTTAATATTTATGTAAAATTACATAAACAGATTTTTAAAACTTGTATAACATATGAAAATGTAATATATTTGACAGTAACTACACATAGGAGGGGATGGGTCAAAACTTTAACAAGAGTAGAAAAATGGTATCAAATGGTAACCTAAATTCTTAGGCAGAAAGAAGAGAACCAGAAAGAATAGAAGCATTAAAAACTTCATAAATATGTACATCTTCAATGTCCTTGTCTCAGCTTCTTTTAAGACATAAGATTATATAAAGTAATAATAATAGCCATGTACATGGGTGCAATGTATTTAACTGCAATAGTCCAAGTGGGAGCAGGGAGTGAAACTATGTAAGTAAATTTTCTATATTTTACTAGAATTAAGTATAACTCTGAAGTACATTCATATATATACACATACACATCTACTTATACATACATATTTATGTCTATATCTACATAGATAGTAAACTAAGAAGATAGTTAAAAGTACACACAGTTTAAAAAATTATTAAATAAATTAAAGTGTTACACTAGAAAATATAAAAAGGCTATGGAGGAAAAGGTGCATGAAACAGACATGAAACATGCAGAAAATAAAAAGAAAAATGACATATATAAATCCAAAAATATTAATAATAAGTTTAAAAGAATAAAATAATTAGAAGGCAGACATTGTCAGATTGGATGAAGAAGAAATGTCCCACACTATATTGTCTGCAGGAGACACAAAATTTAAAAATACAGGTTTTAATTAAAATAATTGAGAAAGATTTATTTTTATTTTCTGTATGTCTTATGCCTGTTTTTATATTTTCTAGTGTAACATGTCAATTTGCTTAATAAGTTTTTCCTCTGTGCACATGCACTATAATATCCCTCCTTTCATAAGGAAACTAGTCATATTGAATTAGGGCCAATCCTAACAGCTTAATTCTAGCTTAACCACCTGTTTAAAAATCTTATTACCAAATATAATAACATTCTGAGGTACTAAGAGTTAGAGATTCAACATATATGTTTTAGGGGAAAGCAGTTTGGTCCATTATACTCATTTTTAATAGTGGATAGGAGAACCAGTCAAAAGCTTAGCAAGGAAACAAGAGTCGAACATTATAAGCCATTAGGTTTGACAGACATCTTTAGAACACTTCCCTCAACAGCAGCAGAATATGTATTCATTTCAAGTGCACATGAAACATTCTTCAGGATAGACTCTGTGCTATGTCATAAAATGAGGTGTTAATAAGTTAACAGGACATGATGTCATGCAAAGTATTTTCTTTGATCACATTGGAATTTAATTAAAAATAAAAATAGATGGAATATTGGAAAATTCACATATGTGGAAATAACACAATCATATGTAACAAGTGATTAATCAAGCAATCACAAGGAAATTAAAAAATACCTTATGATGAATGAAAATAAAAACACAACATACCAAAACTTATGAGATGCTGGTAAAGTAGTGCTGCAAAGGATATTTATAGCCTGTACACACTGATATTAAAAAATAAATATCAAATATAAATAAAATAAGTTTTATCTCAAGACAATGAAGACACAAAATCAATTAAATCCAAAGCAATTAGAGGAAAATAAATAATAAATATTGGAGCAAGAATAAATAAAATACGTAAAACCAAAATTTGGCTCCTTGGAAAAATCACCAAAATTGAAAAACTTTTAACTAGACTGACCAACAGAAAATTTGAGAAGTACTAATTACTAAAATCAGAAGTAAAATAGAACACATCACTATAAACCTAGGGAAATGAAAACATTGTAAGGGAATACTATGAAAACTATATGTTAAGTTAAATAACTTAGATGAAATGGACAAATTTATAGAAAGACATAAACTACTAAAATCAACTAAAAAACCCCTCAGTGAACCTATAACAAGTAAAGAGATTGTATTAATGATTTACAAACTTCTTGCAAAGAAAATTTAAGGCCCAGACCCAAACCACTTTACTAGTTAATTCTACCAAGTATTTAAAAAAGAATTAGCCTCAATTCTTTATAAGCTTTTCCCCAAACCCCAATCAACTTTCTACTAAACAGTCCCCACCCCCCCAAAAAAGCAAAAAAACCTTCCCAACCCATTCTATAGGGTTTATTATTTTCCTTATATAAAAAGCAGGCAAAAGCATCACTAGAAAAACAAAATAAAATCAAATTACATACTCAATTTTTTTTTTCTCAACCTGACAAGGAACATCTGCACAAAAATCAAAGCTAACATTATGCTTATTGGTAAAGGACAGTAAGATTTCCCCCTAAAATTATAAAACAAAAGTGCCTACTCTCAATTTCTATTTAATATTGTACTGAAGAGTCTAGCCTAGTCAAATAGGCAAGAAAAAGTAATAAGGCAACAAGATTGGGAAGAAATAATTAAGCTTACCTATATTTAAAAACATGTAATCTTACAAAAATCGACATACACAACAAAACTATTAGACTTAATAAACAATTTCAGCAAGTTTGCAAAATGCAAGATCAACATACAAAGTCAATTATATTTCTATACACTAATAATTAATCAAAACCTATTTTTAAAAAGTAATTCTATCTACAATAGCATTAAAACAAACATCACATTTAGGACTAAAACACAGGAAGTGCAGGACATGGAAAAATGTAAAACATCAAATAAATTAAAAGACATCCCATGTTCATGGATTGGAAGACTATTATTAAGATGGCATTATTCCTCAAATTGCTTTACCAATTCAAGGTGATCTTTCTTAAATTTCTAGCTTGTTTTCTTGAAAACAAATTGACAAACTGATTCTAAAATGTATATAATATAGAATAAATAATATATATTTATATTAATATATAAAATTAATATATTAAATATAAAATATATAAATATTCACTCATTTTATAAATGTATTATTATATGTATTGATATATTTTAATAAAAATGTGAATTATAAAACAGAATACTTAAAATGTTTAGAGTAATAAATATATATATATTTTTTCAATGCTGGTTTGTCAATCCTTGGTCTCAAAATGATCTTTAAAAAGAAAATCAAATTTTGAGGACTCAGTTTCTCATTTCATACTTAATGTACAACTACCATAGTAAAGGCAGTGGGTGCTGATTTATGGTTATTCTTATATGCCACTTGAATGGAATTGAGAGTCCTGAAATAATGCCTGTGATATACATTAATTTAATTTCAACTTACAAGTCAATGGAGAAAAATGACTTTTCAATAAGTAACACTGGGACAACTGGATATCCATATGCGAAAGAATGAAGTGAGACCTCTTCATAATGTATTACTGTGACCTGGTTCCAGTGTGCAGGGGAGACTCAGCTCCCCTGAGAGGATGTTCTTCCAGGCTCTTGGTCTCTCAGTTACCCAAGAATGGGAGAAGGGACCACGCTGGGTATGGTACACTTGCGAATAAATATTGGACCCCAAAGAGTGTTTGCAGAAAGTAATTTATTTAGGCAGAGAAAGAGAAAAAGGAGAAAGAAAACGATAAGAGAGAAAAAATTCCATGAGATTGTGGAAGAAGACCCAAATATGGAATCTGAAGAGGTGTGGAAGAAGGGGACTTTTAACCTGGAAGGAACTCCTTCCCCCTTTAAGTTTCCAGGCCTATGAAAGGAGTTCCTTTAAACTTCCGCTGGAGTGATTGATCTTTGATTCTTTCCCAAGTGTGCAAAAATTCAAACAAAGACCTCTAATCCCTGGATGGAAAGGTGGGGAGGCATGGTGCTGGGAAGTTCTTGCCCTTGAAACTACGCCCCATTGTGGACCAGGGAAGAGAATATATTCCCTCATTACTTTCAGACAGAAGTAATAGCCAAAGTAAAAGTATAACTTTTACACAAAAATCAGCTCAATGTATCAAAACCCAAATCTAGGCTCTGAAATTATAAAATTCTTACAAGAAAACATAATAATAAATTATATAAAATTCTTAGAAGAAAACATAGTGATAAATTATTGTGACCTTTAAGCAATGGTTTCTTATAATACTAAAAGCAAAAGAGGCAAATGAAACAGTGAGTAAATTAAACTGAATAAAAATTTAAAAATTGTACTGTAAATAATACTATCAAGACAGTTATAAAATAACTCACAGTATATGAGAAAGTTTTATAAATCTTATATTTGTTAAGGGTTTAGTATCCTGATTCTATAAATAATTCTTACAACTAAATAATTAAAACATTCAAATAGCCCAATTAAAAACTGAACAAAGCTTTGAGGAGATATTTCTCCCAAGAAGTTATACAAATGAGCATATAAAAAGATACTTAACACCATTATCCATTAGGTAAATGCAAACTAAAACTACTGTAAGATAAACCTTCACATCCTCCTAATTTCTATAAACAAAATGAGAGATAATATGAGATGTCACAGAAGTAGAACTTTCACAGACATCCTCACAAATGTAACAATTTAAAATGTTGCAGCCATTTTGAAAGACAGTTTGTCAGTTCCTTAAAGTGTATACATAGAGTTCCCATATAACCCACAATTTGATTTCTAGTTGTATACCCAAGAGAAATGAAAACACATACTCAAAAAAAAAAAAAAACTAAAAACTTAAGAATGTTTACAGCAACATTATTCATATTATATTCAAAAATAGAAAACCACAAATAATCCATTTTGATTTTTTTTCTCGATAAGTCAACTTGGGTAGGCTACAGTCCCCAGTTATGTAATCAAACACCATGATAGGTTTGTTGTGGAGGTATTTGGTATATGTAATGAAAGTCAATAATCAATTAACCTTAAATTAAGAGGGATTATTCAGATAATCTGAATAGGTCTTATTTAATTAGCTGAAAGTCCTTAAGAGCAGAGCTGAGGCTTCCCTGATGAAGAAACTATGCTTTGGTGAACAACAGCTTCAGCCATGCCTAAAAATTGTAGCTCATCTTTTATCATGGCCTTCCTAGTAGATTTTGGATTTGCCTCACCAGTGCTTATAATCACATAATCCAATTCATGGCAGTAAATCTTTTAACAGGTATCTCCTACTGAGTTCAGTTTTTAAAATTGAACCTTGAATAGTGCATCTGCTAATTGATGGGTAAATAACAAAATCTGCCTAAGGCAGATTTTGGCAGTAGAAAGAAAAAAGTACTCATTCATGCCACCTGATGTACACACCATGAAAACATTGCACTAAATGAAAGAGGCTAGTCATGAAAGAACACAAATTGTATGATTTTGTGATTCTTTTTATATGAAATATCTAGAGTAGGAAATCTATAGAGACAGAATGTAATTACTGAGGGCTAGGGGAGTGGCATGTGGTATGACTGCTATTGCTTAGTGGGGATTCTTTGAGGAGTGATGAAAATATTTCTAAACTTAGATTGGGTTAATTTTTGATTCTATGAGTATACTATTCTTATGGAATTATATACTTTTAATGAGTGATTTGCATGGCATATGATGTATATCTCAAAACAAATGTTAGAAAAATAAGAGAAACTTGTCAAAAAGACACCCATTGGACAAACATAGAACAATATAAGTATCAAAATAAATAATGATACCAGATTACAAGCATTGAAAAAAATAAATTACATGTGCCAATAATAATATGAGTAAGTGTATCAATGAGTGTATTGTCATTCCTTGTGATATAATACCAACTATTAAATATAGAAACAGTGATAGAAATGAAAAGTCACCATTTGGCAATCATATTGTGCTTTAGGTGAGAATCATCAGAGGATGCCAAGACTGGTCAGTGGAGTCTTATGGGAACAGGATGTTGACACAATCTAAGAAAATCTCCCCATAAAATTTTACTTATTACAAAGGGTAAAACATGTTATTGTGTATGAAGAAAGCTAGCAGAAATGTCACCCACTCGTCATGTTTACAACACCAGTGATAATAGTGAGGGATTGAACTTATGTCTCTTACGATGTGCTACACTGCGCAGCATCATACCTGGGATGTTTCTGCTAGGAATGCTAAACCTGAGTCTGCTCAGGAGGGGAAACATTGGGCAGACATTAACTGGGGGCACCTAGACTCTTTGAAGGTGTCAAGGATGTGAAATGTAAGGCAAGAGTGAGAGAGAACTTTGGATTGAAGGAAACTGGACCAGATTGGAAAGAAGAGCTATTGAGACATTTGGCCTAATTGGAAGAGAGTGTGTGGATTGGATTATAGCATTGAAACAGTGTTGAGTTCCTCACTTGGGGGTTGGATGGAAACAAAATATAATGTTTTTGTTTGTTTGTTTGTTTTCTGAGAGAATCTGGAATATTTTCTGTGAATGGGGCAAATAAGATAAAACTTTAACTGTGGGATTTGGTTGAAAGTACAGAGTTCTTTCTACTACTGTAACAATACTTTATGTTTGAAATCGTTTAAAAATAATATTTCTGTAAATTATTTATTTTTTCAAGGGTTAATTACTTGGTCTAGACCCAAATTTACAAATCTAAAATTCAACAGGTTCAAGGAACAAACAAAGGAGCAAAGCAGACTAAAAGCTTTTTAGTTTGTTTTGGCCTCTAAGTACTATTTGATTTAAAAAGTAAAAGTCTAGATTAAGGGATTTAGGGATGGATACCAAGAAATTTCTACTCCAAAATCTAGTCTAATAAGAGATTGAGAACTTCTCAAATAATAAAGTGATGAACAAGAATGCTTATATAGGACTCAGCATTAAAAACATTCTGTGAAAAAAGTTTTCCACTGTCTAAAGAACAAATGATTTGTAAACATTTCTTGACTCATAGCTTATATATTTTCTTACAATATTTTATATAACAAATTTCTTGTTGAATTATTTCAAGTGACTCTTTTCTGAATAATGATATCCTTCATGTTCAATATTAGGCGAAAACTCTTACTCTTGGTCCTAGAATATAATTACTTTTGGTTTTCAGCTTTTTTTTTTTTTTTCAGATTCTTTCATCACATATGACTTTAGTTATGGGTGAATCCAGTGCTTTTAAGAAGAAGTGAATGTTTATTTTGTATCATGAACTCAATATTTGAATTGGCACACACCTTAACAATTAATTTGATACTGTTGTTGTTTAACACAGAATTAGCTTCTATTGTGGTTTTGGAAGACATTCAGCATGAAAAATCAATACGATATGAAAAGGCTAATATGGTGTAAATTATATTGTTATGACCTGGCCAGAAAAGCTGTTCCATAACTTCATTCAGTTTATATTGTGAAAATAAGTCAGACTGACACACTGCCAAAAGCAATGCCATGTTTATTTACAAAATCATAAACCAAGGAAAATTAGAAATTGACTCACTAGTGCATGATTTAATTTTTGAAAGAGAGTACAAAGTCTTCAAATACTTTTAACACTCTCTTTAAAAATAAAACTTCGAGTTATTTTTTGTCATACATTCAAGGCAGTCTGAGAGTTCAACAGTATACCCTATAGGTAGCAAGATACTGTGGCAAGGAGTATATATTTTGGATTTAGATAGACATTGATTCAACTATTGTATCTGCATCTTACCATGTTTGATCATAATATTATTTTAGCTTACTAATCTTTTTTATAATTTTACCAAGGCGCTGTGTAAAAGAATTAAGGACACAATTATAGAGTATCAAATATGAAACCTCATAACTACTAACTGATGTGGTTTGGCTGTGTCCCCACCCATTATCTCAACTTGAATTGTGTCTCCCAGAATTCCCACATGTTGTGGGAGAAACCCATTGGGAGATAATCGAATCATAGGGGCCAGTCTTACCCTTGCTATTCTCATGATAATGAATAAATCTCACGAGATCTTATGGGTTTATCAGGGGTTTCCACTTCTGCATCTTTCTCATTCTCTCTTGCCACCACCCTGTAAGAAGTGCCTTTTACCCACTGTGCGATGATTGTGAGACCTCCCCAGTCATATGTAAGTCAAATTAAACCTCCTTTTCTTCCCAGTCTCAGGTGTGTCTTTATCAGCAGTATGAAAAAGGACTAATACACTAAACATTAAAAAATTTCCAATTGCCTTCCCATTTCATTCACTTATTTTTGGGTAGTTTTAACATTTTTTTCTTCTGGTTTCTCATGATGATTTTATATTGAAATAACATAGGAAAGTTTACAAAATTGCTGTTTTCTTTAGTACACAGCTTGCTTTTGGAAATATGCTCATCATTCCTAGCTTCTTCATGTCAAAATGATGGCTTCCCTCAGAAGAATGACAAGAAAACATAGGCATTGCAAATAAAAACTCTTGAGAATTACAGGTAATCAACTGAAACTGAGCTGTGACCTGTAAACATATACTGTCATTAAAATGTATGCTTTGGGGAAGATTTAACAGTTCGATGCCATTCAGTGCCCTACTCAGAGTTCATATGTGAAGAGGAGTTCATGTTGTATTAAAGGAAACACAAAAGATAATCCTGGAGAGGAATGGTCATTGAACTGAGTGGTCTGAGTAGTCTATCAAAATGCCATTATAAAATTTATGGAAAATCAGCTTCACCAAATCCTGGAGTCTGGACCTGGTGGAAGCTCTTCCTGTATGCTTCATTACTCATTAGTTAAATACCTGTCAAAAAATGCAAATGAAAACAAAAGCCCTATAGAAGAGGAAGGGTAAAAACAGAAATGAGCAATATTGTAACTGACCACACGAAGAGAGATAGAGGTAAAATCTCTTAACCCAGTTTTGCCCTTTCATAGAAGCTCCAGAATTCTGAATTTGTGTTCCCTGTAAGCTGGATGTCTATACCTTTCAGTGTTGTTTAAGTCAGGAATTAAAATAACAAATAAATATGTTTAAAATAAATAAGTTTCACACTCTGAAATAATTTTATATGATTTACCATGAAAAGTTAGAGTTAACAAAATAACATGCAGTCTATTTTGATATCACCTCCTTACTCCTTTTAAATAAGTGTCTATTAAATGTGTTTTTCCAGTTTTACTGTAACATAGGGTCATCTATTCTGTATGTTATTTTCTGCTACTTCCTTGTAAGAGTTTTTTTTATGTAGGAAGAACTGACCTACTTACTCCGTAGTTCATTCTTACCTACATCCTTCCAATTATCCAATCTATCAAGCTTTTACTACCAATAGTGTATTTTTAAATTTCTAACTCAATAAAACAACTGATGGGTATTCAGTATGTCCCCATTTCACAGTTCATCATATTTTATATCCTTACACTTACAACAATTCCATGAAGTAGATACTGTCTCACCTGACTTAATAAGATGCTGATGAGACCAGGGAGGTAAACACACCCCCAGTCCTCCTTGAATAAGTTAGATTGCCTGTGTTGCAAGTTGGCAATCTGATCAGAGAGCATAGGCTTATTCTACTATATTGTACCCTAATGATACATTGGGTATATATACAATGATATATAACTACCATTTGCTGATAACTTACTCTTTGCCAGAAAGTGTGCTGACTTGGAGATTATAAACAAAGAAAGTACAGTGTAGCGGGATATAGTCCTGAAGTACAATGGATTCTAATTTGGAGGGAGATTTTTAAATAAATTAATACAATGATTCTGAGTGATATAAAAATGTTATTTATGTACCAAGTTCTGTGGGGTTAGGGAGGAGAGACTATGTGAACATATAGCAAAAAATGTGAGGAACTATGCAGTTGCTTTTTGCATTAGACTATGTGGTTCTTGTATTGTAGGTGCCAAGCTCTTGACAGGTACTCAATACATATTTGTTGAGTTAATTAATGGAAAGTGAATTAAAAGGTCAAATACCAGCTAAATTTTTGAAGAAAGGATAGCAGTTATTAGCCAGGCCTGGAAGAGCAGAACAAGAATGACAAATAGAACAGTATGTACAAAGGCAAACAGGGAATGTATAAAAAGTTCTGCAAAGATGGCTGCAGAGAACAACTCATTCATTCATCCATTTGACAAGCATTTATTCGGTGCTTACTCTATGTCAGAAACTGTTTCAGCACCAGTAGTGAGCAATGCACATATTTCAGTGTGTCCAGATTGCAATGGCTATGGAGAATATGTTAAGACAGAATGTCTAAAGTATAAGTGATGACCATTGATCATGAATGTCAGGCTGAAGAGCTTTGATTTATTTTGAGAACAATGTGAAGCAAACTCTTAAGAAAGTAACTTGTCGAGATTCAAAATATAAAGCTAAAACTTTTATCTATGACATCAAATTTTCTTTGTAAAAAATTTACTGAAAATTTAAAAACAAAAGAGTAAAATATTTGATATTTACAAAGATCACACAGTCGCATGGGAACATGAGAGATATGTGAGGTAAGTCAGACTGATGAGAATTGGGAATCAGTCAGCTGGAAAATGAGAAGAAACTGACATCAGGCAATAGTTACAAAATAGGAACAATTCTGGAGAGTCCTGTGGTAGGACTGTGGTAATCTAATGACTTTATGTGGCAGGGTAATGTAGGAATACAGGAGAGAGATGAGTCATGAATGAATCTGAGGTTTTCTTTTTATGCATATTGATTATACAATGTGGAGACACTGGCTCAGAGTGAGAGCTTGGGGGAGAAACACTAATCAATTTGAGGGTAGAGGAACAGCATGAGCCAGTTTTGGAAATGGTGGTTTGAGTTGTATTTAGTAGGCAGTGAAAAAGGCAGGTGTGAAACTTCCAAAAAAGGCTGACACTGAAAATGTATAGTTAGAAGTCATTGTAAGAGAGGTTTTAGCTGAAGCCAGGAAGTCAGATGTGCCCATCCAGGGAGAAAGCAAAAAGCATAGGTAGAGGAATTAGAACTGCTCAGAAGCTTGGAAAGCCAACAGTTAATGAGAGAGAAGTGGAGAACTAGAAGGAAACTGGTAATGAGCAGGCAGAGAAATAGGTGGCATCCTTACTGGGGCCTCTGCATTAGACTTCTGATTAGATTTGTTTACAAGGCTGGCAGAGCAATAATTAATGCTGATGAGCTGAGTTTCTTGCAGATCACAGATTCTGTTGTGCCCTGACACTGGGAATTTCAAGGCTTCTCTGAAGATCTGAAAATAATAGGCAGCCTTTGCAAAATTTGAAAGCCAATTTTACAAATAAAGCACTCAAGTTTGTCTAAATGGAATCTGGGAGTTAATTCAACCCTTTTCAAAAAGAAGGAATATTTCTCTAGTTGCTGCTAGGCATCTACTTTCTGTTCTATAATCTTTGTTGCAAAAATTAATCTTTGCAGATTAAAACAGTGTTAAGTATTGGGTTCTGGCAACCATATTAGAACAAGGGCCTGGTTTTATAGGATCAGAAATGACTGAGTAAAAGGCGTTCCTCCCAGAGTAACTTGAGAAATAAGGAAATTCTTCTTTAAATATTTAATCAATAAATAGAGAAATGAAAGCCTATATGTGTCTTAGAAAGATGAGGTTTATTATTGTTATTTCTACTTATTCTGCCTTTCTTTTTGAATGTGTTATAGTGATCCTGGTTGGATTAATTCAGAATAATGATTATTTAAATAAAATGTTGCTTGTTTACTGTTATATAAATGTGTTTTTTCTTGGTGGTGTTAAGTTCCCACTCACTTTTCTGTCTACTTGAGAGTATGTTTTACAACTAAATAAAAGTTCCAAGTGATGCTCAGATTAAAAGAATCAAGGGTCTTTTATAAATCAGTGCCAGATTACTGTTGACTATTAGAGGCAGACTGACTGTAAACATGATGGGCCAATAATGTATGGGCATCCACACTGGCTCTGCTCCAACCTCCCTTCGGTCAGCAGTTGTACCTAAGTCACTGGAACATCTGCAGGTCAGATCAGCATAACTACAGATAACTGTTTTATTATGCTTTAATCTGAGATAGCTCAGCAGAGTGATGAGGTGTGTCGAGTCTGGAGCTGGAAGGCCTGGATTAATTACCTAATTAACTAATCATCTTATTACCATGTGACTCTGGGCCAGTTACCTCATCTTCTGTAATTCAGTTTTTTGCTATTGTTGTTTTGCTTTGATTTCTAATATGTAAAATAGTGATGGGGATAAGATCGTCATGGGGAAGATAATAAGACTTTTTGGGTTCTCATGAGGATTACATGATGAACCACATCAATAGATGAAGTGAAGAATCTTCCTCTCCAAGGCCCAGCAAGAGAATCAACCCCAAGCAGGACAGAGGCAGAGTCAGGTGACCACAGATACCAGGATCCACTCTTTACCTGATTCCAAAAACAGCACAATTTTGTATTGTCAATAGTGTCAACTTCTAGTACTTCAGGGCTCAATTTCTGGCTGTGTTTGAAGCTTCCCTCACTCCCATTTGTGGATTATTAATCCCTAGGAACTTCCGAACTTTTTGGTTTATTACCACATTTCATTTAGGGCCTCCTCCCATAAGGCATTCTCAGACAACACTAACTGCACAGTCTTTCTCAATATGTCTTTTACAACTGGCTTCAGAGCTCTGACAACTTCACACAAAAAACAGTTGGATGTTGTAGTTAGAAAGTGTGCACATGGACTTCAGGGGGAAAGGGTGGCTTTTGTTTTCATACTTGTTAATATTTACATCGTCCTCTGTTGGCACCTGACTCAGCATGGTAGAAGTGATTAGGCTTATGTTCCCTAATGCTAACCACAAGAAAAAATTCTAGAGTTCTTGTGTTTCTTCTCTTTTCTCTTCAACCTACATATTTCTTTATATCTTCAACCTACATATGAGTTCTAAATAACACTGGGATGCTAATTAAAACCAAAAAGAACAAAAACATTATAGGTACTAAATATTATTTCTGTTTCTCTGAATCTCTGATTCATGGTTACCCTAAGAAGTAATATATTATTTGCCAGTCACTAGAGCTTTGGGGTTACAAGAAATCCTCAATCAGCATCGAGTTAAATAAATTTACTGCAATTAAATTTTCTGTGGCATGATGGAGGTTTCCAAGCTTATCTACAACATGACTTTGAAGGCTTAGGATCAAGATGAGGGTGAACTGATCTCACTAAATCACAGTTGACTCTCACCAGAATTCCACTGAGGGATACAGATGTGATTTCTTTCCCATTAAATAAAATATCTGCCTTAGCTGAGCAGAGTTATATACTAGGGCTACAGTGATATATTACACAGGCATAGACCACACTGTTAAGACTTGACAATCAAATAATGCAGACAATCAAAAAATTAAAATCCAGGAAGATAATAGCAACAAAAAGGGAGTTCAGAACCCTGGAGAAACGTAACCCTACAAAAATTCAGGAGTCAGGGAGTCTTCCCAGAGATGACATCTCAGCTGAGGATTAAAGTTTCCATGGGAATGACCCAGGTAAAATCTAATAAAATTCTCAGTGAGGAGATTATGTTTAAACTTCCCAGTAGAATTACTGTGAATGAAAGTGCTACCTCTTTTCTTCCTGGAACTTTTCTCCACTCTGAGGCAATTATAGAAGTAAATTTTCCTGCAGAAAAAAGAATCAATGTGTTGTTTTGAAACTTGGCTGCACCATCAGAAAAACAGCAGTAGCTAAGCCTATAGATAGAGAAACCTGTAAGGAGCAAAAGGGAGAGATAAGGGGGCGGTGGGGGGGGGTAGCGGTGAGAGGGTGGGGCAAGGTCCCATATCAAAGAACCTTTCCCCTGAGCAGCAGAGATGCTGAGCAAAGTTGCTGGGTTATCAGTGTTGTGAATAAATGGTGTCAGCTTAACATTTTCCTGCTGGCACAGGCAGAACACCCCTGAGAAAGACATGGATCTTAGTTTTGTTTATTCAATTGGGGGCGATGTCTTGCCAGGTTTTGATAAATGTGTTTAGAAAGTGAAAGGGATATGGTTATTGTGTGGCTTCTGCTTTTTGTAATGTTAGTGTTACCCGTCTGAATTACAGAGTGAGTCCCAAGTGGTGCATATTTAAAACACAAACCATCAGGCAATCATTACTGTGGCCAATGCCTATTAAGATATGCCTATCGATGCCCCTCAAACTTGCTTTGCCCATTAGCCCAGATCAGGCTGTGTTTATACAGGATTTGAAGAACTATACCCTATTTCCTCTAATAGCTGGTCACTGATATATGAAATTCCTTTTAGTGAGATAAACTTTTCATTCTGCAAGCTGCAGCTGAGGCTCAAAATGCAAATAGCCCTATGGAGATGAAGCTTTTCATTTTCCTACTTTCCCATAAGGGAACTGAATGAAATGTTATCATTTAAGAGCATTTTTAAAATGCATGTTGGAACTAAAGATGCTTTTGTGTTTCTTTGTGTATAAAAGAAAGGCGAAATAAAGGGATGAAGTGGGCAGAAGAGAGAGAGCAGAGAGTGCCTAAGTGGCAACAGTAGAAGATGAAAAGTGAAAAGGGCCTTCTCTGAGTAGCTGCCATGATTTTTTACATAGAATGGTTGAACAGAGACCATCTGGAATGCAGATTAAATACATCCATATATCTACATAGATACACACGGGCACACACACACACCACAGAATATATATATATATATATCTATTCTCACACAAATATACCACTTAGTCATGGGGTTTCTTGGAGAGAAGGAAGATTTTGTAGAAAAATGAAGCTGTTGGCAGTGTGTATACCCTTCCACATCAGCATCACTATCCCACCTACTTAGGAGGGCTGCAAGACACTCACTTTTTAAGGAGTGTTGATAACAAATTAGTCGAAAAATTTTACAAAAAAGATGAGATAAGTGAGGTCCTTACAGCTGGAGAAAAGAGGCTGGGGATGAATATTGGGAAAGGAAATTTGGTTCACTAAAAAATGAATCTTCCCTAAAGCCAGCCCTTGAAAACACCCTTTCTGACATGTAATAGGTAAAGAGCTGAAGCAATGAAGTATCATGAAAATTCTGCTGGCTCTAGACTGAGGCAAACCTAGACTTAAGTCTATGTGTTACCACGTACTATTTGTGTGACCTTGAACCTGTTAAACTATCTAAGCCTAGTTTCCTCAGCTTTGTAATAGATATTATACTATGTAGATCATAAGAAGATTTGTTGTGGTGTAAGCCAATTCATTACTAAGGGAAGACATAGATCTAATTTAACTGTTACTGACCTCATCATCAGCATCATCATCATCATCATTAGACCAAAAACTCATCAGAAAATATCTACCAACTCCTAGCTATGCTTCTGTCAGGTGCTTTCAATTAGAGGCACAGCAAAAGTAATAACCAATTATTTTGTTTGAAAGGCTAATTCTAAAGGACTGCTCTTCTGGGGAAGCAGGGGTAGCACAGTGAAGGGTTTAAAGGCTTGCACTTTTCAGTCCAAGCTGGTTCAAGTGCTGATACCACCACCCCAAATTATTTAACTTGTTTGTGTTTCAGTCTTTTAGTTAAACATGTTTAATAACAGTGCTTACTTCATAGAATTATTGGGAAGGCTAAGTGAGGTGATACGGGAAAAGTACCTGGCACAGGATTAGCGCAGTAAAAATTTATTTTCAGTATTGTTGGCCTCCATATTTTGTTGCTTCTTAAGAGTAAACTTCACAAAATGATGTTGAAAGATAAACTGTCCAACAGCAAGGGTTCCACAGACAGAAATATCTGTGCTTATAGACAGTTGTTGCTTATTATCCCTATGCTTCATTTTCCTGCCCTGAAAAATGGGCTATTAGGTTAGTGTAAAAGTTATTGTGATTTTGCAATTAAAAGTAATTAATTTTTAATTAATAGCATAATATCGATTTCAGGAGAGGGTAAAGGAGCCTGGCAGGGAGCAAGGAAGTGAGATAAAAATGGGAAAGGATCAGTGATGTTGAGCTTTTTTTCATATAATTGTTGGCCAAATGTATGTCTTCTTCTGAAAAGTGTCTGTTCACATCCTTTGCCCATTTTTAAATGGATTTTTTTTCTTATAAATTTTTATTTAAGTTCCTCATAGATGCTGGGATATAGACTCTTATCATACACAGTTTGAAAAAAATTTCTCCCCTTTTGTAGGATATCTATTTACTCTGTAGTTGCTTTTGCTGTGCAAAAGCTCTTTGGTTTAATTAGATCCCATTTGTCAATTTTTGCTTGTGTTGCAATTGCGTCTGGCATCTTCATCAGAATTACTATTATTAAAAAGTCAAAAAACAACAGTTGCTGGTGAGGTTGCAGAGAAAAAAGGAACACTTATACACTGTTGGTGGGAGTGTAAATTAGTTCAACCATTGTGGGAGACAGTGTGGCAATTCCTCAAAATCCTGAAGACAGAAATACCATTCAACCCAGCAATCATTACTAGGTTACACCCAAAGGGATAACAATATTCTGTTATAAAGACACATGCATGTGTATTTTTATTTCAGCACGATTCATAATGGTAAAGACATAGAATCAGCCTGAATGCCCATCAATAATAGACAGATAAAGAAAACTTGGTGTATATGCACCATGGAATACTATGCAGCCACAAAAAAGAATGAGATCATTTCCTTTGCAGATACATGAATGAAACTGGAGACCATTACTAGTGGGAACCAAATGATGAGAACATATGGGCACATAGAGGGAGCAATACATACTGAGGCCTGTTGGAGGGTGAAGGGTGGGAGGATGGGAGGATCAGGAAAAGTAACAGGTACAAAGCTTAATACCTCGGTAGTGAAATAATCTGAAAAACAAACTCCCGTGGTAGAAGTTTACCTATATAACAAACTTGCACGTGTACGCCTATCTTGAAATAAAAGTTTAAAAACTGAATGGGAAAGAAAAGTAACTCATAATAGAGAATGATCAACTAGATATCACTATGGACAGCTAAAGCTTAATCCCACTGAGGTAATTCTTGAGATCTATGTATCAGAATCAAGGAGTGGGGCAGGGAGCTCTTTTATGTAGACTTGAACTTCTGTGAGCTATTATTCGAGGACCGTTCCTGGAATCATTAATTCCTCTACTCCTACAGCCTATCAAATAGATAGCCAAGCTCGCTCCAGAGGCATAAAGAAGCCCTCAGGCAATGAAAGGTGATAGAGCTCTAAATTGGACAATGAACACTGATGCTAACAGGGGAAATTGGGTGGGAAACACCAGCCACATTCATTCCTCTCTTCCAACATGCCAAACCCATATGTGGTAAGTTACAGCATAGAATTTATTCATAATCTCTTTGCAAATTTTATTATAAATACTTGTCCAATTAAAAAAAAATTCATTTATAACATTTGTGTTTTTACTTTTCTAGTGATCTGATAAAGTCTTCCTCCCAGTGGAGCAGAGAGTAAAAAACAGTAATTATAGAGTTTTTATATGAGGCAGTTGATTCCAATATAATATAAACCCATAGGTCAAAAAAGAAAAAAAAGAATCAAACTAAGTTATCTTCCTTCAGTCACTTTATAAAATAATCAAGCCCAACTTGTGTACTTTTCTTGCTGGTGGTGTAGTACAATCTTTGTATTTGTTTATCTATTTACAAATATTTTTTAACAATATTTTGGGGGATATTCACACTGTTTCAATCTAAAAATAATTAAGGTATCTTGACTTATGGTTGGAAAGTTGAAAGACACTAAAAAAAAGATAAGTCTAGGTTGTAATATTGCTGATATGTAGAACATTATAAATGACAAATATTAGCCTTCAGTGAAAGGCAATAGTGTAAATGTTCTAATTTTCCCATTTTTTATCATAGGAAGTCAATAGCTGTTAACTCATTGAAATATATGAAAATTCATATGCAGCACATGCTAAGCAAAAACAATAATCCCCACAAAATTGTTTTGTATTTTTTTTTCGTTTTAGAGTAGTTAGTTGAAAAGTGTAGCCTGTGAACCAAATCTGTTCTACCACCTGGTTTTTATAAAAATAAAGTATTATTAAAACACATTTACACCCATTCCTTTATGTCTATGGCACTGCAGTGCCTAAAGCACTTTAATAATTATAATGGAGACGGTCAGGGGTCTATAAAGCTAAAAATAATTATCTATTCCTTCACTGGCCCTGTTTCAGAAGGCTATTTTAGAAGGTACTATCATTTATCAAGAATTACCACATTTTCAATCACTTTAGTTTCACTTCAGTTACATTTTTATTTTGTTATAGTCAAGTGACTATTATGCTTTCAGTATAAATGTAAATATGAAATTCTGAAAAGATACATCAGATGATAGTTCTACCTGTACTGGAGAAAATGAATGTGCAGAATGTTTAGCAAAGACAGTCAGATGAATTGTATTTCTGTTGGGCTTTCCATTCCCTTTGCCCAGGTGTGTCTTTTGTTTTTCTGGAAATAACGGCTTATATAAAGTTGGTGGCCAAGCTACCCCAGGCATTGATGGAACAGAAAAACTGTCTTTTCAGTTGGTCACATATTTGCTGCCTCTCTCTTTCTCAATGATTCGAGTACCATTTTCCAAGGGTAAGAAAATAAAATCTAGAATTATCTTGATTTGAAATCCTGAGTATATGACACTGTCTCAGTCAAGTAATAAGCACAACCATTGCCAAAATTTCTGTTGAATTCTGCCTCCAAATAAGTGACCTTCTTTTTAGGAATGATAGAAAGCCTCTTTCACTTTTTATTTTATATTTTATTTTAATCAATTTCTCACTCACTTGCTGAAACCCAGATTAAACTAATCAACATGTCATTTTATGTTGCAGTTGTAAATGCCACAATATGTGGAAAATTTGAAATGTTTTAAGCTAAATGAAATGCCTATACTTCCTTTTTAAACCTTTTTTGCTTCATCCAACCACATAAAATTTGTATGTAGATTTAGAAATAATAAAAAATATGTGATTATGTAGAAGAGTATAATGGGGTTGATAATTTTTTAAAATCTTCTCAGAAAATAAAGATCTAACATATGTAGAAAGAAAATAACTGAAATAACTAATCATATTAATAAATTTTAAAGTTAATTTGTTACTCTCAGGTTAGAGTACCTAAACTATATTCTATACTACCCATAGTTTAAAAAAATAAGACTGTTAATGGATGTGAATAGATTAAAAATAAAAATTTAAGATTAATACACATTGTTCAATTTTTACACACACACTAGAGCCTAATGCAAGCAATTTAGAATAGATTTACACTTGACAATTGTTTCAATAATTATCCAAAACACAAATATTTTAAAGGCAAACAACTTTCCTTACCTTAAGACAGTAAATCTTGAGTTTTCCAAAAGTATTTGATATAACAAATAAAATACAGAAATTGATAAATGGTTTCCTATCATAGACATTGTCATATATATATATATATGTTTAGATTGTACTGGCAGACTGATTAAATGGGCAACTTTCTCTGAGTACAGGAGGTTAAGTTTCTGCTACAGAATTTTTACATATAAACATGTGGCTACCTCATGATAATCTACCCTTAAAGATATAGCAAAGTAACATCAAGAAAACAACTGTGCTGGTTCCCAGGGACGTTTTCCACGTAGTAGATAGAAGTGAAATGATTGGCAGACAACTCAAATGTTACATTTGCACTAATGTTATTGTGCTTGGAGGGCCACAGATACTTAATCACACAGGATGGAACAGAAGGGGTTCTGCTAGCAAACAAATCATCTGTAAAATAATTGACATTAAAAATCTAGTTGCAAATGGTCAGATGTTTTATACACTTACTTTGCTTCTTCCTTATGTAATGAGTAAAATTTATATCAGGAAAGAGCAGAAAATGCAGCAATTTTAAGCTTTTGACTTGGGAGATACTTAAATATATACATACCTATTTTACTACCCAAGATCCAGAGACACGGTATTTTCTGTACCTGGGAGGGATCCCTTATATTTCTTTTTATATCAATACCTCCCTAAAGGAACCAGTATTTTAACTTCTATTGCCATAAATTTGTTATGCTCATTCTTGTAATGTGTATATATGAAAGCATATTGTGTATAATTTTTTGCGTCTGGCTTCTTTTGTTCCATATAGTGCCTTTAAGATGTAGTTATTACATCTATCTGTATGTTGCAGTATTTTCTTTTCTTTTTAAAATTGTACAGTATATATTTATATATACTGAAATTTATTTACACATTCTGTTATTTGTGAATATTTGCATTGCTTCAAATTTGAGTTATTTAGGTAAAGCTTCTAGGTACATTCCGATATATCTCTTTTTCTAAGCAAATACATGAATTTCTCTCGGGTGCTTATTTAGGAGTAAAATTACTCTTAAAAATACTGCCAGTACTCCATAGTTGTTTTACTATCTTACACTGCCACCAGCAATGGCAGAGGTCCATAACCTTGACAACACTTGGAATTGTCAGTCTTTAATTTTAGTAATTCTACTGGATGTGAGTGGTTGTAATGTGTATTTTTCTGAAAAGCAATGCCATTGAGCACCTTGTTCATGTGATTACTATTTGGATGCGCTGTTTTGTAAAGGTAATTTTCAAGTGCTCTGTTTATTTTTTATTGGGTTGTTTACATTTTTTAAATTGATTACTTAAATTCCAAATATGTGGGGATCTTCTCTATATCTTTCTGTTATTGATTTCCAGTTCAGGTTTATTGCCTCTTACTAAAAAACAATTTATCTTGAAAACACTTTCATATTTGTTAACATTTGCCTTTTATATTTCTTGACATTAGTCCAACACATGACCTGTTTTGTTAAACATTTTGTGTGCACTTGAGAAGAATGTATATTTTGTATTTATTGGGTATAGTATTCTCAAAAACAATGAAATCGAGTGGGCCAGTACAGCTATTCAGATCTTCTATATATTTGATGATTTGTGTTGACTTCTAGCATTTATTAAGAGAAGTTAATTAAAATATTCAACTACAGTTACAGATTTTTCTATTGTCTTTATTTCTGTAAAATGTTGATTTTTGTATTCTAAATAAATATTATTAGTTAATATAAATTTTCAGTATTGTTGTCTTCCTTTTTAATTTATTCCTTTTCTAAAATGAAACATCTCTATGCATCTTTAATCAGATTTCTTCCCTTGGTGTCTTCTTCGTCTGATATTAAGAAAGCTACAGTGGCTTTCTTTTAATTCGCATATTTCTATTGTTTACTTTCCATCTGCGTCTTTGTGTTTACAATGAATCTCTTTTAAAATTATAGAGATGGGCTTGAGTATTTTCATTTTTAACAGTATGACAATATTTTCTTTCAGCTAGACTAGTCTATTTTTAATACAGTGACAGATAGACTTGGTTTACCTCATTTTGTCCTTATTTATTTATCTATCTTTTACTGCCTCTGTTAAATTATCAAATATGTTTATGGTCTATTTCATTGCTTCTGTTTTATACTATAGGTTTTCTTTTTCTTTTTTTCAGTATGACTTTTTGGTTGTAAACACTATAATATGCCACTTAAATGTATTACATCCTACATCAAATGAGTGCTATATTACTTTTAGTGCAACATATAATTACTATTTACCTGTCTCTTATCTTATATGTTATTATCATATATTTTTCTCTATTCATAGTGTGACCATCATAAGACATAGTAATTGTTTTTGCTTTAAATAGTCTATGGTACATTAGTACTGTGTCAACAAGCTAAGTTGGAAATACATTTTCTAAAATTTTATTTCCTATATGGTTTCAGGTTAGGCATGGCCACAAGAGAATCTTATGTGATATTGAAAATGTGTATGTGAGGCAGCAGCCATGATTCTGACGTTGTGTAAGTGTCCTGGATGCTGCTAGAGCATGCATACCTTATGGCTAACCTACTGGGTCACATTGTAACATGGGGAATTATAGTGCAAAAATATTTATCTTAAGAGTTTAGCATTAATGTCTAGTTACTAATAGAAAAGTTATCTAAATTTAAAGATTTAATTTTTCACACATTTTGAAACACAATTCAGCAACAAATGTCGGGGTCCAACCCCCAGACCCGGACCCAGTGATGGATGAACAAATTAAGTCAAACACAGATCTCCAGTGAAAGAACCAGCTAGAGGTGTCTGTGGCCACTCACAGACACTCAAGGAGAGTGCTGTAAAGAGCTAACAGCTGCAGCCCTGACCAGCTGGCCCTCCAGGCATTTATTCAGTATAAGTTTAACAACAGAGACTCTGAGTCAACACATTTGTGGATAATGATTAAAAGCCAGGTTCTGAGGCCTAAAGCAAACAACACTTGCTGGTGATAAATCTGGTCACTCTTCCCTCAAGATCTCCATCTGGCCCATGAAAGAATAAAGGTTAATTTTAGGAGCACATGAGTAAATAAGTTATTCAGGTGACCCCCCCCAACACACACACACATTACCTAGTTATTTGCCTTTCTTTATCAACTAAAGGTAAAAGGGATTAGGCTGCCTTGAGCTGAAACTTCTACTGAAACTATGCAAACCTCTTGGCCTTCCAAGAAGGTTTGTGACCATATTCTATAATTTTACAATCTTTCCAACTATCCTAACTGAACCCCCACAAACAAGTATAAAAGGAATCACCTAACGGTTGTATGCATTCTCAATATTTTAATCAGGTCAACTCTAAACATGTGCGAAGTGTATATAAATTTGAGTATGCCCAAATACAAGTGGATTTTGAGTCCTGACACTATATAAACTATATGGAGACTGGTGTATAAAATAAGAGTAATGCTTTCCATTAATGAAAACACCATTTTGATTTGATATGTAGTGCCCATACAATTATGGGCTCTGTTGAACATTGAACATTGATCCAGGTATGTAGACATATAACACCAATTTAGAAGGGTAAATAACATGTAAATTCATTACAACCAATCTGTTTCAGTAGAAAGTATCATCTCTGCCCTATAATAGTCATCTGACATATTATACATTTATTTGGTTCTTGTTTGTTTTCCATCACTAGAATGTAAGCTTCCTGAGAATCTATTTAATTATTGCCATATACTGCTATTTGTTTAATGCTTTGTGCATAGCAATTGCTTATTTTTTTTAATTAATAGACAAAATTCTATTAAGGATTTCAAAGGTGTGTTATGGATCAAGTGTTTTTGTTCCCCTAAAATTCATATGCTGAAGTTTTAACCCACAATGTAATCATAGGGGGTGGGGCCTTTGATAGACAATTGCATCATGAGGGTACAGCCTTCATGAATGGATTAGTGCCCTTATAAAAGAGACACCAGAGAGCTCTGTGGCTTTGTTCAATGTGTGAGGGTACAAAAAATTGGCCCTCTGAAACCTTAAAGAGAACCTTTACTAGAACTTCTGCACTCTGATCTCAGACACCTTGCTTCTAGTATTGTGAGAAATAAATGTCTGTTGTTCATAAGCCATTCAGTCTATGGTGTTTCATTATAGAAGCCCAAACTCACTAAGACAAGGTGCTTAGTAGATTCTACTTGTAAAAATTACTCTTAGACTTGAGCTGATAGTGCAACCACCATTATCAATTTGGCAGTTTCTGTACTAAGTGAGAAAAGGTGAGTTTTAGAAGAGTTTTAATTGGCAGTTAAATGCCAGAACTATTGCATGGCTCCTCTCAATCATGAAGAAACAAAGAATATCAATCCTATAATATTTGTGGAAAGTGGGCCAACTGATAATACCTGGAAAACTGCATGAATAGCTACTCTACCACATATATACCTGGGGGTATGAACAATTAATTTTCTTTTAGTTTTTGAAGATATTCAACATTTTTCAATACCATTTCAATGACAACATAGTGTTATATAATATATGTAATGTAATATCACATCATATGAATATATACATATCTGCCATTATTTATTTAACAATTATTTCCCTAGCATTTATTTGCTACAAATTTTTTACATTTCAAATCACATTGAAATAAATGTTTTGTGCATAAATCTCTGCCCATATTTTATATTAGCAGTTAAGAAAAAAGTAAATAGAAATTTCCCTATGAAAGAACTATTATTTTTATGATGATTTTGAGTGCCATAATATTACCTAGCTCCATATTTCGTTTGATTGGTTTATCTCTGCCATAGGACTGCAAAGAAGGATGACAGATTAGTTCTTTATTTATCTGAAACTCTTTGGATGTAAATTCTATGAATTTAATTCAAACAGCTAAAGTTCCAAGTATCATTAAGAAAAAACATGGTATATTATCTTTCTAAAATATGTTATTCATCTCTTAGTTTATTTTGTGCTACTTATCAAAATACCGGACACAGCATAATTTATAAGGAACAGAAATTTACTGTCAGAAGTCCAAGATCAAGGTGCAAGCAAACCCAATGTTTCTAAGGACTGCTCTCTGTTTCCAAGGTGGTACCTTATTGCTGTATTCTCTGGAGGAGAGGAATCCTGTATCCTCACATGGCAGAACAACAGGAGAGTAAGGGGGCCCAGTGTTGCATGAAGCCTTTTATAAGGACCTTAATCCCGTTCAAGAGGGAGGAGCCCTCATGACAGAATCAACTCTTAAAGACCCCCATCTCTATCACATTGGTTATTAGGTTTTGCGGAGGCTAAAACAACTGTATCTTTGATGCTAATCTGCTGTGTTAATTTCTGATTGACCCCTATTCTGGAGATGCTTCTAAGATTTCCAGTGTATCTATTGTTCCTTGTATAAGTGCACTTATGAGAAATCTTGTCCTTAGGTGAAAATGATCTTGATGTCCCCCTAAGTCTTGCGCTTAATTAATTGTCATACACATCCCTTCAGAATCACTTATATCCCTTCTCTGTGATATATAAGCTCTGGGTCTGCCAGGGCATCTATACCACAGGGAAAGGGTGTACATGATTTCTAGGTGTAATGGCATGAGGATCCACTGTCTTGTCTTGCTCGCAACTGAGACACAAATACATGTTTTGTTTGTATGTCTCTATTAAATGCTTCTTTCTCAGAAACTGGATATGCCAGCCTTTTCACTTTGACCTCTCAGCTCCTCCTGGGTTTGGGGGGCAGGTTTTCATAGATGTGCCTACCACAGAACAAGTTTCAACACCTGAATTTGGATGGGTACACGTTCAAACCATAGGAACATCTTTTCTTAAAAGGAGTATAAGGGGCATATATTTACATTCTCTTAATGACTTGAATTATCATTATGAAAACAAATGTGTTTCTCTGAGTACTTTTATATCTAGGTAGCTTGAAATAGTGAACAAACAACTTAACCTTTGTTTGAATCTCAATTCTCTTTTCTGTAAAATGGAGACAATAATATTACTACAAACAATTTATGTAAGGATTAGAAATCATACTGGGGAAAGGCATAAAATCACAGCAAACCCATTGTCAATGATAGCAAATGCCAGCTAAGAAAATGATGTTGCACTTGAGAATTACTGAGGCATAAAGCTGTTTTTCCCTGCAATAAATGTTACCAATATTTTGCGACTTTAACTGGCATGTAGGTGGACATATACGTGTCTGTACATGTCTGTAAGTATGTAAATATGTGTTTATGTACATATTAATGTATACATTTCCACACTTGCTGTTAGAAACGATCCCTCTTCTGGATTCTAGCACCATTTAAGTAGTCTCTCCTGGTGTAATTTATTACACTTAATCAACTGAAAGTTTGGAAACCAGAAGGCCCCTTGGCAGTATTGACTTGAGGATAAGTCCTCTGAGTAAAGTCAATAAATTCTAATGTTTTTGTTTTCTCACACTTATATTTGTTAAGGGTACTTTTTATTCCATTTTTATGCTACTGACTGTATTTTGAGTAAGTGAGGTTGCAAGATAGGTAGGTTTCGAATAAATAAAGGACAGTAAACTGTAAATATTGTAATATGAAAATTCATTTTAGTTCAGTATTTATTTTTAAAACCACTTTGTTGAGATGATTTACATGTAAAAAGCTGTACCTATTTAATGTATACAATTTGATAAGTACATATCTGTGAAACCATCACTACCATGAAAGCCATAAGCATATTCATGGTCTTCCAAAATTTCCTTCCAGCCCTTTATTTATATTATCATTTTTGAAGGTAAGAGCATTTAACATAAGATCTACTTTCTTAGCAAATTTTAAGTATATGGTACAGTATTTGCTATAGGGTATTTATTCTTCAGCCTTTGATAAACCAGTGTTCTACTAAAAGTAATTTGTCTCTAACTTATCTCAACCCTTCAGAGCAAAATTTAAAAAATTAAGTAGAAGAGTGTATTCACCAATCTTCTAAAGATTTCAGAGTCATGTTTCTGGAAAGATCTAGCTCTTCATTTACTGCCTTATTACTTACTTCCTTAAAGGTTCACCCCAGTGAACATTTTCAGATAATAACATCTGTTTCACCAGGAAAAGGCTGGTAAATTCTAGTTAAATTTAGAGTTCTCAGTTCAAGGACCTTCTCCAGAGCAGTGTTGGGCCTGGGCCCTTCCCTACCAGGGGAGGAAGCAGTAGCCACTTATCTTCCTGGAGAAGCAGAACCAGCTACATAATTTATGGAGTCCAGTGAAAAATGAAAATGAGGGATTCCTTGTTCAAACGTATAAAATGTTTCACAACAGAGATAGTAGAGCATTAAATCAAACATAGTTGCCCTGAAAGCTGATTTTATGAGGAGTTGCTTCCCAGGGTAGCCCTGGACGTTGTGCCAGTGGAAAAGGTACAAGCTTTGCATCCCTAAACTGCTGCTTTATCCCAAGTTAGACTTTGTGCAAAGGAAAGGGGGATGAGACTATCCTCTATTGGTTTTCAGCTATGTGTCAGAGTTTTGCTGCATCTTATTTAATTCTTACAATAACTCTGTTAGGAAAGTCTTGTCACCACCTTTTTACATATGTGAGAGTCAGAAAATTTGTTGAATTTGTCAAAGTCATAAGCGTTTCTCTCTGGATCCCTGGCTGCTTCTGCCGACCCCTTTCCAGTTTCCGGGGGACTACTGGGCTTCTGTTTCATTTACAAATAAATGTATCTCTGGGAGAATGTACTGGACTGCTGGGAATCACAATGTGGCTTGGATAACATTAAGTTCTTTCCAACTGCTTGGCTTGGCGTTGGTGATTCCCAAACATAAAACTAAAAACAACTTAGCTCAGGATCTGTGTTATTATTATGCTTTTCTGTAACTAGGTCAAGAATCTTAATTAGCAAAGATCTACTTACTTCAGGGTTTTACACCTGAAGTCCACTAGCTGCCCAGGCTCTGTGTGTATAAAAATAAAGTAGCACCTATTCATCCTTTCCTAAATGACTCCTGGGATTTCTCATCCCATGTTTCTCAAAGCAAAAACTACTAAAAAAATTATTTTCAAAGACCCTGAAAACACCTTTAATAAGTAAACAAATGACTTTTGAAATTGTCTAGGAAGCTAAAAGAGGCAAAATTATGTTACTCTTTTCTTTGTATAGATATTACATCTATACAAAATACATTTGAGTTCATATTAATTCTAAATAATGTCATTGTAACATCTATTTTTAAAACAACCAAATTATTTAACATAACTTAAAGAAAATCAAATTTAAATACAAACAATTCAAAATCCTTATCAACAGAAGAGGAACTAAGCTATTTGAGCCTTTTCAAAATTTCTGCCCATAAATATGGTGAAGCCAGTAGACTGCTAAAATAATCTTAAAAAACTGCTGGATATACTCTAAGGTACTTGATAAAAAAACAAAAACAAAACCCAAAACCTGGAATAGGATGTGTAAATCATTACCAAATGAAATGAGAAAATTCACTTTCACAAAATATTTGACCCTCAATAAGTGATGCTTCTAATTATCTAAGCATATTAGGACTATTGTGAAAGACTATTTTGTTGAAAATTAGGGTAAAACCTTGATTGGTTATAATTAAATTGAAACCTAAGTTTTCCTTCTCCAGGATATCCTGAATAAGATTCACAATAAAGAAGTTCAGTAGTTAGATGTTTTTATTTGGTAGAAATAATCCACTTTATTTATGTAGCTTGATGAAAACCCTAAAGTGCTTTCAAGCCTAGTTCATATTTATATATTCTTTTAGAGAAGATATGTTCTTAATGACCCCTTGATGACAAACTCTCAGCACTTATGAAAAAAGAAAAGGAAGTAAGAGTAATCTGTAGTCACTTCAATTTTCATTAAACAAATTTTCTTTGTCTGAATGGGGGAACCCATATATCAGAAGAGAAATATCTTCCTACATACAAATGGGTTGCTTTAAAACTTGGTATTCTTGTATTTCTTAGTTTCAGTTGTCAATTTTTGTTAACTTGATTTTCAGTTCAATTTGGAAGAAAGTAGAAGTACGGAAAATAACACCAGAGATAATCCAGTAAACACCAGCATGTCGAGAGATTATGAGTGACTATACCATTGCACTCATTCTCTTACTCAGTTTACATTTATCAAGAACCTAGTTTTGCCAGGCAGTTGGATAAGAGCTGGGAATAAAAAAGTATGTAAGACAGAGAAGTTACTATTTGCCTGAATCTTAGGTTTCAGTGAGACATTAAATAAATAAGTGTTTAGGTGATTTTACCTAGTGCTACTTTCCATGAAGATAGATGCGATGGTGAGCTGAGGACGATTTTGAGTGAGTGGGTGTCTATGTGTGTAAGAGAGAGAGAGAAAGTGAGAAAGAGAGAGAGAGAGAGAGAGTGTGTGTCTTTGTAACATTTATACAGAAAGCAAATCACTTGGCTTCTTGGTGCTATGGTTTGATCATGTGTCTCCAAGCATGTGTTAGAAACAATCCCCAATGCAACAGTGTTGAAGAGAAACGATCAGGCTATGAGGAGAGAGTAAATGAAAGATTAACGCCGCTATCCCAGAAGTGCGTGTGCAACATGGGCAAGTCTTCTCCCCTTCTGCTTCCCACCATTCTCTCTCTCACCTTCTGAAATGGGATGACAGAAATAGAAACCTTGTGCCAGATACTTGCACCTTGATATCAGACTTCCCAGCCTCCACAACTGTGAAAAATAAATTATTTTCTTTATAATTTACCCAGTGTCTGGAATTCTGTTTCAGCAGTACAGAATTAAATAAGGCATTTTCCTAAGTAATGCCTTCATACTCAAAGAACTTTGAAGTCTCTTCATTCCTAAAATCATAATGTTCCCTCCACATTCTCATATGGCTATTTGAGTTAAAATAAGCACAGTATCTAACATCAAAGAACCTTTCCTTAAACCATGGAAGTAAAGCCACTGCCACATAGTAGCTTGCCCACACACACACAAAAATTCACATCAGCCAACCCTAACGTGGTTTTCAGGGAAAGAAGCAGGATCAAAACTCTAACTATAACTTTTGTTAATCAAGCTTTGTGCCAAGAACTTGAAGGGATGTTGAAAAAGAGAAAGAGAAAGGAAAGTAGAACCAATTGATGATTAATCAGTAAGCAAATGTCCATAGAGTTCCTGCTATGTCCCAGACATAGAACCTGAACTTTAGAAGTGAAGTTTTATTGGGTTTCCAGGCCAGCAAAATTTATAGTCTTGGAGGCGTCTATGAATCTTCATGAACTTATGGCCACTGGAAAAGGAGAAGTGAATGTGAGAATATGGACACTATAAAATTAATACAATACTTTTTAAAAATTTCAACTTTTATTTTAGATTCAGGGGACACATGTATAGGTTTGCTAGATGGATATGTTGTGTGATGCTGAGGTTTGAAAAACAAATGTTCCCATCACCCAGGTAGTGAGTACAATATTCAAGTTAGTTTTTCAAACCTTTTCTGCCTCCCTGCCTCTCCTCTCTAATAGTTTTCAGTGTCTATTTCTGCCAACAATTTGTCCAGATGTTTAGCTTCTAGTTACAAGGTGGAACATGTAGTATTTAGTTTTCTGTTTCTGCATTAATTTGCTTAGGATATTGGCCTCCACCTGCATCCATGTTGCTGCAGAAGACATGATTTTATTCTTTTGTTATGGCTGTGTAGTGTTCCATGGTGTATATGTACCATATTTTCTTTATCCAGTCCACCATTGATAGGGACCTAGGTTGATTTCCTGTCTTTGCTATTGTGAATAGTACTGGGATGAACATATAAGTACATGTTTTTTGGTAGAAGATTTATTTTCTTTTGGGTGTCTACCAAAGATTGAGATTACTGGGTCAAGTGGTAGCTGTTTTAAGTTCTTTGAGAAATCTCAAAAGTGCTTTTCATAGTGGCTGAACTAATTTATAGTCCAAGCAAGAGTGTATAAGCATTCCATTTACCTTGCAGTCTCACCAGCATCTGTTTGTTTGTTTGTTTTTTACTTTTGAGTAATAGCCATTATGACTGGTGTGAGATGGTTATCTTGTTGTGGCTTTAATTTGCTTTTCTCTGATGATTAATAATTTTGAGCATTTTTTTATATGTTTGTTGGCCACTTGTATGTTTTCTTTTGAGAAATGTCTTTTCATGTTTTTGCCTACCTTTAACAAGATTGTTTGTGTTTTGGTTGTTAAATTGTTTAATTTCCTTATTGATTCTGAATATTAGACCTCTAACAGATGAATAGTTTACAAATATTTTCTCTCTTCCTATAGGTTGTCTATTTACTCTGTTGTTAGTTTCTTTTGCTGTGCAGAAGCTTAGTTAAAGTTGTCCATTTTTGCATTTGTTACAATTGCTTTTGAGTACTTAGTCATAACTTCTTTCCCTAGGCCTAGGTCCACAATGGTATTTCCTGGGTTATCTACCAAGGTTTTTTTTTTTTTTTTTAATATGATTTTAGATTTTAAGTTTAAGTCTTTAATCCATCTTGAGTTGATTTTGTATATGGTGTAAGGAGGGGGTCCAGTTTTATTCTTCTGCATATGGCTAGCCAGCTATCTCAGCACCATTTATTGAACAGGGAGTCATTTCCCCATTGCTTATTTCTGTTGACTTTGCTAAAGATTAGATGGCTGTAGGTGTGCAGTGTTATTTCTGGGTTCTCTGTTCTGTCTCATTGGTCTATGTGTCTGTTTTTGTATTGGTACCATGCTGTTTTGGGTTACTGTAGATATATAGCATAGTTTAAAGTCAGGTAATGTGATGACTCTAGCTTCCTCCCCCACCCCCACCTCCCACCCTCAACTTAGGACTGCTTTGGCAATTCAATATTTTTTATTTTTTGGTTCCTTGTGAATTTTTTTTTTCTAATTCGTGAAAAATGACTTGTCTGTTGATTGACTGATTGTTAAATTGAAATTGCATTGACTCTGTAGATTGCTTTGGGTACAGTGGCAAGCTTAAAAATATTGATTCTTTCAATAGATGAACATGGGATACTTTTCCACTTGTTTGTGTCATCTATAATTTTCTAAGCAGTATTTTGTATTTTCCTGGTAGAGATCCTTCATCTCCTTTGCTAGATGTATTCCTAGTTATTTGTGTGTATGTGTGGGTAGGGCTATTATAAATGGGATTGTTTTCTTGATTTGATTCTCAGGTTGAACATTACTGGTGAATAGAAATGCTATGAAGTTTTGTATGTTGATTTATTTTGTATTCCGAAACTTTACTGAAGTCATCTATAAGTTCTAAGAGCTTTTTTTTGCAGTCTTTAGGGTGTCTTAGCTATAAAGCCATATGATCAGTGAAGAGATATAGTCTCATTTCTTCCATACCTATTTTGGATATCTTTATTTCTCTCGCCTGATTACTCTGGCTAGAGCTTCTAATACTATGTTGAATAGGAATGATAAGAGGGGCATCCCTGTCTTGTTCCAGTTCTCAAAAGGAAATACTTCCAGCTTTTAACCATTTATTATAATGTTGGCTATTGATTTGTCATAGATGATTTAATTTTCACAAATTTTCTTTGGGTGCCTAGCTTCTAAAGTTTTTTTTTTTTTTTTTTATTGTAAAGGGATAGTGGATATTACCAAAGGATTTTTTTCACATCTATTATTATATAATTTTTGCTTTTAATTTTTTTATGTGGTGAATCACATTATTGATTTGCATAGGTTGGATCAAACCTACATCACAGGATTGAAGCCTACCTTATCATGGTGTATTACATTTTGATGTGCTGCTGGACTCAGTTTGCAACACTCTTTTAAAGATATTCTCATAAGGTTATTGACCTGTAGTTTTTGTTGTTTTTGTTGTTGTTGTTTTAGTTGTGTCTTTGCCAGGTTTTGGTGTCAGAATAATGCTGCTTTCATAGGATGAGTTTGGGAGGAATGCCCTCTCCTCAATTTTTTAGAATAATTTCAATAGAATTGGTACCAGTTCTTTTTATGTCTGGTAAAATTTGTCTGTGAATCCATCTTCTCTGGGGCTTTCCTTGGCGTGCAGGATTTTTATTTCTGATTCAATTATCAGAACTTGGTATTGATCTGCTTAAGGTTTTAATTTCCTTATGATTCATTCTTGGGAGCTTGTGTGTTTCCAGGAATTAACCCATTTCCTCTAGATTTTCCAGTTTGTGTGCATAGAGGTTTTTATAATCCTTTCTTAGGATCTTTCATATTTCTATGGGATTGATATCAATGTTACCTTTGTTGTTTCTAATTGTGCTTATTTGGATCTTCTCTCTTTTTTTCTTCATTAATCTAGCTATCTGCTGATCTTGATTTTTTTTTTCCCAAAAAACAACTTTTGGTTTATTATTCTTTGTATGAATTTTTGGGTCTCAGTTTCACTCAGTTCTGCTCTAATTTTAGTTATTTATTTTCTTCTGCTAGCTTTGTAGTTCATTGTTTTCCCCCAGTTCTTCTAGATGTGATGATAGATCATTAATTTGAGTTTTTTTTAACTTTTTGAGGTCTCCATTTAGTGCATAAACTATTCTCTTAATGCTGCTTTTGCTGCAATCCCAGAGATTTTGGTATGTTTTGTCTTTGTTTTCATTTATTTCACAAATATTTTTGATTTCTGCCTTAATTTTATTATTTACCCAAAAGTCAGGTAGAAGCATGTTGTTTAATTTCCATGTAATTGTGTGGTTTCCATGTAATTGTGGGAGAGCTCCTTGGTGTTGATTTCTGTTTTTATTCTAATTTATTCTAAAAGTATGGTTGGTATAATTTTGCTTTTCTTAAAAAAATTATTGAGACTTGTTATATGGTTGAATATGTGATTATTCTTAGAGTATGTTCTGTGTGTGGATGAGAAGAAGGATATTGTGTGGTTGTTGGGTGAATTATGCTGTAAATATCTATTAGATCCCATTAGTCAAGTGTCAAATTTAAGTCAATTTCTTTGGTGAGTTTTTCAATTTCAGAAGTTCTGATTGATATGTATCTAGGGTGTTTATGTTTTCCTTTATTTCTTCAATTGATTGAGAAGTTTCTTTGTGTTGATTTTTAGCCTTATCTCGGATCTCATTGAGCTTCCTTGTAATCCATGCCTTGAATTATTTTATATGTCATTTCTGAGTTTTGATTTTGGTTAGAGACCATTGCTGGAAATCTAGTATAGTCCTTTGGCAGTGTCACTACATTCAAAATTTTCATAATGCCAGAATTCTTGTGGTGTGTGTGTGTGTGTGTGTGTGTGTGTGTGTGTGTGTTGTTTCCCTTCCCCTTTCTCCCCATCCCCAGAGGGTTTGAATGTGGGGAATGTTGCATAGAGTTTTTCAGCTTTGTAGATAACACTTTGGGTAAGAGCTGACTGTGGCCAATGTGGCTGGATATGCATTTGATCCTTACTTACTAGGAGAAGCTCTCTATTGTCTCAGGTAATGGGCTGATCCATGGAGTCCACAGTGGTCTGAGCTCCTTGCTTATCCTTGTTAAGTGGGAGGATCAGAGGGAAAGTTATGCAGGGCAAAGTTGAGCAGACTCACCTACAGGTCCCTTGATGGCAGGCACAAGTCCTAGCACTAAGGGATAATCCAGTGGGAAATCACCAATTATCTAGAGTTGTGCCTACGCATGGAACTGGGAAACTTACTCAGCTGCAAATTCTCTGTCTAGGGGAAGTGGGTGGCCTAAACTCCTAATTCAGAAGAGTGGGTGCTCCAGATGCCTGGAGACCTACATAGGCATGAACTATAGAGGGCCCCACTGTACTACAATCTGCACAAAAGGGGTAGGGTGGTAAAGGCTGGTTATCTAGGAGAATAGTGTTTTAAATGCCTGGAGATCTGCCTGGGCATGGAGCAGAGAGGGCTCTGTTGTATCACAATCTCTGCTCAGGAAGTGTGCAGCAGCTCAGGCTGCTGAACCAGACAAGCAAGTGCATTGAATGCCTGGAGCTCTGCCTGAACGTAGAGCAAAGAGGGTCTTGTTCCACCACTATCTACGCACAGGTAGAGTGGGATGGCTCAATCTGCTTATCCAGTATGTAATTGTATGTTACCCCTATCTATCCCCCCACACAGAGGCTCTCACACATACACATGTGTGCATTTACATACATATGAGAATCAGAGCCGCTTTTCCTACATTTTTACCTCCTAAGGCATAGATTTTTAACTAGTAGTACATTGAATACTACTCCTACTAGTGAATAATTACTGTATTTTCAGAAATTTTGTAAGGAGTTTTGCATCATGATGATAGGTTGAAATTGGCCATGGTAGGATTATTTACAGATGGCTAATGCGCAAATGGTACAATTCAGAACTTGTCCTCCAGGGAGCCAGTTAAGTTTTTACTAGCACATCACATTAGACTCTAAGCATCAGGAAGGTTCTCTCTTTCTTCTTTTCTTTGGCACTTGTAATACTTATCATGGCATCAAGCAGCACTAAAAAGCAGTACTTAGGGAGTATTTAGGGAGTAACCACTATTTAGATTATATTAAATAACCTATATTAAGGAAGTATTTAGGGAGTAACCACTATTTAGCAGTATTTAGGGACTAGTTACTCCCTAAATTTAGTAACCACTCCCTAAATAGTTCCTAAATAATGCTTTTCTTTGTGCTGCTTGGTTCCATGATAAGTATTACAGAGTTTAGCCTAGATAGATAAATAAATCTGTAGAAAGAGAAGACACTTTCTGCTTTGTACTTGGTCACCAGTTTCTTCAAGCATTCCCAAGAGAAGATAGGCCCTTGGAAGTTTTTCCAGAGTGGGTGACCCTCTTGGGCTGGTCTCTGGCTGCTTTTCTAGGCTGTTGCCTGCTGCTTCATGCTCAGCACTCCCCACTGACATCTGGGGGAATGGAGTTGGCAGCACACATGCTAAATGTAGGCCAGAAGCCCACAGGGTGCATAACTATCCTGCTGATGCTGTTTCCTCGACTCAGAATGGTTTTCATCCATTTTCGTGTAATAGGTGTGTTGGACAACATGCACCTTGTTCCCTGGTTTGATGGAGGTTTTAAAAGAATGTGCTATTGGATTGGTGGCTTCTCTACTATAATTCCTTAGGGAATTTTACTTAGCTACAGTCACATTTTAGTCCTACCCTTACAGTTCTATCTTAAGTGACATCTGGCATCTTTTTATTTCTCTTCTGTTTGCAATAATAATTCCAATGTTTAACATCAGGTCTATTAATATATTTCCCAGGCTAGTAACTGATTTGTGCTTCTCTTTATTCCATGCTCTTCTAGTGTGGATTGTTTTGGAGTTCACGGAAACAGATTATGTCCCAATGTCAGCACTTTTTCAAGATGTGACTTTGGGGAAATAATTAAAGCCTGCTGTCTGTGAAATGGGTGTCAAGATTTCTTTCCAATAGGCCTCTTGAGGAAATTGTGCAAATAAGTGAGGCCATGTGAAATGTTTTATACTTCCTGAATAATATAATGCATACATGGAAATACAGAAATGCCATTTTGAGATTTATGCAAAGTTCTTTTTTCCCTCATAGTTTCTTCTCTACTTGTATATTCCAATGCATCTTGCTGCCTCTCTTGACCACTCCTATGATAAGTCATTTGCTGCTCTTATGCAAGGTGAGATCCCTGTTCTGCCACTTAGCGTTGCTTCCAACGTTGATCTTTTCAAATCTATTGACTTTGCTTTAATGTTGTACTGAAATTATCATAACTGGATGGGGCAGTGGCTCATGCCTGTAATCCCAGCACTTTGGGAGGTCAAGTCGGGCAGATCACCTGAGGTCAGGAGTTCAAGACCAGCCTGACCAACATGGTAAAACCCCCTCTCTACTAATAATACAAAAATAAGCTGGGCATGGTGGTACATGCCTGTAATCCCGGCTACACAGGTGGCTGAGGCAGGAGGATCCCTTGAACCCAGGAGGCAGTGGTTGCGGTGACCTGAGATTAGGCCATTGCACTACAGCCTGAGAAACAGAGAAACTCCATCTCAAAAAAAAAGAAAGAAAGAAAGAAAGAAATTATCATAACTAAGTCTTGAAGTGGTCTCCTCAGAATGAGACATGGGGTTTCTAACAACTCTCTCTCTGTCACCCTGCTCTAACCACCAACCCAATGAGATCTTTTGCAAGTCTCAAACAAACTAAGCTGTGTGTGATCTGTATTTCCCTCCTGCATTAGCTTCTGATACCATCTGCTTCACTGCTTCAGCAACTGAAACCTGGAATGGACTCTTTGACTTCTTGCCAGTGACATTCAAGAGGAAGAAAAAAGTAACAAAAGAGATTGTAGAGCAAAATGGAACGAGCAGCACCTGGGGATAATGTTGATGCGCTTGCACAACCTTTCTTGTTTGTTGACAAGTTTAAATGGGAATTTCAAGCTGCTCTTCTGAATAAATGTTTGTGTTGTTTTCCAGTCTTAACATCACCTGTTTGGTTCCTTTTGACTCTCACTACTTTGTGTATGACTTCTCTACCCTTATTTTCTCAGCTTTTACTAAACATAGAAAAATGAATGATTTTAACAACCAGGGACTGCAGTCGTTTGTTGCAATTTCAGCATCATTTGGTTATAAAGACTCAATCCACTGGCCTTCTAGCCCCACTACCACAGTCTTCTTTCTAATTTTTAGTTAGATGGTCAAGCCATGAAGTGACTGCTTTCTTTTGGCCTCCTTGTGTAAGAATTTTACTTCTCTCATTTGCATAATTTATTAGGATGACCGCATTAGTCTGTTCTCGCGTTTCTATGAAGAGATACCTGAGACTGGGTAATTTGTAAAGAAAAGAGGTTTAATTAACTCACATCTTCGTGTCTAGGAAGGCCTTAGGAAACTTACAATCATGGGGGAAGGCACCTCTTCACAGGGCAGCAGGAGAGAGAATAAGTGCCAGTAGGGGAAATGCCAGATGCTTAGAAAACCATCAGATCTCCTGAGACTCACTCACTATCACAAGAACAGCCTTGTGATGGAGAAATCTGCCTCCATGATTCAATTACATCCCACCAACCCCCTCCCACAAAACATGGGGATTATGGAGATTTTAATTCAAGATGAGATTTGGGTGGGGATACGGCCAAACCATATCAGTGACCAATCATCCAGATCAGTCAGGGACTTTTTTGGATTTGTTACTAGAAGCCCAACATTCTGGAAAAACCCCAGTCCTGGACAAGCCTAGAAGGTTGATCACCCTACTTCAGATTTATCAACTGAGGAATATGAAATGAATGTTACATCATACTTTGCTTTATTCATTCTTTAAATTGAACTTAATCTTGTGTTTCCTACCAGATGGATAAACAATCCCCATCAATTATATTTAGCCTCAGACCTGTTTTAGTATAACCCATGACCTAAGCAGTTTTTTTTTTAACATTAAGAGTTGAATTTAAATAAAATGAATATAAGACAGAGACCATGTGGCCTGTGAGGTGAAAAACATTCACTCTCTGGTCCATTACAGAAAAACTTTGCTAATCCGTGGATTAAACTTCTTCCTATGTAATGCAGCAAGGTTTGGGATTCTTAACCAAAGTCTTTTTTACTAATGAAATGCAGGGAGAAAATAGTTATCTTTAAGATTATTGAAAGCAGGTTTTAGGGATGACTGTCACACCATTCCGTTAATTGTTAATATGTGGTTTATTATTTTGAAGAAAAAGGCAAGCAGTGTATTTGGAGCAGAAATGTCACAGAATTTTGTAAAGTTGCTTTCAATTAAAGTTAACAATAATAACCAAAGCATAGCCTCTGCACATAAGTGGTTAACAGTTTTCCAATACATGTGGTGAATGATCTCCCAATATCTATATGCTATGTATGATTAACTAACTTGAACCAACAAACCTTTTATAGTGAAGAGAAAACATGTGTTCTAAATTTGCCCAATCAAACTGAAAGAAAGTCTTGATATTCTGTGGATATTAACAAAGATGTATGTGCACCTGGAGCATGCACCTGGAGATTGCGTCTGTGCTTAAGTTTAAAAATTTGATACATCAAGGGAGTTTCTATCTCTGTCTCTACATTGTCTGTGAAATAGGTTTTTCTTTTTTTTCTTCTCTCTCTCTCTTTTTTTTTTTTTTTTTAGCTCAGACTATACAAATGAAATCTTAGAAACTGAAACCTGTTGAGAGAGTTGATTTTCTGTTGCAACTGTGGCCACATGAGAAGTTTGCTTAACATCAGAATAATTCTTATTGAATCAGAACTTTTTATTATCTCTTTCTTTACGTTGTTTAAGAGTAAGTCTTTCATGCTTATAACAGAAAACTTCCCTGTGTAACTTTTACCTTGTTAGCCTAGTAAAGGTATTTATAAGCTGTTAAAATAATTAGAAGTTATTCAGCTATAATACCTGTTTTATTTTTATTTTTTTAATATACGAATCCCTAAAGTTCCCAAATGCTTTGTTCTGAGACTATAGAAATTCTTTCAATTCTAATGAGAGAGGTTTTAAGGAGTAGAATTGTGATGGTTGTTTTGTTATTGTTCTTTGAAATTTGAAGTAGAGATAGCCTATCTCCATTCTTTTTACAGTATCCTTTGCTGATGCTTGTATGTGGCTTTGTGTCTAACAATGACCTATAGCCAGGATACCCACAGGTAAGAAGGGTCTGTCTTACTACTTGTTTATATTCTCTAGCTAAAACTTTTTTTCAAAATTGCTGATGGATGGCATAAGAACCTAGTCTAATACTGAGGTTGTTAACCAGTGTTTGGTCAGTTGATTTCTAGTTAGTTCCTAAACAGGCTTTAAGAAATATCTTGAAAATATATGAAATGAATATGTGCATTCTAGGGGGTGGAGAGTCCAAGCTTCGATAACATGTTCAGAGGGACCCTTGATGAATAAGGGTACAAAACAGTTTTAAAGCATTCATACTACAGATGGATAAACTGAGGCATCAATGACTCTGAGACTGATAATTATCACTTAACTATGCTAATAAGAAGACCAAAATGAAAGATATCTAACTCCTAGTCAGAAGGGGTTCAGGGGTTCTTGTTCTTATCACTAGAACATGTATGTGGGGAGGGGAGTGTGGGGAGTGAGTGAAATATTTCTTAGATATATACTTCTGTCAATTCAATGTGAGTCTCAGTGGAGGGTAGGCTTTCCAGAAATGTAAATAATTTTTACATGTGGCTTGGGAAGCCAGTCTTGTTCTTCCATATGTCCAAGCCTGGTGTATGATAGAATTGTACTCATTATTATAGTGAATACATTAACAGATGATGTCATAGCTTTAAATATTTAAACTGAAACCTACAAAATTTAAAATGTAGCTTAAAAATTAACTATTATTTAAGTTGCCATCTGTAGATAAAGTTGAAACCAGTGCCAGTCTAATTAGCAATCAGGAATATGGTAATTGCTTTTGGCATATGAATGTGGAGAACTTCTCCAGAGTAAAATAATGCCAAGTTGTGCATTTCTGAGTCTTTTTTCTTTCAAATTGACAGGGTTAATATTCTAATAATATATTATTTGGCATTCTGTTTGAGGCTTTAAAGAGAGTTTTTGTTTTCACTATTTAACAGAAGAATATTATCTATCAATCAATTTATTATCATCTCTCTCTCTTAAGTGTAGAGCAAAGTTTGTTAATTTGGGCTCTCTCAGCATATTGGAAAAGAAAATTCTTTGTTGTGGGGCTGTCCTATACAATGGAAAAGTATCCCTGGCCAATACCGGCTAGATGCTAGAACCCTCCCACCCATAACTAGAACCTAAATTGTCTGTAGACATTGCTTTCAGACGAGAAAATAGGTGTAGTTGCATTTATTCTATAAGTGGTAACTTATTGAACATAATAAAGCATATGATTAATGCTTCTAGGTAAATGTCTTCCCAAAGTTAACAGAAAAAAAAAACCATGGTAATATCATATTGTTCTTAGAAATAACATTCTTTTTTGCTATATATGTGCAACATGTTTTCTGTTTGCAGGAACAATGATTATAGTTTATTAATTTACTAGCTTGTTTTACTATAAATGTTCAACTTTTGCCTGATTCATGTTTTCCCTTTATGCATTTTCACAATTAAAATTTCTTTCACATAATAACGTATGTGTGTGTGTGTATATACGTGTCTGTATACACACACACATACACACACACACACACACACACACATATATATATATATATATATATATACACTTTAGCAGAATAATGGTGATTATGAGATATTTTACAATTGCACAGGGTAAGCCTTCATTGAAGTAGCAGCTGTTTGTGGTTGGATGGATGCTGTCAGGTGTCAGAATGACCATATCTTTGGGATCATGTAGATGTCGACCTGAGTGTGGCCCCTGGCCTTTGCAAAGATCCTTCTCTCTATACTAGGCACTACTAGAAAACAAAAAGGTAGAAAGGGCAATTAAGAGGAGTAAATAAGTATTTTGTACACTGCTAGGAAATCTTGCAAAAAAGCCTCCATTTCTATCATCAATTTTCTTATAAAATTACATTTCTATTTAGCCTTTCAGATACTCCACTGTCAGATACGTTTTCAGGAACATGTTTTGTAATAAAGTAGAGAGCTGCTTTTATTTTCTTTATATTTATGATAAAATTACTTGGCAGATGCATATAGTTTTATTTATATGTATTTGTTTATTTTTCCCATAATCCCTTTTTGTTCTGGCGAGGCCGTGGAGATGTCCCAAATTCTCTTCTAGATTCAGCCTTGATATTATGATCCTTAATCTGATAGTGACCTCTCAAGTAGTAAATCTCAGCTGTTTGGTTATGAAAAAGCCCCCTCTTTGGAAACTAGTGTCATCTTTCTTTGTGTCACCTTGTTGGAGGAGCAATGGAATCTAATTATCCTTTACAATGATTTGTGAAGTAGCAAATGGGTTTGACATCTGTTCAGCAATTCTGAAGACAGCCCATTTTTATTTTTCCCCCTATGGAGCTAAAGCCATCATAGATTGTGTCCTTTGGCCTTCCTTTGGTTCTTTGTTACAGCCTTGTGATAGTCTAAACAAAGTTGATTTAAAAAACTAAAAGGAGAACTAGGGATAAGAATAGGGATTACTTTTTATTATAATGAATGAAGAGCAGTGTTTGGCCCTAAGCATTTCAATGAAAGAGCAGAATAATTAAGGAAACAGTGTTGTCATAATAATATTTATTATTAATTAAACTATATTTTTGAGCGCCTATTATGTGTCTGATATTTTCCTAGATGTGGAAGATAAGGTTATGAATCATACAGACAATTTCCTTGCTTGCAGAGCTGGCTAAACAATACATAATGACACCAAAATATCAGGTTGGTACAAAAGTAATTGTGGTTTTTACCTTTGAAAGCAACGGCAAGCACCCCAATTACTTTTGCACCAACCTGATACAACTAAGACAGTTACCGATAGTGAAAATTCCTGTAAAAAGAGTAAGGGAGTCTACTATGGTGAAGAGGAGGACATAGGATGCTCCTTCAGAAGATCAAAAGACAACATTTACAACGAGTTTTGAATAGCAGGGAGTCAGACCTGAAAATGCTGGGGTAGTTGAAGGGGATCAGAATATGCCATCCTAAAATATGCTACTTTGGCCTAAGGATTATTTTGTGTGAAGAACAAATGAGAAAGAGCAGCCACAAAATACTTGGCCCTCTCACTTTTTGTCTAAAAAGGCACACATTTACCTGTGTAAAGGTGACAAATTTCCATTTGCAAACATATTCCCCTCTCCAATGCTGTGAGAAGAATATTTTTAATCACTGAAGAGGACTTTTATCACAGGATAAGACACCAAAATGAGTCTGCATAACACACTTTATTAACCTTTTTCTATCATATATTTTATGGTCATCTGACCACAATTTACCATCCCTGGAAGCCCAGTCCTATCTTTCTTTGTCCAGTCATTTGTCCACAATTTATATCCCTTTGTTAGAATGGTCTATAAGATCCCAGTCTAACTGCTTCCTTGGGTTTACCTTTCTTTCTGTGTAACGCCCATGTGTGTAAAATAAAAGCAATTACATGTGTATGACTTTTCTTTTGTTAATTTGTCTTCTGTTGATTTAATCCACAGACTACAATTTCAAAACCTAAGATGGCAGAGAAATTTTTTTTTTCTTTTCCCAAAGCAGGAAAACATTCCCCAAAAGAAATAAGTACATAGCTCCTGAGTGAGGAGCAAGCTTAGCATATTTAAATAGAAAGAAGTAAAATAAGTGAGGTTTGAAAAGTAGATAAGGGCTAGCATGGATGGCTTTATAGCTTATGGAATAATGATTGGGTTTTTGAAAAACATGCTCATTTATTTATGTTGGTCTCAATGTGAGAAGAAAGTTGAAAAAGCTATGCAAGAAAATAATCTAAACCTTATTTGATTTATTTGTTAAGACATCACACTGGCTGTTCTGAGAAGAATGAAGGACAGGAGACAAAAAAATAAAAGGAAGCAAAGATTCTGGGAGGATGATGTTGGGACTCAGAAAGCAACAATAAAAGCCTCAGAAGCAAAAGTTTTTCCCTGATCTTTTCCTGTACTCCTGTCTCTCAGTTCAATTCTCCTCCAAGGCTAGCCACAGAAACTGAGTTCCTTTTCCCCAAAGCCAATCACAAAACCTAAAAATATTGCTCTAATTTTTCTCTCACCTTTCTGTGTAAACAACTGGCCATAAAGAAGTTATCTGACCTACCTCATTTGATTGTTGTTCATAATACCCCCATTCTAGAGAGGATCCTATCCCACACCCAAAAAGAAGAAATCTAGGCTCAGAGATGCCTAAAAAGCATCTACACAAATGGGCCTTGCTGGGTTTCCCCACTCAGTCTATTGCCCTTAGATCATATCCTTTTTGTTCAATTGTATTGCTACATGGCTGTCTATAGTTTGTTGAACCTAAATGTAAAAATCGACAATTTCCCTCGTATATTTGGGTATTTATTCTGAAGAATCCCATGTCACATAAAACTATAAGCACACTTTTGTGTACGCCTTTTCTCCTGTTAATCTGCCTCTTTGTCAGTGATTTTCAGTGAACCTTCAGTGGGCAAATGGAAGTTGTCCCTTATCCTTGACAATGACAACAGTCACTGAACTGGTTTTTCAGTCACTTAGAATTGCCTCATAAGAACCAACAGAGCAACTACAGATGTCAAAACAAAACAAAACAAAAAAACCATGCAATATTTAGAACAAAATATGGTGGAGAATTACTTATGAGAAAAATAATATTCAATGATATTTGCTAATGCATGGCAAGGCAGCGTTAATTCAGGACCCCTGTGATAGGCATAGGGACCGCCACAAGTGATTTCTGCTGTAGTGAAGACAGATTGGGTTCAGTTCCAAATACAGCACAGGCAAGTGAGAATTTATACTCAATTAATAAGTGGGAATCAGCAGATAAAAAAAATTACTAAGACGAAACATCATGAGGAAGGAGGATTTTAGCTAAGCCTACCTGACAGAATTTTTGCTGTTACAAGATAGGCCTGAGTGATCAGAATCATCTGGGGTTCGTGGAACATGAGGAACCTGATGGGGTATCCAGGGTGGAGAGTTCTCACTAGGGGGATTCTGGCTAAATAAACCTAACAGGATTCTTTAAAACTAGATTCCACAAGGGAGTTCACAGATGCACCAAGGAACCTGATTTAAATTTGGTAAAGCAAAGATTTTTTCTTAGCATCCCTGAGAATTCACACATATGAGAAAGTGGAATTGGGTGAAAGTGGAATTCTGTCTTCTGATTGCCTTTCCAGAGCTCCTTTCTAGGCCAGAGTCTCATACAGAGGAGAAACTGCTCTAGGAGTGAAATAAAAATCAAACAGTATAGTTTCAATCAAAGACTAAGGAAGCTGAAGGCTTAGACCACAGTAAGGGTAGGGAACAGATTCAGGACATCTCAGAAAGAAAAGCCACCCTACTTTTAAAAACTATGCACACACCACAGAAAAGGCTGAAGCTTGAGAAGGTTTCCTGAATCCTGTCTCTTTCTTAAAGTTCAGAAACAATAATTTATGTAAAGGATCTAGAGTGATTGATAGAGCCTCACTGTTAATGAGAAAGTGAACGTGGAAAAAATAGAGCAGCAGATGACACAGGTGAGTTAAAAAGTACAGTGGTTAAAGGAGTCTATAGATCATCTGCCTGGGACTCAGAACATGATACTCCAAAGTGTGGCACTTTGGCATTCTGAGTACTTTGAACTGAAGGAGATAGAAAATCTCAGGAGCAAGGTCTCTCTGATCTCCCATTCTCCTGTCTTCCATCCCTCTTTCTCCTCTGAAACAATTCATAGAAATCAGAATTCCTTTTTACCTAGTTGGGTCATAGAAACTAGAACCCCTCCCTGAAAGCAAGCCATAAAACCTAGAAAGATCTCTCTCTACCTTCTCCCTTGAAGACCCTCATTCCAGCGGAGTCTTGGCCCATACCCAGGAGGAAGGTATGCTACAGATTAACTAAGAAGAGTCTTAACACACAGGCCTTGACTTACTGAGTTTCCCTCCTCTATTACCAATAGATTATACGCCACTTTATCTAATCACATTTTTGCACTGCTGTCTATTTTTTACCAAATACAAGCATAAAAATGGACTCTTCACTAAGTCTTTGGGTCTTTATCCCTGAAGTATCCCATGTCATGTAAAACAAATAAATTTGTTATACTTTTCTCTCATTGCCTTTTGTTATAGTGAGACAAGAGAGTTCCCTGGCCCCCCTCACAGTGTGTGTGACAGGGGTGTGGTTCCCTGTTAGATCTCTGTGAGCTCAAATGCCTTTCAGGAGAAAGAGCACACAGTCAGGCAGGTGCAGGAGTCAGGGCAAGTGCTTTGCACTCCAGCCCTGCAGTATTTTCTAGGGGTGGCTGCCTGTGACCCGCACATTACAATGTTCTCTTAGCCCTGCTGTCTACAGATGGCTTAAGTATTGACCAGGTTAGTTCCCCCTCTGCCTTTCTGCAAGGACAGAGGGCCAGTGTGACAGATTTCTGTATCCTGAGCTCTTGTCTAGTGTCCCAGAAGAATTGGGTCACTCACAAACTTGAAGGATGAATGTGGGGGTTTTATTGAATAGTGGAGGTGGATCTCAGTGGGATGGATGGGAAGCTAGAAGGAGGATGGAGTGGAAAGGTGATTTTCCCTGGGAGTTTGGCCATGCAGTGGCTGAACTCCTCTTCAGCCACCCCCAGCTGAACTCCTTGTGGCTTTCAGTTGCTCCTTCTCTTCTCCCTTTCTCTGCTGCATCATTCTGCAATTCATCTGCTCATCTCCTTCTGGATCCTGGAGCTTGGGGTTTATAGGGTACAGGATAGGGGGTGCAACAGGCCAAAAGAGAACTTTTGGGGCAGAAAACAGGAAATCCTGTCCCCATTTAGGATCATGGGTCTCCAGACTTGAGGGTGCGGCCTTTGCCAGGGAACCACCTCCTTCTACCCAGTATTTCCCTGTCTCCTGTCCATATCAATAGAAGTGTAGGCTGTAATCCTCATGATGAGTGAAGAAAGATATCATACCTTTATGCCTCTATATCCTATTTAGATGAAGCCTACTGCACTGAGAAAAATAACTGATTAATTGATTTATCCACAGTGGTCACTATTAAATTGTGCTTACTTAGGAGTAGCTGCTGAGGTGTTGCCTTTAAAACTAGAGCAGCTGTTTTATTTGGCTACCAATTCTGTTTTCAAAGAAAAGTTTGTGTGAAGCTTTCATAGTATTTGCATTCATCTTTCATTCAATTGTAGCAATTGCTTAGCCAACCAAGTATGCATCCCAGGAATCCCTGGCAGTGCAAGCTAAGGAGAGCAATGTTAGGCTATTTAGTGTTCATTGTGTTAGGCTTTTGGGTTTTCATCAAAGCTGAAATGTTAAAGTTGGGATATTTATCCCCAGTCTAAATGATCATTATTTGCATTTCTTTTCAGGTTATTTTTGTCCCTTTAAGTAGACCCAGCATAAACTGGCCAGTTGTGGTTTTCTTTTACATGCAGATTAACTCTTTAACAAAAGTTTACTGTTACAAAGCCTGTAACATGAATTTTCCACCAAAATATTCTACTACTAATTAAGCACTTTCTAAGCAATTGGGAAAAAAAGTGGAATAGGCAACTTTAAGAGAGAAAAATAATTAGGAATATATAAAAAGAAATGCTAGACATTCTCTTAATAGCGCCTGATCTGTGAGCTTTCAATGAGCAAGCAACTGCTGCCATTTTCTGTCGCTCACACTGAAGGACCCAGCTGTCCTTCAGTGGAGTCTTTCGCATTACTACCAGGAGACATAGAGAGCTACTGAAGTGATGTTGCTTGCCCAAGGAAGCCAACGACTTTGGGCCTGGGTACCAATACTTACTATGTTGCTTTCCCTGCCAGGGGCCATAATCATCATTTCCGTCCTAGATACCAACCATCACCAAATTCTCCTTAGACTTGTTAGGAGCCTCTGCCTCACTAACCAGTCTTTCTCATTGCATAACATGTAGTCCCTACTGCTCCAGATCTCACTGATACAGTGCTATTACTTTTCTTCAGATAATGCATCACTTCATAACTCCTCTAAAGCTCCGTTGTAAACAGAAACCATAGAATTTAAAATATTCTATTTATCATGCCATGGGGAATACCATGTATCCTGAGTTTTTTGTTCAGGAACTCTACTCCATTTCTAGAATCCTATCAGTATGGATGAAGAGAAAAACATATTCATATTCTGTACTGGAAAGGTTGTAGCTTTTCCTGTTAGTGCTAACAACAAGAGACAAGGATTCATGAGAGTTGTTCCTGACCTCCTGTGTTGGAATCTGGGCTATATTTTGCTACAGAAATCATAATTAAATTGTTTTTGGTTACATAGGATTATAGAGGCTCATATACACTCTAAAGAGTAAGCTAATGTCCCTTATACAATAATTTCTATGAGTTAATGTTTCAAATTTCAAGTAATAACTTATCTAACACCTTTTGCAATTTAGCCTAATTATTGACTGTAGACAGCTTATAAGAATTCCGCAGTCCTTACATTGATGATATACATATATATATATACCTGTGTCATGTATGTACGCTAAACTTAAACAGTTTGGAAGTTGAAAGGACATATTCTTGTTTAAATATAACCAAAATCTAGCTTTGTAACCATAACAGAGATATATATGTGAACAAGAATTTTAGCTCTTCCCTCAGAGAGTTCATTTGAAAGGGAAGAAATGCACATCAATACACAGTAATAAAAGAATAGAAGGAAAGTACCTCAACGAAGTTGAATAAGTTTGTTATGTGAGGGATTATACAGAAGGAGGGATCAGTTCTTCCAGGTGGTGTTGAAGAAAGCTCAGTAGAGGAGGAGTCAGTTGTCAGGTATTCAGATATTAGTGGGAGTCTACCAGCAGGAAGACAGGGAAAGGATATCTGGGCACAAGCAAAGACTACAGATGGGTCCTCTGTTTGAAATTCTTAGTACAATTCTGTTTCTAGTATTCATCGCCCATATTTTAACTCTTTATTTAGTCTAAGCTCTGCTTTTCTCTTTAATCACTTGTTAGACTGTTCTGTTTCCTCTGCATGTTCCAAATAGCCAAAGACGACATCACACCACTTTCTCAAATGTTTGCTGTCCCTGACTTACCATGTTCTGGAGATAACATGAACATGAAAGAAGTTGGGGTTTTGATCTGCTTCTCCTCACTGTGCTGTTCCTAGTCTTTCCAGGAATGTGCTGAGATAGGGGCGGGAAAGTTTCTTCTCACTGAATCTCTTTGTTCTATACACTGCAAATTGTTCTCACACATCGGCATGAACCATGCTTTCTCTTCTCCAAGATTTTTTATACCTGGTGCCCTCTGCCTTGAGTATTTTCCATTACTACTTAGCCTAACATTTCATCTTACTCTTGAGGATAGAATTTTGATGTTATTTTCTTTGGGTAGCTTTTCCTGAATTTCCAGACCTTCCAGACCATTAAATATTAGGTGTCTCTGCTTTATGCATCCATAAAACTTCATATTTCTCCTATCAAATAACTCTGTATTAAAATTACTTGTTTAACTGTCTCTACCCACCACTGGACTGCAAATTTCTTGCAAGTAGATATCATGTCCATCTCATTTATTATTAAATACCTGGTGTCTACCTTATACCCCTGTAAAATACCTATATAAAATACATGCTCATTAAACATTAGTTGAATAAATAAAGGGACATTTGGTAAAATAATGTAAATAGTAATATCATCGATTTATTTACCATTTATTATGCTCATGTACTTTAAATATACCATCTCATTTTAATTTGATTTTAATGTAATCATTTGTAAGAGTTGTTATTAAATATATTTTTAGTTATAGAAAATAGGACTTGGACAGAAAGCTTGCCAGAAATTTCACTGTTTATCATGGGGCCACTTGGAGGTTCTCTGAAGGTTTTATTTATTTTTCCCCAATATAATTCTCTTTATAAATCATTTAGCCTAAAATCATTGCATAGCTGTGCTCTCTGTAAGAACTCTTTGTAAAATTCATCTTTTTTTAAGAAATGGGAAAGCACATTTGCCAAGAGTCAATAAACAGACATCTCAGGTGGTTCAAACTTGAAAGATATATATCAGAAGCTTTGAGAAACATTTAACCTTGACATTCTCCAATCTTAATTGACAAGTTTGGTGTTGGTTACTTGCTGAGATAAGAGAGATTTGCAGTGTATAATATGCAGGTCATTGGCTTTAAGTTGGGTCCATTATAATTTATTGCAGTCCTGACAGTTCTAGGTGATATAAAAAAGAAAGATTGGCTTTATTAGGTGATTTCCCCTTCCTTTGTAGGGCTACTTTAATAGATAATAATGGTTAACAGCTTGATGACATTTCCCTGATTTTATTTTAGCATTTGGAGGGTGATGAATTCTAGGGACTCACTAATATTGGAATGAGCTCATAGACCAGAATAGTGAGTCTGGGAGCTGCAATTTTTTTCTAAACTTCAGCTCTGTGGCTTTAGCTCTGTGCCTTTCCAAGTACAACCTGACATTTGTGTCTGATTGGTTGAAAGCTCCTAGCAGCAATTAAGAATGCACATGCATACTTATCCAAATGTTCCAACTTATTTTACCAGAAACAGAAAGTCCAAGTAGTTTGTCAAGTTTAGAAAGAAGATTTTTGATACTAGCTCATATTTAGAGCCAGCATTATATCTAAGCAGATTGGTGACGTTTAGGAGCACTTGAAAACATCCTGTCTTCCCAAAACCCCTCTGGTTTATTCCCAAATCCCAGAAATCCAACATGGAAATATTCTTCATGATTAGTGATTAGGTTGTAAATAACCCCAGACAAGTAGTGCCTTAACTTACATGTATGTTTGGACGTATGTAATTGTAATATATCTGTCCCTGTAAACTGCGATAGGGTCAAGAACATTAGGACCCTGACTGTCTGATAGAAGAAAAGGGGAAAGCTGGTACACTAAAGACAAAACTGCTAGTATACACTTTTTCTAAGAGCTACCCCTGTTCTCTCTCATCTGTCTCTCACTGTTCTTCTTCCCTTTGTTCTTTGATCATTGCATCACTCTCCTCAAACTCTCTTTTACAGTGAGTAGAGTTTTGGAGTAGGGCTTCAAAGTTGGGCTTGTTATTCACTCAATAGAGGTGGCGTGATGGGCAGAATTCTAAGAATGACCCCTCAGTGATGCTTCTATTTGAGTGTAAGTGAATCCTGCAAATAGGTTGACATACCATTCCCATGATTACATTACCTTATATGATAAAGGGATAATTATCTGGGTCAGCCGAATCTAATCACAGGAGCCCTTTAGAAGCAGAGAGTTTTACCCAGCTTGTGGTAAAAAGTGAAGTAAGAGATTCAAAGTACAAGAGGAATCTAATATACCCTTGCTGGTTTTGAAGATGGAGAGGGTCACATGACAAAAAATGTTGGTGTCATTTTGAAGCAGGCAGTGGCTTAGAAATGCTACCAGCAAGGAAATGGGGTCCTCATTCCCATAACTACAAGAAACTAGATTTTGCCAACAACTTGAACTTGTAAGAAGATTCTTCCCCAAATTCTACAGATACGATTCCAGTCTAGTTAACCCTTTGGTTTCAGGCTGTGAGATCCTAAGCAGGGAATCCAGTTGAGCCTACCTGGACTCATGACCTACAGAACTGTGAGACAACAAATGGAATTTGGTTTTATGCTGCCAAATTTGTGATAATTTGTTATACTAATATACACAGCAATCTAATTCCCCCCTTACACATAGAAATGTTTACCAATTCATACTGCAATTCACAAAGCCAGGTCCTTAGCTATTGAACGATATTGCATCTTCTATAATTTTCTTGTTGACGTTTTGCAATTTGATTGTGCTCTGTTTAGTTTTGATTACAAATAAGTTTTCTTTTTCAACTTATCCAAAAAACATGTTTTTAAATGAAACAATTATTTTCTGCAAAGAGCTGGTCTGTATTTGCTTGTACCAATAGATATGATGGACACTGAAAAATGTGCTGGTGTTGAAATTATTATTAAATATCAGTGATATGGTTGGATGTTTTCCCAACCCAAATCTCATCTTGAATAGTAGTTCCTCAAAGCCCCACATATTATGGGTGGGAGGGACACAGTGGGAGATAATTGAATCATGCAGGTAGTTACCCCCATGCTGCCATTCTCATGATAGTGAATGAGTTCTCACAAGATCTGATGGTTTTATAAAGACGCTTCTTCCCCTTTTGTTGTCATTTCTCTTTGCTGCTGCCCTGTGAAGAAGGACTTGTTTGTTTCCCTTTCTGCCATGATTGTAAGTTTCCTGAGACCTCCCCAGCCATGCTGAACTGTGAGTCCATTAAACGTCTTTCCTTTACAAATTACCCAGTCTCAGATATGTCTTTATTAGCAGTGTGATAGCAGGCTAATACAATCAGCATATTCATCATTACGACTTTTGTTACTAGGTTTCCTCAGCCATGCAATAGTTATATGATCCTGGAGATGAAGGGATATTAAAGACACAGGATTCAGGGTTTCTTAGCCCGGGTGAAAGGAGAAAAATCCTTAGAATGGAACATCTATACCTTGGGAAGAATTAGTCAACAGGAAACATTTGCATTTTAAATAACATTTTATAATTTATGTCCTCATTGGATAAACACTAAATAGTCAAAGCTCTTTGTTTTCCAGACATGAAAACAAATCCAGGAAGGCTAAGTAACCTGCACAATATTATACTGTAACAACAGGGGTAGAACAAATTTTAAGGGTGAGAGTTTCTTTCAAATTATGCTTTCATATCACTGGTCTTTCCCAAGCATCTCAGATGCTCTAGAATCCGTGTGTCACATTTTGAATTCCGGGGCAATGGAGATTCCCTAGAATTGAATACATCTAAGACTTGCTTATAAAACCCATTAGTGTCTGCATCACTCCTTTTATCTTCCCAAAGTCAAGCAGTTTGAGATTATTTAGAATAGATGCTTCTATGCCTTTGGAAATAGAGAACTCACTTTCGGCTTCCCACCTCCCAAGAGTAATAAAAGACTTCTAATGTAATGCACATTTGTCTTAGAATGAAAAACACATTTAAAGAACACAAGAGAAATAAATTATGATGTTGTGTTTCTAATAATAGAAAAAAAGTTGTTAATGGAAAAACTGTAAGACCAGGCTTGTTGAAATCTCTGGTTAATAATAAAAGTATAATCCAGTGTTTTCTTGCATCTTTCCAGTCCTAGGAATGAAAAACCAAGAATATGTTACATAAGTAGATCTTGAACCTTAGTGTACATCATCCTGACATGGAAGGACTGTTATGTTATAGCTTGCTGGGCTGCACAACTACAATTTCTGATTCAGTAGGCTTAGGGCAAGGTCAGAAATTTCTACTTCTAACAATTTTCCAAAAGATGCCGCTGTTACTGTTCTCGGAACCACACTTTGAGAACTACTTGGGTATTGAAAAGGCTCCGGATATTTCACAATGACTAGCATGATTCTAGTGGGATTTAGAGCTTTCCAGGGCATGCTGACAGGTAAGGTTGTAAATACAGACATGCCTGGGGAAATGGTAGTGGCTTCTTCATTTTCCAGTCATTTGTTAGAGACTTTATGTGGCCTATCTCTATGTTGGACATCACGGATATAAAATAATAAGTCATTATCCCAATCAGAGAAAAAGGAACACAAACAACAAAATATAATGTGGAATTATATTATGATTCACATATACAATATATGAATAAAATATTTGTAGATAGAAGTGAATACATTGTGGTCAACAAAGACAAAGTTGGAGTTACCAAAACTATCAAGGGAGGAATGGCCCATGAGTTGATTATTAACTTTCAGTAAAGTAGCTAATGCTTAGAGAAACATGTGTTTAAATGCTATCATAAGCACAATTCACTGCATTATTTAATTTAACATTGATATAGTTTGGTTCTGTGTCCCCACCCAAATCTCATCTCAAATACTAATTCCCAAGTGTTGAGGGAGGGATCTAGACACTCCCCAAGTGTCTAGAAAGGGAGGTGATTTTATCATGGCGGTGATTCTCCCATGCTGTTTTCATGATAGTGAGTGAGTTCTCACAAGATCTGATGGCTTTATAAGTGTTTGGAAGTTCCTCCTTCATGCTTCTCTCTCCTGCCTCCCTTGTGAAGAAGGCCCTTGCTTCCCCTTTGCCTTCTGCCATGATTGTAAGTTTTCTGAGGTCTCCCAAGCAACACGAAACCATGAGTCAATTAAACCTCTTTCCTTTACAAATTACCCAGTCTTGGGTGTTTCTTTATAGCAGTACGAAATGAACTAATACAGGCATACATACACACAGACATCTTTAGAGTGAAATATTATCCACTTTTGATTGGTGTACTAGATTTTACCCCCACTTACTCAAAGACATGGCTCAGAAGCCTCCTAAGTCTTTGTTCTACTATCAGTTTTTTCTCTTTCTCTTAATTAGATTACTGCCATCAGCAGAGCTACATGCTATCATTCCTCCCATCTGGGAAAAGAAATCTCTTTTTGGATAAACTCTAGTAACTGACTCAAGTCTCTATTTTGCTCTATAACAACTACTGAATCTATCTTTTTTGCCAGTTCTTCTTTTGAACTTTTGCTAAATATTGAGGGCCACCCACTCTACCTAAATTGTTCTTATCAGTCATTAATAATTTCTATTGTACCACATTCAGTATTTAGCTTAAAGTCACAAACATTTGTCATAATAGGTGAATTCTGAAGATTCTGCCATCTACTGAATACCATCTATTGGAACACTTGTCTTAGAGGTCATCAGGATATGATTTTAATCCTACATCATTGACTAATTCTTCTAGGTCTTTTTTCTAATTCTTTTTTTTTAAATAACTTTTAAAACTATAACTAATTTATTTACATATAATTTTTATACACAAAATAATTTTGTAATTGAATAAATTTCAACAAATATATACTCTCTATAACTTTCACCCAATAGAGACGTACCATTTTCTTCACCTTGGTTATTTCTCATATGCTACCGAAATAACAACTATACTGATTTCTGTAACTATACATAGTTTTGCCTCTTTTTCACCATCATATAAAAATGATGTATTTTTATATGTTTGATTTCTTTTGCTCAGCGTAATGTATTTGTGATCTATCTACATTAGTGCATGTAACAGGAGTCATGCTTTTGTATTCTTTAATATTTCATTGAATGCTGTATCTTCTTTATACACTGGCTTTAGAGTTGTTTTCTGCCTTTGACTCTGATAACTGCAGCAGCTATAAGTATTATTGTGGAAGTTTTTATATGGTCATTTGTTTTCATTTTTCTTAGGTAAATATCTAGGGGTGGATTTGCTGGGCTATTGGATAGCTGTATGTTTAACTTCATAAAAAGTTGCCAGGTTTTCAAAATGGTTGAACCATGTTAACTCCAACAAGCAAATCTGAAAGGTATTGTCCTTGTTATGAAGTCTGTTCTGTCTTATATTAACATAGTCATACAAACTTTCCTTTATCTTCCTATCAAACTCTCTGTGTCCTCACATTTAAAATTTGTTTCTTATCAACAGCATTTAATTTTTATGCCTTTGATTTTATCTAGTCTGGTATTGTCTTTTAATTGGTGGACTTATTCAGCTTACACTTAATGTAATTTGTGATTCAGTTTGCTTTTTTAGGCAGCCATTTTGTGTTTAAGTGTTCCATATGTTTGTTTATTTATTTCTCCTTTTCTGTATATGTTTCAATCCGTTGAGTACCGTTTAGTATTGAATTGTATCTATTCTGTTGTCTTTTTAGCTATGTGTCTTTGTATTATTTTTATTTTTGTGCTTGCTCTAAAATATAATATGCATTCTTAACTCACCACCTTCTACTCTGAAACAATGCAATGAAATCTGCCCAACAAAAATGAATCTTACCATAGTGTAGTGTCATTTAACCCTAGTTTTGCCCCTTTTTCTATTGCTGTCATATATTTGATTTATACCAAAATTACAATTCCTTGTTTCTAAATGTTGGAGGGGTCTTGGAGAAATCATTGCATCTTTTCACTTTTTGATCTATACTTGTTCTCTTAATGGTCACATGTAATCTCATGGCTTTGAACATGCTGCTGACCCTTCAAATTATACATGCAGCCCTGACCTCTCCTGTGAACTCTAGACTCATGTATTGGACCTACTGCTTGATGTATTAATTAGGCTAATAGGAATCCAAATATCTCCTCTTAAAAGTGCTGTTCTTTCAATTTTCTTTCTCTCACTTAATTGTCTTTCTTATTGTCATTTATCGGAACCAAAGCTGTTGTCCTAAACTCTTCTTTTTTCTCATACACAAATCTACTATTTTAATAAGTCTGGCCTTTTTGGCTTTCCATATCTAGCCTAATTTGACTGACCATTTTCTCTCACCTTCATTACTACACTCCTGGTCTACGTCACCATCACCACACTACTGATTATTGCATCGTTCTCATAAGTTGTCATCCTCCTTCCCCCCTTAGTTTCTTCAGTTTAGCAGTCATCAAGATCCTTTTAGATGTAAGTTGGATCAAAGCCTTCCAATACAATCTCACCTCACTCAAAGTAAAATTCAAGTCCTCATTGTGATGTTAAAAGACTCTACATGAACTGACTCCCATTACCTTCTATTCCTTTCCTGCCTTACTCATTCTGCTTCTACAACACTCATTTTCTCAGACTTGTTCATGTTCAAGCTAGAAATGTTCACTCCAAGGTATTAGATGTGTAACTCAATCCCTCATCTTGTTCAGATTTTTATTCAAATGTATAAGTAAAGATTTTTTGATTCTCCTCCCTAATACTTTTAGCCATCTGTATTGAATTATTTTACTTTGAAGTGCTTATCACTATCTGACCTTTTTTTTTTTTTTTGTATTTTTGTATTGCTAATTGTTTCTATCTTCCACTAAAATGAAAACCTCATGAGGGCAGGGCTAGTCATCTGTTTTGTTCACTGCTATATAAGCACAACAAATATTTTATATTCATTCAAGATTTAAGAGTGAATCTTCAGTTTAAATATGGAAAATTAAGGCTTATGGAGGTTAAGTAACTTTCTAATGGTCATAAAATCAGTAAGTGGTAAAATGGAATTGATATTCTATGTGAAGTTTAGGGCTAAAGAGGGCATTTGCAGTAGTGGAAATAATGCTGAGAAAATTGGTCAGTGGGTTTATATGAGAGATTAGAAACAATTTGATGTTGATAAAGCATAGAGATAGAGAGAAAACCTTCTAAGGAGCTTGGGTTATTATATGACAGAGGAGTTTAAGGAGTGAGGCAAAATGGTCCTGATTGCACTTGAAGAAAGGAAAATGATGAGTTATGTTCTGTATATACTGAGTAAGATGCAAGCTTTAGGAATCTAGGAATCTATTTAGCATTTTTTTTCATGAATAAAGAATGTGTGAAGATGGTACATATAGATATTTAGATATCTACTATGAAATTGCCTCTGTTCTTCAAAAATAGTTGTATAACCAAGTTATGATCATCTTGATTACAGGAAACTCAGACTTTCCAAAATGTTCTCATTCTTACCATGTCTGCATGCCAGTAGACATTACAACTTTCCTCAGATAATAAAACCTGGTCTACTGTCATCTTGCTAAACCCAAAGTGCCTCTGGCTGTCGCCCAGCTCCAACACCATGAGTCTCCCTCACTCTGGTCACTGTCATTGCTGCTAAGGTTGAATCTTAGGTGAGCTGTTTTTCACAAGAGCTAGATGAATATAGCAGGGGTTGGAGGTGTGGTCTTTTGCAAATTGATAACTACATCTGTGCTTTGGTTTCTGCAGAATCCCCTTTCAAAATTGCTTCAGTATTGATCCAGGTATAAGATTGGTGAAAGATCAGAGGCTTCATCAAATCTGCTTAGTTGTGCTTTACCATTATTCTGGGTGTGGAATCTGGAGTTCCTGTATCTCCTCAACCTAGAGCCAGCAAGATAGCTTTTATTTGTTTATTTTTTATTATAGTCCTAGAGACTTAAAAGTACTAGCAATGCCTCCTCTCTCTCTTTCTCAAATCTCCACTATCTTATAGTTATCCTCTATGTTATCAGCCGCCCCAAACTCTCCAGAATCTTCACACTTCCCTTCCTATTTAGGAACACCTTGACCCAAGTTTTCCAAGTTCAATGGTCTACATACATAGAAAACATTGTACCATAATTTTAGTATTTTTTAACCTGGCTATTTAGCATCATCCACGTACTCAAATATTTCTGTTCCCAACTCCCATACCCCAATTCTGATCTTTGGATGTCATCTACAAATTTATTAATTGAGAAAGAATTGATTTCATAGTAGGTATTCTGCTTGACCTTTTTAAACCTTACCATTATTCTTTTTTTCTTTTTCTTTTTTTTAAGAGATGGGGGTCTCACTATGTTGCCCAGGCTTGATTTGAACTTCCAGGCTCAAGCAATCCTCTGCTCCTACATAGCTGAGGCTATAGGTGCATACCACTACACCAAGCTTACTCTTTTTAATAAAATTGTTTTCTTTTACCAATAAGGTTTAAATACTGCTTTACAACTTACAAAGTGCTTTCACATTCATAACTATTTTATTCTTTAACAAACAATTAAGTGAAGTAGATAAGGCACGATTATCTGATTATCCCCATTTTACAGATCAAGAAACTGAACCTCAAGGTTGGTAAAGGGATTCTGTCAAATGTCACTAAGCTAGGAAGCACAGAAGCTGAAACATGAACTGCATTTTCAAATCTGGAGAGAATGTACATTTTCTCATGTTGCTGTGTTTCAGCCTAGGGATATGTGGAAAGAAAATATTCAACAAAATTTCTCAATAAAACTAAAAGTATTGTGTGATAGGGTTAAATCTGATTTCTTGCATGAGAGAGACAATTGTATCCATAAGAAATGTATCTAAGGGCTGGCAGACAGCACAACACATCTCATTGCTCCCTTTATTATCAATTTCTGGGTTTGTGGTTTGGATGGGATTTTTATGACAATGTTTACTTCATTCCCATATGTATCATGTTTTGTGCATGTCATTTACTTGAGCTTTGGGATTCAGTACTGCGTATTACAGGTTATGCACCTCAACTCCCTTTAGCCATCCCAGAGAAAATTTTAACATGACAAAGACTCATATTAATCTCCAGCAAGTTCACTCCCAGATATAATGTCAGTGGATTGGAGCCTCATCAGAGGATGTTTCCTGTTGCTACCTCACATGGGAACCATTTATTTTCCAAGCAAGAGACATGAATCTTCGATAATATTCTATTATGATGTTATCTCAAATGAGGTAATTTGATTTGATGAATGCAAATCCAGAAGATTGGCAGCTAGTAAGTTTTCTCCCTTTTCAAAGTATTTGAATTTTTAAAGGAAACTCAGATTAGCTGAATAATGTCAGGTTTCCAATTCCTTTTGCAGGAACAGTATCATTGCAACTTGCTTGTTATCCTGAATTCCAGGAGATAGTCTTAATCTCTCACTTATAGAAGTCTTCTAAAACCTGAGTGTATATAAAAGCCTCCCCACCATTAATAAATTCATAATATAGAATGAGTAAAACTGAATGTATAGTATTATTTAGAATAAAAAATAAAGTAACAATGTGTTCAGCTGTAGGTTTCATGGTGGCTTTAATAGCTAATATTAATATTATGATGAAAGAAGCTTTTACTGTCTATTACTACATCTTGTGTTTAATATTCCGCAATGGAAGGTCTTAGCTTGGGAACTGGGATGGGGAATTGCTGATGATACAAAAATATTTATTGTTGTATCTCTGCCCTTTTCATAAAAGATAAATACATTGAACACCTTGACAAAGTGTTCAATGTATCTGATGCAATGAATTCTCCATCTTTTCAATGACTAAAAATTAAATTTATATTAATAACTTTAAAATCACAATTTACCACTTGATGGATAGAAGGGGACTTTGATCATTTTTCTTCTTCAAGACATTACATGATTTGTCCAAAGTCATACGTTTTAGAGACTGAAGTAAGACTGAGATTCAAGTGTTCACTGTGCCAATTCATGTCATCTTGAAACCACTGAGGTAGAAAATCTGCTATTTTAAAAATAATAAACAACATGTAATTCCCACATAATTTCTATAAATTCTTATAGTGGAACAAATGAGCTACGTCTTCTGAGTTATCAGTTGTGCTTAGAATTTAAAGTTATTTAAGATTGTCCTCTGGCATCAACAAACAACAGAATCTTCACTTCTGGTTGTATTGCTAATGATAAACTACTGTGTAACTTATATTTTAAGGTACATGATATTTGAGAGAACAAACGGTTTATTTCATGGTCTCCATTTTTATCTTCCCACTCAATACCTGAAACTAAGTTTTGCTTTATTTTATTATTTAATTTTATTTTGTCTTTGAAGAAGTTCAATATTATTTTTCACTGATAATAAATATGAACACAATTCAATGCTATTTATTTTACTTTCTTAAATCAAATCCTAAAAGAATAAATTTCAACAATGAAGTTATTTGTTAGAAGTGGAAATACAGTGTAGTCAGCCATTCTTCGGAGAGTGATCTGGAAGAAGTAAAAGAATGGGCATTATGAATCAGAGTTAAAAGCATTAGTGAAGAAACATGTCCCATTCCCCCCATACTAATGGCATAAATGTGTTCGTGATTGTGGTGACAGTCATTTCTCATGAGGATAATAGCTGCAATATGTGTCTAAAATGATTCACTGCCATTCCTACTCATGTGCCAAATTATTTCTTTTAAGTGTCAGTCTTAGATACTTCATTCCCCTTAAATGTATAAATTTAGTCAATTCTGTTTGGTACAAAATTAGGGGAAGTAAATATTACCCTCCAGTAAACTATAATCTTATGAGGCTGCAGAAATAACAGCCCTGTTCTTCATATATTTAAATATAATCCTCCTCCACCCGCTTCATGACACCCAGAGGAGTTTGAAAATGTGACAAGTCATGGAATCAGGTCTTAAAAGAAGACCTGCTTCTGGCTGATGTATTGAGCCAATTTCCCTTCCTACTCAAGAACAATATGGTCACAAATGCCAGCACATAAATTAGCCCTGAGTGTAGGAGGAAACACTCCCCTGCAAGCTGACAGAGTATCACCCCAAAATATCTCTGATAGTTTATAAATAAGGAAGGCTGTTTCTCTGATCCAGTACAGGCAATAAAGTGCAGCAGAAGGACGAGTACTTCAGAGGCTGAGTCTAAACTAGAGTTAAAATCCAGATCTGCTGTTTTTTATTTGTGTGATCTACCAGAAATCAATTAACGTCTCTGAACTTCAGTTTTCCTCATCACAAGTCTTTAAACATATATAAAATTATTTACCTTACAGTGTAGTTGTAAAGAATAAATAATATAATGTTTGTAAATGTTAGTTGTTATCTAATACCAGTTTTTCTCCTTTCTTGTGCCATATCGAGAATGATTCTTGCAGTAGACAGAGTCTAGAATGGCAAAGATCACTATAGGGAAGTTTAAGAATTATTTCCAAAATAATGCTCTTATGACTACTATTTGCCAAGTGTTTATTTTATGCTGTTGGATAAGCAAACTTTCTGACATACATTTATTCCTCACAAAAACCTATGATCTAGTATTCTCATTTTACAGTAAAGAATGTGCAGATCAGAGAGGATAGAGTCTGACTTATTGTCAATTAAGACATAATTTAAAGCTGATTCTAATAGATATTTACTGAGCCTGGCATGTGCCAGGCAATGTATGCTCATGGCTAGGATACACTTGGGAAAATAAAATACAGAAAGTGTCAGAGCTGTCCATTCCTGTGGGAAAGACAGAGCACAAACGAGTCAACAACTTATGACACATGGCAACTGAAAGAAAGAGTTAGCGAGGGATAAAAATACGAGGAATAATAATAGAATAAGGACCTTTGCAAGGTTAAAGGTCAGAAAGGCCCAAACCTATCACAAAGATACCTGAGGCAAGAGGAAAAGAGAAAAGATTTCAGATCAGAAGCTTCCCTTTTAGCTTTAATTGGACCAGTTTCATTGGAGAATGCCTGAAATCTCTAGGCCCCAACCTTTTAGGCATAGACAAAAATGTCTTTTCTATATTAGGTGAAAGATATGGGCATCACAGGGCCACACAGTCATGCGGACCTGATTCACTGCTCCTTTGCTGCTACTAAATTTCAAACGCTCAGCCTGCAATCAATGGTGCTCATTTTCCAGAGAGCATGGATTATAACTATTTCCATGCAAAGCACTTTTCACACAATAAATGAGACTTTTTCAGTCGGCTGTCCACATTTTAATCTTGGTAGCTGCCCTCTGTTCTTGGGCCTTTTCATTTGTCTTTTGTCTAGGTTACTGATTTTTTTTTAAGGCATTTTTCTTTCTTTTTTTTTTCTTTTTCCTTTTGTGCAGACATGCTGATCAGCCAGCAGATGCTCCCCTCTTGCACAAAACTGAGCAGAGGTGTCCTGTAGCTTGAGTTATCATCAGTTCCCAGCTAAGCCAGCTGTGGAGGATGGCAAATGCACTCATTGACACTCAAGGTTTTAAAGAGCAAAGTGCTACCAGAAGAGTCTTTCAAATTCTCAGATATATTTTGACTCATATGGCACTCTATTGCTGAGAAATATTTAGAGTGAATCTTCTTGGTTTATTAGAGGGTTGCTGGAGAAACACAGGATCCTCAGGCAGGAGGTTAACAGATGAAATATAAATGAAACACTGCATGATTAGTCAGAAGAAAAACTCTACATGCACATGCAGTCAAATGGTTCAGAACTCAGTTGCAGAAGGCAGAGAGATCTGATCCAGGTACCTGGCTTCTCCAGAGCTGAGCTGTTCGTAAATTTGGGCAAGTTACTTCACAGTGTTACAAGAATGAAATGAGACAATGCCAAAAATATTTAATTGCCTTTTGATTCGAATTAAATTTATCAAGACATAATGTGTCTAGCATTCATATCAGCTGGTATCAGAATCTTTCATTCTGTATTCCATTCCCTCCCACCGGATTATTGCTCCGATGTGACCAGCAATAAGAAGCTCCGAAATGCATCACATAAAATTGCTAGCATAGCGACAGATCAATAATAATTGCTCAAAATTTTTAGTTTTCTAACGTTGTCCTAAATATTATTCACGACTACTGCTATTAAAGTACCAAGTGACAAGAAAAATGATGGCTTGAGATCGTCATGCAGTCTGTGAATTGTATGTATGGAAAAATTTTTGAGTATGTGTGTAATTATCTAAATAAAGTACCAGAAATGATTCATAAAAATGTTTACTTACTATGCTATCAACTCTTATCTGACCTCTTAATCTCTCATCCAAACTTGGTTTGTCTTCATCACTATTAAGTTATTTTAGATTTTAAAATCAAGTGTAGAGATACTAAGACCTGCATTCTGGCAATATGCTTCTTGCTAATTCTGAAGAAATTGAGAGCATGATTTGGAGTCTCATTTCACTCTGCCAGTTTTCAGCAGTGTGAGAAACTGGCCATTCCATTTCTCAGTTTCTGAATATTTATTTTAGAAATAACAATCCCTGCTTACCCCTGAGATTTGGTATGAAGATGCAAAATGACAGTGGATCTGAAATTTTGATAGTTCAAAATTAGTTAGTTCTCTTATCAAAACGAAATGATTTACCTTACTCTCAGGAATAAAAACGAATAAAATATCTACTAAGATGGTAATCCCATTAGTAAATAACTGCATATAACAGGCAATCAAAATATTGTTTTGTAAATGTTTTCTTTTGCTTGGTGATAAGTTTCTTAAAAATTGGGGGTTTGATTTCTCCCAATGCCATTCTGGGATCTATAAATTTTACTGCTGTTACATGGGCTAAAAGCACCATGTGAGACTGGTGAGAGGTATGTTTTAAAAAGAGAAGATAGCTGCATGCAGCTCTGCAAATAAACCAAAATAAACAAACAAAATTTCTTAGAGAGAGAGAGAGAGAGAGAGAGAGAGAGTGCGTATTTGTATAATTTTACCGTAAGAAATTAAGATAAAGGCTGGCTTTTTGGCAAGCAGGAAATTCCTTTTATAAAGGCAGTATTTTGAGATGATATCCAAGATGATATCCATTTGTATATTAGTATCAGTGAATTTCAGGTCCTTTTACAATAGCAGGCTCAGTTATGCATAGTTTGAGAAAAGAGAAGACATAAAAGACTACAGACTTTAAAACATGAGAGCAAACCTTTTAACTTTAGCTAATAGCAGGGAAATGCTCAATAATAGGAAACATAAGTTAAAATCAATGGGAAAACACCAGTTAAAAGATAGTTAAGGCTAGTCAGCAGTAACAGAGGCTTTGAAGAAATAAATTATATAGTTTGGTACTACATACTTTGTCTTAAAACTAATGTTTGTAAAGAAAATAGCCTCATGAAATATAGCTTCTCCTAAAGCCATATTATTAAAATCAGTTTCAACTTGAAAATAATATTAATTTTAATCAAAATGATTTATATTTTAAACCAGTAAGTAAAAGTGCCAAATATATATGATATGCACACTTACTCCCACACGTACACTGTGATCTGAGGTAGAGAACCCAATGTGGGGGGAAAGCTAAAAGGAAGAGTATGTAAACCCATGGGATTTGTTTCCCCCTGAGTAAGATATAAATAAATCTCTATTCAAAGACTATTCAGGTTTCTGAAGGTCCCATCTCCAGTGTCTGTGGAGCAGTGATGGGCTGGGTGATTACAACACTTCTAGCATCCCATGAATAATTATCTCTGTCCCGAGTGCTTGCCAGCATGACGCGTCTTCATTTCATTAAGGGAAAGAAGGACAGGCTGGAATTGGCAATGGCAGAATTCATTTATCAAATTTTAATGGAGAAGCCACTCAGGAAGGGCGGGCTTAATGAGATATTTCTGAAGAAATTAGCCAGTTTCTATTAAAGGGCCATCTCCTCTCTGTCCCTGGTAGTGATGGATAGCAGGGGCACTGACACAGGGAAATTTCCCACCCTCCCCTTTGCTTTGCTTTTTTGAGATGCATGATCATTTTTGGATGATTCATCTCACAAATGCTTGAATGAATCAAGCATTATTGTAAAGTAAAATCAAATTTTAACATAGAGAAAAGATACTGATTTTATTTTCTGGATTTAATTTATGGAGAGAGACATACCAGTATATCTAGGCTAGCCTAACACCAGTATCACTAAAACTGCTCATGCCCCAATTCTACAAACAGGAAGTTATCTCTCACTTTTGCTATTTTTCTTGTTGTTGTAAACATACTCTTAGTTTGGAGTAAATGCAATTAATTTATTGCAGAATCCCCTTTTCAAAAATTTCTAAAGGTGCCAAAAATATTTAATTGCCTTTCGATTCAAACTCATTTTATCAAGACATAATGTGTGTAGCATTTGTATCAGCTGGTATCATAATATTTCATTCTATATTCCATTCCCTCCACTGTATTATTGCTCCAATGTGACCAGCAATAAAAAGCTCTAAAATGCATCAAATAAATGTAAATAAATAATTGATTATGTGGCTGAAATATCACTATCATTCTCCTATTGGAAAAGGAGATTTATGCTGGTGTTAAAAGAAAAAAATTGACTATTTAAATTTAGCAGAGTTTATTTGAGCAAAGAATGTTTCACAAATTAGGCAGCAATCAGAACCAGGAGAGATTCAGCAAGCTCCCTGCCACAATGCAGGCAGGAAGTATTTATAGACAGAAGATGGAAGCCAATTACTAAAATACAGCAGTCCCTCCTTGTCTGCAGTTTTTTTTCCCAAGGTATCCACAATCAACTTTTGAAAATATTAGATAGACTATTACAAAAATAAATTACTCATAATTTTTAAATTGCCCATTGTTCTGGGTAGTGTGAGGAGCTCCTGTGCTATACCGCTCCATCTCACCTGAATGTGAATCATCCCTCTTTCCAGTGTATCCATGCTGTCAACACTATTTTCTCGTTAGTCACTAGTAGCCCTTTTGGTGTCAGATCTACTGTCGCGATATTGCAATGCTTGGGTTCAAGTCATCCTTATTTTACTTTATATTGGCCCCAAAGTGCAAGAGTGGGACAATTCAGATACGCCAAAGAAGCGGTAAAGCACCTCCTTTAAGTGAAAAGATGAAAGTTCTTGACTTAATAAGGAAGGAAAAAAATTATGTGCTGAAGTTACTAAGATCTATGATAAGAATGAATTTTCCATCCATGAAACTGTGAAGAAGGAAAAAGAACTCTGTGCTAGTTTTGCTGTCACCTCAAAGTGTAAAAGTTACAGCCTGACATGTAAAAAGTGCTTAGGTGAAATGGAAAGGCATTAAATGTGTGAGTGGAAGACATGAATAGAAACATGTTCCAAATGAGGGTTCGGTACTATGCAAAGTTTCAGGCGCCTACTGGGGATCTTAGATTGTATCCCTTGAGACTAACGGAGTGGTCACTGTGGCTTGATTGGCTACAGCTCAATATTTCCTTTCTTTAAACATGGTCTGATCAGTTGGAAGCCTGTGATTGGCTGAAGCTTGACTACTTGTGATTGGCTGAGCTGTTTGCTATACTGTTCGTTACATTTCTAGGTTAGGTTTTCAGTTTGTTTGCGTATTATAATTTACATTGCAATTCCTTAGGTAGGAACACAAAGTTAGGAGATAGAATCAGACCAATGACTTCCTGCTTGTTTAATTTAACACTGGGGTTCTTAGTAAATTATTTACATAAAGCTAGTGATAAGGAGTAAAAAGTTAAGCATAGGCATTATTTTCACAAAGAGGCTTAGAAAGTGCAATTCGTTGTGCTCTTTGCTAAAGAGCAAGAGAACACATATATTTTGTGATTTATTTATGCAATAAATATTTATTATTGAGCATTTAGTCTAAGACAAACACTGTGCTAGACAATGGAAAGATAATAGTGAATAAACAAAGATTTTTTTTTCCTAAATGAACTTACATTTTTATGAAGGATACACAGAACAAATACTTGAGCAAATAAATAAACACGGTCTGTGTAATGTTGGCTAATGAACCCTCCAAATTTCACTGGGTTGTTTACTTAATAGATAAAAATTAAACATTTATACTGGTAGAAAATATTGTCAGTATGGTCAATATTGAATCAAAGTTGTTGGCATGAGGAAATTTTCTTGTGCAGGAACTTGAGAAGAAAATGTAGGAAGTAAATAAAATTCAGTGACTATATTAAAGCCAAAAGGAGGCCAATATAGGACTTTGAATATTTTCAATGGTAAAGAAAGAAAGAGACAGAGAGAAAGAGACAGAGACAGAGAGAAACAAGGGATAGAGACAGGGAGAGAGAGAGAAAGAGAGAGACATAGATTTAAAATTGAGGGGGGAAGAGATAAATAACACACTGGGGCAAGAAATTGAAGAGACAGACAAAATGCCAAAGGAGAGCAGTGATTTTGACAGAAGTATGTTGGGTTGATTCAAACAAATGTGAGTAACATAGCTAGGAAACAGAAGGTTACAATAAGCAAGGCTGGAAATTGTTGGGTTTGAACTAAATGTTTGGCTTTCTGCCATATCAGGTCTTCATCTATTGCCCAAACTGCACATTCTCAATAATCTTTATGCCTTGACATCTTTTTCTTACAAAAATATGTTTTGTTTTTTTTTTTAGATACGATAGAGTTTGCAAGGACTGTCTAATATGGTAGTCATTAGCCACATGTGATTTATGAAAACAGTTTATATGCAAATGCAAAGATTTCTCAGTCACAGAAATAGTATTTCATGTGCTCTATGGCCTCACATGGCTAGAAGCTGCTTAGTGGACAGTGCAGAAATTATAGACAATGTCTTATCACTGCAGAAAGTTTATTTTTGGACAGTTCTGCTCTAGAAAGACAGGGAGCTGGTTTAATGTGCTTTTCACAGAGTAGAGGTTTAGTAGATCCATGGAATGAGTGTTGAACAAATGTAATGAATACTGCTCAAATGTCATCTTCATAGAGATCAGATTGGAGCAGGTCCTATGTAACAAGCTCTCATTACCTGCTATGTTTCTCCTTCATATCATTCATAACAGTTGTGATTAGTCATTATTTCTGTTATTATTATTTAATATTTGCCTCCTGCGAGTAATTGCATAGACTGTGACAGCAAGACACCATTTCTTTCTTCTTGGTACCATTGCTACCTCTTGATATTTTGAATTGCAAGAGTATATTGTTTTAATGAAAGAATTAAAAAATGTTATAGGAAGGAATGGCATAGTCTTATGAACTTGGATATCACTCTACACAATTTTGACTACACACAATTATGTGCTACAGAAATACTTAAGCAGATCAAGAACTAAAAGGACATACATATGGGTAGTTTACCCCTCTCCTGTAGGTTAATATACCCCATCTGCATTAGCAATCTAAGGCCTCACTGATGTGTGGAGTGCCTCAATGAGAGAAATAAGTCCGGCTTAAAACTATTTTAGTGGCCTGAACTACAATGAAATCCAGCTAGCCAATGGGTAGAAGCAGAATACCTGCTTTATAAATGTTAGTCTTCGAGAGTCAAGTCTGAGGCAAGACAGCATGCTCCCTGATCCATGGAATTTCCATGGTGCTAGGAGCATGTGGTCTTTCAAAATGACTAATTATTCAGGAATATACTGTGCCCCAACCCAGTATTATGCCAAACAGAAATGTTCTCAGCCACACCTGCCAGTGTCCTTTGGGTTTTGAGCTATTCTGTTTTCTGTGGTCACAGGGAGGGAGGTATGAAGGCCCTGGCTGGAGAAAGTCAGCACAATTGGGTTCTCAAGCACTGCTTTGAAGAAAGAGGTAATGTTCTTGTCAGTTGGGATTGGAGAGAAGCAGCAGATTAAGTGGAAGAGCTAAGTTTGAATCTCTGACATGATTCCCAACAAAAAATGGGAAGGTATGGTCCCCAAGGTGGGCAGCAGAAGCATCATTGGAGAATCTGTTACAGATGCAAATTCTTTTGATTCTGTGGGTGGAGTCCAGAAACGTGGGTTTGAGCAAGTCACCCATGGGATTCTGAGGCACATTAAAGTTTGAGGATCACTGGACTAGAGGAAAGGGAAAAGATATCATATCCCTGCCTTCACTGGATCTTGGAATCAGAGCCCAGTGATGGAGGCTGGGTCCTGCTCCTGCTTCTGCCATGCAGTAAGAGAATCATTTTAAACTATATCCTTGAGTGGAGACCACTTCCTAGCACTACACTTAGAATCATCAGCTACCCAAGGCCTGCTAAGACTGAGCTCAGAGGAAGATCTTCAGATGATGAAATTTTCTGGTATTGAGGCACAACCTTGCCAGGGCTCCAGCTGGTGCCAAGACCTTTGGATCAGGATTTATTCCAGCAACTGACACACTGAGAATCAAAAAGTACCACCTATCCTGACTTCACAATGATCCTCTCCTCCCTCCCTCCCTCCCTTCCTCTCTCCCTCCCTTCCTTCCTTCCTTCCTTCCTTCCTTCCTTCCTTCCTTCCTTCCTTTGTTCCTTCCTTCCTGCCTGCCTTCTTTCCTTCCTTCTTTCTCTCTCTTTTCTTTCTTTCTCTCTCTCTTTCTCTCTCTCTCTCTTTTTCTTCCTTTCTCCCTTCCTTCCTTCCTTCTTTCCTTTCTTTCTCTCTTCTCTTCTCTTCTCTTCTCTTTTCTTTTCTTTCTTTCTTTTTCATTCTTTTTGAGTCAGAATCTTTCCCTGTCACCTAGGCTGGAGTGCAGTGGCAACATGTCACTTACCTCTACCTCCTGGGTTCAAGCAGTTCTCCTGTCTCAGCCTCCCAAGTAGCTGGGACTATGGCCCCCACCATCATGCCTGGCTAATTTTTGTATTTTTAGTAGAGACAGGGTTTCACCATATTTGTCAGGCTAGTCTTGAATTCCTGACCTCAGCTTATCCACCCGCCTCGGGCTCCCAAAATTCTGGGATTGCAGGTGGAAGCCACCGTGCCTTTCTAAAATAGCACAGCTTCTGTTTTTTAAGTTCATAAACTCAAATAACTTGTAATTTTGCACCTTCTGTCTGAAAAGCTCCTCTTCAGAAGCTTTTAGGGATTTCACGATGGTATTTTGTCTCTGTTCATACTGTATTATTAAGTAGTTCGTCCTTCTATAGAAAAATTAAAGAAAAACAAAAAATCATCTGAAGCAAAATTAAGTATTAACTTACTCTCTGATGTGGGAAAAGTTTCTAGTAGGAAATACAAAAAGAATTCAAATGTTTGAACTTAAAAAATAAATTTCCTCTATCTTATTTTGGTGTATTTGAAAATCTGGCTGTCATTCCTCATGAATATATTCAGGAAATAAAATTACAGAGCTTGCCATCATTACACATCTCAGTCAGGAAGTTAATCCCATCCAACCTAAAGTCCTGATCCTAACAGTTTTCCTGTTTATCCTCAGAGTCAGTACTTCCAGGAGAAAGGAAACAGCTGGTCAGCATCTTACATGCCATTGGCTTTGGCACTCTGACTTCCTTTTGGCAACAGAATTGTTTCATTATTAACTGTGCAGAAGGTTTTAGAAATGGGCACTACAGAAAATGACACCAAATTTCAATCAAATGAAACTTCCAGGGAATTTTGATCAGTTTCCTGCTGGCGAGGTGATTATAATCTTTTGAGAATGAAAATCAAATGGAAAGGTGATCATGACCACATTCTCACAGTGAGCTCCATCTGGACATAAGCTGCTCCCTTTGAGAAAAACAGGTCTAATAACCCCTATTGAGAGGGCCTTCCACATCAAGGCAAATTTCATGTGAGCCAACATAAACCATGATATCAAAGCACTCCAACTTCCAGAAGGTGGTACCTTCTTACTATAATGGAAAGGACAGAGCACAATGTTTCAGCTTCACTTTTGATATGGCTATGATATCATTACTGTTCCTAGGTCTGGTCCAATAAACTTTTTGAGTTTTTTTTTTTTTTGAAATTACTGTAAGATATAGGAAATTGTTTTTGTTTCAAAACCTTTTAAAACAGGATCCTTGTAACAGGAGGTCTTAAATCATCAGAATTTTCTTCCCTGTTATTCTATAACTGTTCAAAGAAAATTAATGTTCATGCGATGACCCCAGAGTTTATAAAATTTTTTAGTATCAAAGAAAGATTAAATTACTTTCATAGAACTGTGTCTGTACAGAGATTTTGCAGAAGAGGCAGAAATAAAAGTAGGTAACATGAGATAGTAGGATCATCAATGGAGGCTAAAACCTAGGTAAAATATTATGGAGTATGATGGTCACATAGTGTTAAAATGTAACTTGCTAGACTGCTTGAAATTGCAAAAGAAAAAATACATATCTTTATGATGCAATACCCGGCAGTGATCACTTTAATAATATCACCGAAATTGGTTTCACCGATAATGAAACAACCCCACAGTTCACATTCTCCAACATTATGTGTCTTGAAGGCCACAGCATCTCCTGTAAATTATTTTCACCAAGAAGGTTTAGTCCAGATTTCTTCAAGCTTAAGACTGAATCCCTATCATTTAAGAAATATAAAACATAGAGGAACAAGTTAAATAACAAAGGTAAATAATAGGCGAATCTAGAATGTAGGGCACTCTGTAAGGCAACTGGCCTGGTTTTCCCAAATAAACAACATTACACATACTATGGTAGGCTGCAGAATGGCTCACTAAGATGTCCATATCCTAATCCTTGGAACCACACATACACATACTCAACCATTGCCAGTGAATGTCACATTTTATGGCAAAACAGACTTTAAACATGTGTTTAGGTTTGTGTGTGTGTGTGTGTGTGTGTGTGTGTGTGTGTGTGTGTGTGTTTTCATGACAGTCTCGCTCTGTCACACAGGCTGAAGTACATTGGCAGGATCTCAGCTTACTGCAGCCTCCACCTCCTGGGTTCAAGTGATTCTCCTGCCTCAGCCCACTGAGTAGCTGGAATTACAAATGCATACCACCATGCCTGGCTAATTTTTGTATTTTTGGTAGAGATGGGGTTTCACCATGGTGGCCAGGCTGGTCTTGAACTCCTGACCTCAAATCGTCCACCTGCCCCAGCTTCCCAAAGTGCTTGGATTGCAGGCATGAGTCATCTTGCCCAGTTTAGGGTTCTTAAGAAGGGGAGATTATCCTGGTGTCTACATAGTAAGCCATCAGTGTAGTTACAAGTGTCCCTATGAAAGGAATACAGGGGGATACTTGGCTACAGAAGAAAAAAAGGTGATTTACCTATAGAAGCAGAGCTTAGAGGAATGTGTCCAGGGGCCAAGGATTGCTGGAAGTCTATAAGTGGAAGAGGAAAGGACCAGACTCTCATGGACTCTCTGAAGAACCCAGCTCTGATGACACTTTGAGTTTAGACTCTTGAGACTCCTTTTGGACTTCTAATTTTCAGAACCGTAAGAGAATATATTTGTATTGTTTTAAGCCACCATATTTGTGGTAATTTGTTACAGTGGTAATAAGAAAGGAAAGCACACAGAAAAGGAGAAGATAATAATGATGAACAAGTAAGAGAAAGCAGCGCTCTTTTGGTCTCAGAGATTAAAGAGATATAGTAACTAAAGGTAGAGCCTGAATTCTGACTCAGATTCCAAATTACAAGAAGCAGTTATAAAATGCAGTTATTGAAATCATTGAGAATTTGAGTGTGGACTAGATATTAGATGACAATAGAAAACCATTATTATTTTCTATCTTAAATGCATTCTGAAGTATTATGGAGAAAAGTATGATGATTTCTGTACCTTACTTTCTTACTTCCTTTTTTTTTCTTTTCTTTCTTTCTTTTTTTTTTTTTTTGAGATGAAGTCTAAGTTTATTGCTTGGGCTGGCAGGCAGCGGCACTACTGCAGCTCACTGCAACCTCTGCCTCCCAGGTTCGAGCGATTCTCCTGCCTCAGCCTTCCGAGTAGCTGGGATACAGGTGCCCACTGCCATGCCCACCTAATTTTTGTATTTTGAGTAGAGGTGGGGCTTTACCGTGTTGGTGAGGCTGGTCTTAAACTGCTCATTTCAAGTGATCCACCTGCCTCAGCCTCCCAAAATGCTGGGATTACAGGTATGAGCCACCCTGCCTGGGTGTCCCTTACTTTCAAATTAAGAAAAAATAAAAAATAAAAAAACAATGCACATATATGGAAAGAAAGATAAAGTCAATATAACAGAAAGTATATAATTGTTTAAAGTAGATGATGTATGTAGATTCATTGCACAAATCTTTTATTTTTTGCATATGTTTGTTCTTAATAAGAATTTTTATTATAGAAATTATTCGATAACAACAGTGTATTCTGTAAAGTATTTAAAAATTAGTTTAAAAATGTTCATTAACCAGAATATCATTGTACTGGTTGTATTGCCATAATTCAAAACTCCTACATTTTAATTCCTGAACCAAATGAAATTTCATATCTCAATCATGGAACACTCCATGGAACAGACCTTTTGATCTGAAAGCTCTCCTGGGCAGCTTACCTGCAAGTGATGTCACAGGGCCCTGCCTATTAGCTGGTGGCAGACGCGAAGGAGAGCAAAGATCACACGGGAAGTTTTCCATGGGACTTACTGGGAAGTGTGGCCTATCACTTTATCCCGTATTCCATTAGATTATTTAGTCATATGGCTACATCTAATTGCACAGAAGTTCAATATTCTTATCCTCCTCTCCCTTAAAGAAGGCTCCTGTTTACATCTAGCAGTCACTGCCACATCCTTATCTTTTTGTATGATACTGTAGTGCCATGATTTCCTCTAGGGAAATCTGTTAGAGAGATCTAAGTAGTCTACAGCATTTGATTGACCACATACCTAAAGTAAAACTATTAAAAGAAGTCGTTAAAATAATCTCACTAGAAAATCTTGTTAATGAGTTTTATCTCCTATTTATTTCCTGAGAATGTAAAAGTTATTGAATTAAGCTAACTGAATGATTGTATCATTTTATGTACACACATGCATGCTCACACACACACTCTCAACCATTGCCAAGATAATGAAAACGCATTTTTAGATACTATAATTTTTTTCTGGAAGTCATGTAAATGTAGTCACATTTGACTGGTGGCCTAGTTAAGCTGCCTCTGTCTTGTACTTTTTTGTAGTCATACAGTTTCTTTGCCTTCTGTTTTGCCCCTTGTACTATAACCTCAAGTATTCATTTCTTCATTCATTCTTTCAAATATTAGTAATGAAAATGCTTTTGAACACCATCGGAGGAGCCCATTAACAACAGGGATATTTTTATGTTCATCCAAAAAGTTAGAGTGAATATGGACAATAAAATTAAAGGAATAAACATTTAACTTTGTAAAGCCACAGAAACAGACTGATAAACTAAACAGAAAATTGGGACAAAATAGGGAAGTACGTCCAAATTATTATGTTAAAAGGAAAGAAAATCTTCTTTCTGCCCAATAATTATTGTTTTTAATAAAGATAAGAAATAAGAGGGTAAACATTTAACAAAATTACCTGACTTGTCTGAACCCCCAAAATGTGTTTCTCACACACACACACACACACACACACACACACACACACATATCACACTTTTAGCCACCCTGTGGTCCTGCTCTCAGAAATGTAGCATAATCCATTAAACAACAGTCAGGCTCAGGACTCAAATTCAAACTTCAGTCTGAGACTCACTAAGCTGAGCTAAAAATTTGCTATTGCTGCGTTTTTCAGTATTTATAAGTTGTCCTTTATTATATAAAACATCTTTTTAATAAGGAGGTTTTCTATTTTAATGAGGTTTATGGCAACAGCTTTGCCTTTGACATTTTGGAAATTCTGGCCTTGCTGTGGAACTTGACCTAAAAGGGTGACATGACCAAATGAAGGTAATGAGCCATAGGTAACAATTTTCGTACTTGACTTCAGTCATTCTCATGTACATTGACGTCCATGAGGGATTGGCTTGGTTGAAATCCAGTCATTTTGCTCAATGAAACCTTTCTCCCCTGGTTTGTCTTTTTCTGCGTCATTTGTGATCCTTGTAATATAACCTTTAGATTCAGCCAATGGAGGGGCTAAAAAAGTGAAGTCAACACAAACTATGTGCAGGGGTGTCCTGACCGTAGAAGAGAATTGAATAAATATGGTGAGCCCTCACATTTATCTTTGCATAGTCACATCCACGAGGGCTGCTGGTTCAATTTCCAGTCAAGAGTAATGAACAAGGGACTCTCCAAATTCCCGATATTTGATCTATGAATAGGGATAAAGTCAGTCACAGTTGTTGTGATGAAGATAGCTTTTAAAGATTAATGGGCTGAGTGTAGTGGCTCACACCTGTAATCCCAGCAATTTGGGAGGCTGAGGCAGGAGGATCATTTCAGCTCAGGAGTTCAAGACCAGCCTGGGCAACATGGCAAAATCCTGTCTCTACGAAACATACCAAAATTATCTGGATGTGGTGGTGGGTGCCTATAGTTCTATCTACTTGGGAAGCTGAGTCTGGAGGATTCCTTGAGTGTGGGAGATAAAGGCTGCAGTGAGCCAAGATTGTGCCACCGCCCTCCAGTTTGGGAGACAGAGAAAGACCGTGTCTCAAAAAATAAAAAATCAAGAATGAAAATATTATTAAGTAACAAACAAATATATAACAAACAATATCTGAACCCCTTTAAAAATTTTAACTTATACATATTTGTCAATATGTCATTATATGAAAATTTGGGGCAAATTTATTTCTTCTGCAGATTTTCTTTTTTCTTCTAGGCATTTTAAAGTCTTAGGAACTTACCCTGTAAGAGTCTTAAAACCAGTTCTTTCTTCTTTTTGCTCTTGGCATGTGATCAGAAAAATGTCAGTTAGGATATGATGTGAATAAAAAGACTAACTTTAGATATAATAGAAATTACCATAAGTACAAAGTTGATTAAAGAAAAAGAACAAAATTATTATCAACCTTCTCAAAAGATAGTGTATAAATAGTAAAATGAGAAAATGAAGAATCCTCAGAAACATCTACCAAACATCAAAGCAATTGTTAATTAAAAGTGTGCCTTATATATTTCTGTAAAATATAGTTAGAGAATATGGTCTACAATTTAGCAAACTTTGTTGATTGATAGCTAATGGTGAAACAAACTATCATTCCTCTCTCCTGCTCAATCTGAAAATTCAAATTTCAAACAAGATTATATTTTGTCTTATTTATTTGTGTTCCAAATAATTCACATCAGTGAGGAAGTAATCCCATGAAAAGGCAAAGGGAATCCATTGTCATCTGCTTTCAGGTTGTATTTATTTCAATTTGAAAAAAAATGATTGATGCTCTGTTTCATGAATGAAGAAGTTTATTTTTCTTTATAATTGATGAGAATATTTTTCTCGGATTTATTTTTCAAGAGTTATATTTTTTCCCAAAGTTTTAAGTTTCTATGTATTATACCCTGGACTAGCAACACATTATTCTAAGACTTTTCAAGGGAAAATTTCATTATTCTATAATCTTAGCCGTAGGGATCGTGATTTAAATTGAAAAAACAAAAATATTTATAGGATTGGGAAAAACATGGTAATGAAAATCTTATCAAAAATAATTCTTAATCTCGGAGACCACGGCCTAAAATAAATGCAATAAATCCTTGTTTTCAGCTATTTGAAAAATATACTGGGTGTTTGTTTAGTGATTATAAATAATGATACCTTACACACTTCCTGATTTAAAATTATATTAGAGAGGTACAGTAGTACACCAAACATTACGGTACTGGCATAAAAGAAGACACATAGACCAGTGAAACAGTAGCCCATAAATAAATTCAAATATATGCAGCCAAATAATTTTTTAGAAAAGTACCAAGAGGTTCTTTTGGTAAAAAGGGAAAGGATTGTCTCCTCAATAAATGGTGCTGGAAAAACTGGATCCTCACAAGCAATGGAATGAAATTATATGATTATCTTATACTGTACACAAAATCAACTCAAAATGGATAAGGATCCTGTTGTGGTTCATAAGAATAGGGACTGGGTTTTCACACTCGTGTGAGATGTGCCTTCCTTAAACCTTAAGACATTGGCACATTACCTATCTGATGTAGGAAAAAAAAAGAATAAGAAGTGACATTCTCAAAATAAGAGATACATGCAGACAACAAACATGAAAAAAAAAAGTTCAACATGACTGATCATTAGAGAAATGCAAATCAACGCCACAATGAGATATCATCTCATACTAGTCAGAATGGTGGTTAGCAAGGGTATGAGGAGGAGGTGAGGAGGAAATAGGTTAAGAGGATACAAAGTAGCAACTATATAGAATAAACAAGTCTAGAGATATAACATCAAGGCTATAGGTAACTAAATTATACTGCATTTTGGATTTATGCTAAATGAGTAGATTTTAGCTGCTCTTGCTACAGAAACAAAAAAAAACATTGGTAACTATGAGAGATGATGAATATTTTAACTTGTTTCACTATAGTCTTTTTACTCTCTGCATGTATCCCATAACATCATATTGTATGTCTTAAATACTCACAATACAAAAGTTTATTAAAAAAAGAAATAGTGATACCTCAAAGTAACTTTTTCTCGGGGCAAGAGTGTCTTTCTCCTTAAAAGTTATTGATTTGTGCTGTTATGGATTTTCAATATCATCCCCAACAAATATGTATAGAATATATGTTAGCAGAAAATTATCAATAGTTCCTGACCCACATTTTTTCTATATGAAAAAAACACTTCTATTGTTCCACATGATACTGTGGAAAAGTTGTTTCTTATATCTAGAAAGAAAAAGACTACAAATGAGAAGGTATCTGTACTTTTAAGACAGCCAAAACTAGAAACGATTTAAATATCTATGTGCTCTGAAATAGAATGGGTAAGCTAATTTTGTTCTATTCTGAAGGGTGAAAGAATATGTTCCCCAAATTTTGCCACTTTGGTATAAAGATTATTTTGATCTAAACAAACTCAAGAAACAACAGATGCAAGAAATACATTTTAAACTCCCCTTTGCTTCTGAAAATTGGTGACAAAAACTCCCATGTGAAAGATATCCTCCCTGTACCAGGAGAAAAGAAACATTCTGCGTGTGGAGTCATAGCCAAGAGAATTCTATACAAACACACCTTTTAAAAATGATTCTTACAGCTCTTATGCTTTGTACATGATTTGTTATTTTTCCACAATGGCCTCTCTTTGGTCAACCTAATATAAAAGCATAGGGGTTTTGCCACTTCTTTGGGTTTCCAATTCCTTAAGACGGCTCTGGTGTCATGTAAAACTTAAGCTGTAATTTTTTTTCCTGCTATTCTATTTTTTTTAAAACTTAATTCTCAAGACCAGCTAGAACCCTAAGAGGGTAAAGATAAAGTTTTGCCTCCCTTACAATTCTCGCAGTAGATACTTTATAGCAATGAAAATAAACACTGAAACTATACTCCACAATACAGATGAATTCCCCCGTATATAATGTTGGACAAAAGAAGCTAGATTTAAAAGAAATAGAGTTCTGACTCCACTATCAAAAAGCACAATAACGAATCTATGCTTTTACAAGTTAGGATATTGGGCTGGGCACGGTGGCTCACACCTGTAATCCCAGCACTTTGGGAGGCTGAGGCAGGTGGATCATGAGGTTAGGAGTTCGAGACCATCTTGGCCAATATGATGAAACCCTGTCTCTATTAAAAATACAAAAAGTAGCCGGGCGTGGTGGTGTGCATCTCTAATCCCAGCTACTCGGGAGGCTGAGACAGGAGAATCGCTTGAACCCAGGAGATGGAGGTTGCAGTGAGCCAAGATTGTGCCACTGCACTCCAGCCTGGGTGACAGAGTGAGACTCCATCTAAAAGAAAAATAATAATAATAATAAATAAATAAAAATAAAGTTAGGGTACTGGTTGGTTTTCAGGGACTGGCTAATAACTGAAAAGGGAGAGAATAAAGTGGAGCTACTAGAGAGCAGGTAGTGTTTTTTTTTTTTTTTTTAATCTGAATAGTGGTTATTCAGGCTTATCCAATGTGTGAAAATATGTCAATTTGTACAGTCATGAAATATATACTATTTTGTTTGTATATTGTGTTAGATTAAAGGTGGACATAAATGCTTTGTTACTTCTCTCACAGAGGGGCAATGTTTATTTCTACCCCTCTTGAATTTGGATTAGTGTTAGTGGAAATCAATAAAATTAAGAGCACGTGACAGTCTGGGACTTTTAAGGCTAAGTCGTGAAAAGCTTTGCAGCGTTTACCTAGATCTGTTGAAAACAATTAACTGGAGCCCTGAGCCACTCCATAAGTCTGACTAACTTGAGACTGCCACACTATGAGGAATCCCAAGCCAGTAGAAGAAGCCTGAGTAGGCACTCTGGTTGACTATTTTCTAGTCATCACTAGTAAGACAAAAAAAAAAAAAAAAAACCATGTAAATAAAGCTGCTTAAGATTCTTCAGACCAAACCATCTGGCAGATGATCATCACCAACTGACTCAGTTAAGGTCAAGTTAAAAAAAAATCATTCAGCTGACTCCTTTGCAAAATTCTATCCCTCAGAAATTATAGTATGTGATAAAATAGCTGCTGGTTAAGAAGGTTTGGGGTAGTTTTATGCACAGCAATAGATAACTAAAACATGTTCTATACTTTCCATTGAAAATGCCTTTTTAAAAATCTCAAGACACCAATTTATATTTTAAATGTAGATTTCCATTTAACTGACAGAAGTCTGCTATTTTATAGGTTATTAAGATTCTTCTATCTGAAAGTACATGTAAATTATTGATATTACTTTGGAGCTAAGGTTTAGGTCTAGTGATTATGCTTTTTTACAATATCACATTGTCTCCATTTGCAGAAATATATGTTATTTGATCAATGTTTTTGACAACAATTATAACAAAAGACTAATTTAAATGCATTTCCAACAACATATGCTATCTGGAACTGATAATTAAATTACATATTAATGATGGTAATTTTATGCTACGATTTTAACCATACTCTGGATGATTTAGCAACAGTTGACATTGTTTTCCTGCTTTGTAGCCTAAAAATGGTCTAGGTATGATCTTATTTAACCTTATAGATAAAAAAATTATTCTATCATTTTGAAAATGTTGTTACAACCAGAACTTTCTGTTTTCCAGACTTTCATTTAGGCAAAAAACATTTCAGAATTACTTTTTATAGCAACACCAAAAAAAAAAAAAAAAAAAAAAAAAAGAAAAAAAAAAAAAAAACCCTACTAGCTTTCTAAACAAAATGAATGCTTTTGTCTTATCTATTAGAAAAACAGTGGTCCCAGGAAACTGTAGTTCAAGAGTGGTTAGCTTAGAATAGAAAATCTGAAATTTAGCAAGTCATTAAAAGAGAAAAAGGATAGTTTTATTATGAACTTTTGTGCATATGATAATAGAATATAAATGACTTTGAACGGTGATATAAATTCTTTTGTAGACTCACAGACAGAATGAAAAGTGACCTTAAGGAAAATAAAATAACTGCTGTCCATTACCTTGCTATTTGTTCTAAATATTCTATAATTTCAGAATTGGAATTGGTGCACTTGCTTCAACACTGCAACAGAATGAAACTCCAGATGCTCACAGATGGTAAGTCTACAAACTTAATTAAAACTCATGCTTTATTATCCCCAAACAGGAAAATTGAGAAAGCCTTGCCCAAAGAGAATGTTTATGTTTTTGCCTTCTCATCTCTAACCATCCAGAAAAGTTTAGGGGTCATGGGCATGGAATAGAAGCCCCTTCTTGTTGCCAGGCCAGAGAGTAAAATAGAGTTACAGACCATTAACCTAAATACTGCTTCAAATTCAAGTTCAACAATTATGATTTGTGTACTATGTGTCTAGCACTATATTACCAATCTAATCAAGGTTTAATGAGAATATTATAATAAGAAATTAAATGTACAAGCTTCTATCCACAAGTATGTATTGAGTGGTTTTGTGGACATATATATTTGATTGATTTTTTTTTTTTAGTTAATGAAGACACAATTTAACTTTATTTTCAAGTATACTGAAATAAAATTAATTGAATATCCTGTATATGTTTGTGTATGTTTTAGGCTTCTAGCAGTTTTTCTTCTTGTTTTTTTTAAACCTGTATTATGTTTTCACAATGACTCATACCTAGGTAGATAATATTAAAGTTTAGAGACTGCGTTAATTAATAAATGCAATTGCTAGTCTCCCTGGATGGTCACTACTTGTGGAATATACTATGGCTAAAAAACAGAAATATAGAAATAAAATCTATCATAAGTCTTCTGTCTTTCTTTAGTTGTTCATATGGAAGAAGTGATTTGATTTAAAATAATGTTACTTCTATTGAACAGAAATCCCATACTCTCCCTATAAGTTGCATTCATTCTCCCGTAGAAACAGAAAAATATCTAAATTGTTTTCTTCTTGCTGATAAGGTATATATGATATGCTATCCTTGGAAAAATTATTTTGTTTTGTTTTTTTGTAAAAACAATTATCTATGTTTGTAGGCATCAAGAAGAAGGGCAGAATTCAAATTGCGTTATGCCAATTATTTAATGACAACTTATAACACAGTTATTTATCTGAATGTCTAGGTTCTATGTTGTAAATTTGATTAAGTTATTTTTAGACAGGGTCTTACTCTGCTGCCCAGGCTGGAGGCTGGAGTGCACTGGCACAGTCATGACTCACTGTAGCTTCGGCTTCCCCAGGCTCTGGTAATTCTCCCAACTCAGCCTCCTGAATAGCTAGGAGGTGTGCATCGCCACACCTAATTTTCCCATTTTTCTGTAGAGACAGGTTTTTGCCATGTTGCACAGGCTGCTCTCAGCCTCCTCAGCCTCCGAAAGTGCTGGGATTACAGACATGAGCCACTGTGCCTGGCCCTTAAGTCTGTTGACTTTTTAAAAGATTAAGTTTGAAGACTGTAATATTTGAACCATTTTATTTGTTTTATTCACGCATTTTGGTTGGTCTTTAGCAACTTTTCCTGCTTTTTTATAGTCAAATGCAATTTGGGTGTCTAGGATAGTTTTTATGTTTTCTAAGCAGGATGGCTTACTTTAGGCTTTTGTTTATTCATTTAATGAATAAACTTTTGTTTATTTGGTTCATTCATTATTTTGATTTTTTGCTTTTTGTTCTTGTGGTTTTAGTTAGGGAATCTTATTCTTACTAATGATAATCATTTTGTCTTCACTATTGCAATATTTCTATATTTAATTTGGTTTCTTTCCTAGTTATATTGACTAGCAGTTCCAGAAAAATAGAAAACAGTGGTACTTATAATTAGCTTTTTGGCTTTATCTTACTGCAGTGAGAATGAATGTACTGCTTCATATTTTAAAATGTTCATTGTTAGGCACATACTCCTCAAAATTGAATGCCTGATGATTACAAATGGACTTGTATGAGACTATAAATAGCAGATACATGCATGAGTCTCAAACCAGAAATAACCAAATTATCTATTGTGGATAGAATGGATAAATAAATTGTGGTATGTTCATACAGTGAAAAAAACACATCAGAAAAAATAACAGCAAAATACTGATATATGCAGCTACACTGACAAATCTCAAAGTAAATTATTATGTGACAAAAACTGACACAAAAGATATAGTGTATGATCCCATTGATATGAAATTCAAAAACAGTTAACATTGATCGATGGAGCTAGACATTATGGTTAAAATAGCCCTTCTCAGCACAATGGTGAATGGTCTCTAGGGGCCTTTTGATCACAAATATTTTAATAATCAATATTTTAATACTTTGAGAGGTACAAGTACTTCCAGGTTAAATATGTGTACTTCCCCTCCCATCAAATACATGTACCTCCCAGGTCAAAATATTAAAATATTGATTATTGCTTGCATAAAAATACATTTTTATAAAGACCTTTTTCTCTGTACTTAGACTTTGCACAATTTACTGCATCTGTTTTACCTTAAATGAGTAAAACAAATTACAATAGTAAGAGAATGATGAACAAAGACTTTGATTTTACCCAAAATAGGGTGGCTTATGGTAGATAAATGATCCCACTGAGAAAATTAGATAGATCGTATAATATTAGAGAAAACAATTTGTTTCAGGATATTACTGAGCTTCCAAGGCAATTAGGACTTGAAGAGCCAAGACTTGTGCATTCTGTGAGTTATTTTTCTTGGTATTTATTGCAAATTCACGAAGCACAAGTGGTGGAGAAATCCAGGCAAAGAGCTTTGGCTAAAAGGTAAAGAAGCCAGAAGAGCTTTGAGAAATGACTTAACTCTAAAAAAAAGCTAATGAGAAATTCAGTGCAGTGAGAGCAGCTAAGTGTTAGAAGGCCAAGATCAAGGAGGATCAATCCTAAACAACCCATAGTTTTCTCTTTAAGGTGTTTGCAAATTAAGTGATTCAAGGCAGAGAACTAAAGAGACAAACAGAAAGCTGTCCAAAAGCAGACCAAGAGTATCTGCAATCTCACATAACAGCAAAAATGCAACGAGTACACAAACCACCAAACAATAGAAGCCCTAGTTATTGCTCAAAACTTTCAGGCAGTACTCACTGGAAAGCTGCTTCTTAGTAGTGCAAATGTACCAGAAGTAGGCAGAAACAAGGTTGCCTTGAAATTAGTCTAATTATTGTTGGGTTTAATATAGTTTTCACTGTATTGGAGGATCAAATGAACATTCTCTGGATAAAAAACACATTTTCCAGAACTTCCAAAATGTTTTATACATGATTGACGTTATAAAAAAACACACCAGCTATACAAAAAACAAAAACAAAAGCAAAAAACAAACAAAATGTAAAACAGCTACAGAAATCAACTTACAGATAACCCCACTGTTGAAGTTATTGGTCAAGGATATTCACATAACTATGATTAATATTTGAGGAAAATAGATTATAAGGTGCATTTCACCAGGGTTCCAGAAAACATAATAGAAAATATAATGAAATGATAAAAACTTAAAAATTGAATGGTTGACATATTAATATTGGTTCATTAGTTCTGATAAAAGTACCCTACTATGGTAATTAACAATAGGGAAACTGAATGTAGGGCATACGAGAGCCTGTAGTCCTATCTTTGCAACACTTATGTAAATCCCAAAGTCTTTTAAAAAATGAAAGAATTTTAATTATGAGCTTAATAAATATGTTAAGAGCAGATTTGAAAGAGAAAAAGAAAACCATAAGTAATAAAAAATTGAAGCATATAAACATTAAGTATATTATATATATATATATATATATATATATATATATATATATATTAGAATAGAACATTATTCACCTTTTAAGAAGAGGAGCGTACATTATTGACAGCATGAATGACATTAGACATTATGCTAAATGAAATAAGCCAGTTACAGAAAGAATACTGCATGATCTCTCTTATAGGTTGAAGCTAAAACAAACAAACAAAATGAACTGAATAAATAGCAACAGAAAATAAAATGATGATTACCACTGGTGAAGGGTGGGGATGGGAATGGGGTGAGATGTAGATTAAGGGTTACGAAGTTGCAGTTATGTCAGATGAATAAATCAAGAAATAGGAATACAGCATGGGTAATATAGTTAATGATACTCTATAGTACACTAGAAATTTCTGAGCAGATTTGAGGTGGTGCTATCACAAAAAGTAAAATGTAATTCTATGAGATGGTGAATATGTTAAATTCTTACCTATTGTAACTATTTCACTGTGTATATCAAAATATCATATTGTACACCTTACTTACACTTACAAAATAAAAAGAGTGACAAGTCAGTAGAAAAGACCCAGAATAAAGTTTGAAGAAAAGATGGATGGAACATTTTAGAAAAAAAACATAAGATAAATATGGAAAAAAGAGACTCCCAAAAGGTAAAGGAGAAAGAGAAAACGACTTTAAGCAATATTCGAAAGAATCTTACACAAGAATTTTTCACAAAAAATGAAAGAAAAACATTCCATGGTCTGGGCATTTGTTCCCTCCAAACCTCAAGTTGAAATTTGACCCCCAGTGTTGGAGGTGGAGCCTAATAGGAGGTATAGGGTCATGGGGGCAAATTCCTCATGAATAGATGAATGCCCTCTGTTGTTTAAAGGTGGAGGGTGAATGAGCTCTAACTCTTATTACTTCCCACAGGAGCTGGTTATTAAAAAGAGCCTGGCACAAAACATACAGTCAGATAAATGGTGTAAGTTCTAATGTTTGATAGCAGAGAAAGGTGACTATCATTAGCACTAATTTTTTTAAGTCTCATTCCTCCCCTTCTTGGTTTCTCTCTGATCATGTGATCCTGCACACACAGCCTTCCCTTTACCTTTTCCATGAGTGAAAGCAGCCTTAGCCCCTCACCAGATGCCCAATCTTTTAGCCAACAGAACTATGAGGTAGTAAACCCTTTTCTTTATAAATTAACCAGTCTCAGGTATTTCTTTGCAGCAACACCAAACAGACTAAGACAGATATCAAGCCACAGAATTTTAAAACTGCAAACAAATCAGGATAAATATAAAGAATATCACATCTGGATAGATTGATGTATCACTGTTGAAAATCAAACTAGAAAAAATCTTGCCGGGCGCGGTGGCTCACGCCTGTAATCCCAGTACTTTGGGAGGCCGAGGCGGGTGGATCACGAGGTCAAGAGATCAAGACCATCCTGGTCAACATGGTGAAACCCCGTCTCTACTAAAAATACAAAAAATTAGCTGGGCATGGTGGCACGTGCCTGTAATCCCAGCTACTCAGGAGGCTGAGGCAGGAGAATTGCCTGAACCCAGGAGGCGGAGGTTGCGGTGAGCCGAGATCGCGCCATTGCACTCCAGCCTGGGTAACAGGAGTTAAACTCCTTCTAAAAAAAAAAAAAAAAAAAAAAAAAAAAAAAAAAAAAAAGAAAAATCTTGAAGTCCTCCAGGAAATTAATAAAACTGATAGTTAACTTCTCAGCAAAAGTGAATGACAGGAAACAATAAAATAACTTCTTTAAAGTGCTAAAAATAAGATATTCTAGAATTTTATCCTCACTGAAAATATCTTTCAAAAATGCAAGCAAAACAAGGACATTTCAAACAAACAAAACTTATGAGATCTTCACTGGCAAATTTCCCTAAAAACATTTTGTAGACAGTTCTTCAGACAGGGAGAAAATCATACTAGATAAAAAAAATAGAAATGAAGAACACTGGAAAAAAGTTAATATATGAATATTGGTGGTAAAATTATAGTAATAAATATTGTTACAAAGTACCAATTCATGATGTTCAAGATATTGCACAGATATGATTTGCCTTTGCTTGAATTCAGTGCAAGACTCCGTCAAGATCAATATCGTGCAAAACCTTCAGAGTGACCAGAAGACTCTTTTAAGTCTGTTTACTTGGATGAAGGCAGATTCTCTCTGCTAGGCCTAATATAGGGTTTCAATACAAACACATACATACACACATACCTACATCTATATCTATATCTCTCTATCATCTATCTACCTATCTCTCTCATATAATGCAGTAATATAAAGATTGGTATTAGGATTAGGGATAGATAAAGTTAAAATATCCTAAGATCCATGACTTGTCCACTAAGTTGAAAAGAAATGAGTTTGAAATATCCTACAATAAATTTAGGATAAATGAAAAGAAATAGACTAGACTTGTAGATTGCCTGCTATTACCCACAGGTGTATACACAAGGAATCTGGGCATGAACCAGAATACACTATTTGTCCATCCTAAAAGTGTAGAGAAACATCACATACAATTAAGGAAATATGCACAATATAATACTGGCAAAGGGTGCTGTAATGATCATGTACAGGTTGCTAATAAAAGCAATGAGGATTTCTAGTCCAAATTTAGCAGATTAAAGTAAACTTCCTAAAAGAGCAAATCTGATTATAAATTCCCTATAGGAAAACATGCAGGAATGCAAGTGTTACTGAGGCAGAGAACATAAAAAGACCTAGAAATTATAATGTGTTCACAGGAATTAAAATCTGAAGTGCCAGTGGAAAGAGAAGTGTCTTTTCTATTTTAATTATTTAAGTATAAGCAATGTGCTATACATGTGTGTTTGATTTCTAATCATTGAGTTAGTGTCAGGAGGGTGGTTAGAATTTGAAGTAGCCTAATCGGGAACACAGATTTGAAAATTTTTAATCAGAAGCCACATTTCAAAGGCAGTTAGTACATGTGTTAGAATGAGTTTTATTTTTCATCAGTACCAACAAGCTTGTTAATTAGCATAACAAATAATATAAATAAATTTTAATTAGTGAAATTTGTGATGTTCAAGATATTGTACAGATACGATGTGCCTTTGCTTGAATTCAGTGAAAGACTTCATCAAGATCAATAGCCTGCAAGTACCTTCAGAGTGACCAGGAGACTCTTTTAAGTCTGTTTACTTGGATGAAGGCAGGTTCTCCCTGCTGAGCTTAATAAAATGTTATCTGAAGCTTGCTACTTGTTGCATCTGCCTCAAATGTTTCATGCAAGATTCTTAGGGAACAGATAATTCATCTGAGCTTTCACAATGAGCTTAATAAAATTTTTTTGTTCCTGTTCCTTAATAAAGGTATGTTGATGTGACAGAATTCGTTCTGAGACTTGCTTTCATTATAACACAGAGTTTGACAGTGAGATTACTGGGTAAAAAGCCTATGTAGATATTGCTCATTTCTAAATATTGGAATCTATCAAAACCTGCTATCAATAGTAGTTACAAATGATCAAGTTGGCCTAGACGGACTTGAACGTGTGAGTGTGTTGCATAAAATCTAGAGTCCCTTGAAACAACAGACAGGGGTTTTAAATGTCATCCAGGGTAAAAATGTATATGGGACCACAAAATAATTTTATTCAGGATAACAAGATGACCAGACTGATATTTTAGAAGACCAATGGTCAGTAAGTTTTAAAAGATTTACAGAGAGGGAGGATTTCAAGAGCGGGGGGGAATGTGGAACAAATCAGAAGACAGGAAAATACCTGTTGCTGCTTAAGTGAGAGAAATTTGTAGGCTGAACTAGGGTAGTGGTAGTAAAAATGGGGTGACTGACTTAAGACTCAAATTATAATGACAGGGTAGAATTACCAAAATTTAGTTACTGGTGGAAGATGAACAAGAAACAAGAACAATTTGCTGAGGATGATGAGGATGTCGAGTATCTGACTAGAAGTAGCTTAATTTATACTTACGTCCATTTTGACAACTTACATGTCTAGAATATGACCATTTTCATCAAAATTTTCTTATATGATGACAAATCACTTTATTATTTTGTAATTTTTAACTATTTTTGAATCTGATGAGAATTGTTTTTGTCTTCGCTTTGACATTGCATAGCAGTGTCTACTGGCTAATTTTCAAATCAGTAAATGTTTATTTTTAATTTCAACTCCATTTATATTTTTAATAAATTTATTCCTGCCTTTTAACTGTGATTTTACTTAAATGTATTTAATCGCACTTTTCTAAGGTTTTATCTGGGTACTTAATTCTTAATTTTCAGTCTTTCTTAAAGTTTGGAAACAATAACTATTGTCTTTGATTCATTCTGGCCACATTCTATACTTCTTGTTATCCTTTTTTAAAAAAACGCTATGATTACAGTGTTAGATTTCTTTTTGAGTGACTGAAAACTGATTTATTTTTAATTCCAATAGTTTTATTATTCTTTAGAGTTGATATTAATTTCTAGCTATATTATAAATATAAAATGGATATTGTTGATTGTGGTTTATATCTTTCCTGCTTCATTCTCCCCACGTGAATTTATATGTCCATTTCTAGATGTGTCCTCTGTGTTTGTTGTGTACATAATTTATTAGTTATTTTAAATTGAGATATAATTAACATTCACCAAAGTATATACTAAATCTACAAATTGATCAACTTTTATATATGCATATACTTGATTATGACAATTCAAATCAGATACATGATGTCATTATGCTAGAAGTTTCCCTCTTACTACTTTATGAGCTATATCCTCCATATAAAATATTGTCTTGAATACAATATATAGTCCTCATTTGCGTTAGGTTTCTTTTGCTTAAAACAGTATGTTTTTGCAATTTATCTATATTATTAAGTGCAGCAATAGGTCAATTTTTTAAATTGTTATTACTATTAAGATGCAAATATGTGTCTTTTTCGTTGATGGGATATTTGAATTGTTTCAAGTTTTTTAATGAATAGAAATTTATCCACATTTTTGCACATGTCTTTTGATGGATATATGCACTTAATTTTCTTGGGTATAAATCTAGAAAACGAAAGCATGGAGTAAATATATATATGGCTGTAATAAAAGCCACCAAGTACATGGCCAAAGGGATGCCCAGTTTATACTCCATCAGGAAGTATATGAGACTTCCAGTTGATACATATTTTCACAAATGTTTGATAATTTTACTTTAAAAAAACATTTATTTTGTGTTTGTTTTATTAATATTTTAGTCACTCCAGTGGTGGTGAAGTTGGAATGTTTTCTTCATAAGTAATGATGTTGAACACTTTTTCATATGCTATGGGCCATTTGGATACTCTCTTTTGTGAAGGGCTGGTGTGAACCTTTCTTCCCATTTTTCAGTTGGACTATTATGCCTACTTCTCTAAGAATTCTTTTGTATTGGGTCGGGTGTGGTGACTCACGCCTGTAATCCCAGCACTTTGGGAGGCTATGGCTGGTGGATCACGAGGTCAGGAGATTGAGACCATCCTGGCCAACATGCTGAAACCCCGTCTCTACTAAAAATACAAAAAAATTAGCTAGGTCTGGTGGCCGGCGCCTGTAGTCCCAACTACTCGGGAGGCTGAGCAGGAGAATTGCTTGAACCCAGGAGGCAGAGATTGCAGTGAGCCAAGATCATGCCACTGCACTACAGCCTGGGTGACACTGCGAGACTCTGTCTCAAAAAAATAAAATAAAAAATAAATAGTTCTTTCGTATTATGTGAACATTTCTCAAGCTTTCCTTCTAATTTATAGATGCAGGTTTTGCCATCCAAAAGTATTTTTCAATCTTAAATATGTTTTTTGCACATTTTTCTTTTGGAAGTCGCCTTTCTGGAACCTCAAATTATTTTTATTAATACATATAAGGTCGTTAATGATGATTTCTAGAATACAAATTACATTTTAAAAGCGCTTTTGGCCGGGTGTCATGGCTCACACCTGTAATCCCGACACTTTGAGAGGCCGAGGTGGGCGGATCACGAGGTCAGGAGATCGAGAGCATCCTGGCCAACATGGTGAAACCCCATCTCTACTAAAAATACAAAAAAAAAAAAAAATAGCTGGGTGTGGTGGCGCGTGCCTGTAGACACAGCTACTCAGTAGTCTGAGGCAGGAAAACCGCTTGCATTCGGGAGACAGAGGTTGCAGTGAGCTGAGATCATGCCACTGCATGCTGAGATCTCATCGCTGCACTGCAGCCTGGGCAACAGCGCCATCTCAAACAAAACAAAACAAAAAGCATTTTTATATTTAGTTATTTAGGAAAATTTATTGTGATTTCTTAGATTGCCTCTCATTGACTCCATTTTCAGGCTAGTTATGTCTAAGTAATAGAAATATGGCTGCCAAGGGTGTTGCACTGTCATTCTCAGAGTTTAACTGCTTTTTATAAAGGGAAGTTTCTCTTTGCAACCATTTCTTAAAAGTCAAGGCCTGGTATTTATGGGCACAAAGATGATCAGGGCTATCAATGTGTTCTAAGAAATGGACATATCAGTTAGCTTAGTCTTGAGTGATATGCGAACCCAAGAGTAATTAATTACTATGATCTATCTCATCCAGACAATGAAACAAAGGGTGGAGGTAGCATGGTTTCACCAAAGGTAAAGCACAATACCTTTATTAGGATAAAGGCGAATGAATGCAAGGCAGGCAAGCTCTCCAAATGTACGCTATACGTATCCTTAAGGAGTAGTTCTACACACTTGTTCAACATTTGGAATGGGCGTTTGTTTTTTCTCTCAGAGACTGTACTGGCCTTTTATGAATTATTTTAATTCTAGAACAAAAATAAAGGAGACAATTTATATTATTTAGAGCTTCAATTTTCCTTCATATTAGTGGTTCAGGTAAGCAGAAAATATGTGTTCAACAATTGCAATAACACTGTAGAAGCTACGTTTCTGAGCTGAGAGGTGGGTTCTATATTTATTCTGTATCCTGAAGTTACCAAGGGACACATATTAATCGATTTCTGACTTACAGAACTCAGAAGCATCACTCAGCAGCATCCCTCTCATTTTCCATACAATGGTAGGTTAGGACTGAACATTTTGACAGCATACACGTTAATACCTGCTACTCCTAAGTTTCACACTCAAAAGTCATTGAACCTGATTAAACTTCTAGGAGCCAGACTGAGGCAGAAAAGCTGCTACTATGAGAGACCCTTGTGCATCATGCTGAAATAATTACTAAAAATGTTCAGTTTATGGCCTATGATTGGCACTTTTCTTTGGTTTTCATCATTAATACAATTGCTATCATTTTTGTTCCCTCTTAGTCATTTTAACTGTGACCTGGGAGAGATATCCCATCACACATTGCAAATCTGATTACATTTCATTTTTAAATAGTTTACTAAAAAAAAATCACATCCATCAAGGCATAAAGGGCAAACTGAAATGTTCCAATTCACACACACAGCATGGATATATTTCTTATTCTCAGCAATCAAGTCCAGAACACAGACTTACCCATACTTGGGTTGACACCCACCATGCTACCCTTACTGATTTCACAGTGGTGACAAGGGGTGACATTCTTTCTTGTAGACTTTAATTGACAATGCAGATTTAGTCATTGCCTTTATTTAGAGTTCTTAAAAGAGTTATCAGAAAAGAAGGAGATAACTTAATCGACATTAATCGATGGTCTGTCCAAAGATAATTTAACAGAGAGACAACTTTCTTTACCCAAACTAAATTAAGAAACTTATTATACCTTTCCTTTTAATGAGAAGTTTTGTCAATATTTTGAGGCCTAACAGGATGACCTTTAGGAACGAAATAGTGTTTGTTAGTTTTTGCCAGTTGGTTTTATGAAGATGAAGAAATAAAATTTTCTTTAATAGTATACATAGTCCCAAAATATTACTGTGTTGTGGTTATCTCTCTCTCTCTCTCTCTCTCTCTCCCCCCCTCCCCCCCTTCATTGATCTTTTCTCTTTTTAATTTAGGTTATTCATAGATCTTCTATTTGGGTTGGCATGGATTGTAGACAGAGCCACTGGAATATTTGTCAAGAATCTTGTTCTGTTCATAGTAGTCAATAAATGTTTATTTAAGTAACATTGATATGGTTACTTATTGCTGCCGATGCCATATATGTTCTACCAGCCAAATAAAAAATTCAAGTCTTTGCCTATAATTTAGCACTATTGAAATGCATTACTTTGATTTGAAAGAACAAAAATAGACCAATAAAAAGCAAGCTATATAAAATGTAGTAACTCTGAATTTAAATGGAATCAAAATAACATCATCCCAAGCAGGTATTTTTGCCCCCCAGCTTAATTCATAACAGGCATTTTTGTTTATATTTGAATATTTTTGCTGACTGGAATATTTGAAGGTTGCAGTAAGGTTGTGATCATGTGAAAACCTGAAAGGATATATAAAACAAAAATAACAAGGTGGCAGTGACAGGGAAAAGGAACACCACAATTCTGTGAGAGTAGAATGATAAATTATCTGAGTGGATGGTTCTAGGGGGCCCAATTTTATAGATACCTGTTTCCCCTCTAGCACACAGCTCTCATTGCCTTACAACGGAACTCTGATCTTGAAGAGAAAATTGTAGTCAGGAGGATTGAGTCTATTCTTATGCCCTGTCTTTGCAATAATTTTAAAGGACATGTCTTTCAAATAATGCTCTTGGATTTGATGGTGGCAACAAGAGGTCAGTACATATATTAATGATAGAAGGAAGAGACAGAAATATATGAAGGTGAAAATCCCAAATCACAGCAATAAACTCCTTTTCTCAGGAAGCTGGATATAAAAGAAATACCATCAGAGAAGCTTAAATCAGACACCCTTGGAAATGTGCAGAGTTTCAGTTTGTGTAGTTTTTTTGCTGTTGTTTTTTTTTTAAAATTTAGAGGTAGAACCTTTGATACCTATAAGTAAATATTTATTAATGTAAAGTTTTCACCTACAGTCCAGTCCATTTGAAGGAGAGATTTGTAGAGGCATGTTTATCTTGTGCTTTTGGCCTTCCATATCCTTGGGGTGACTCATGACTTCTGAGAATCAATGAAATTTTATTGACTCTGTATACCACTTGCTTCCCCCAATGGCTTACCCAGCACCTTATGCATAATGGGCCATGTACTGACTATGCTTATTTGAATCGATCTGCTTAAAGATCAATCATTCCACTGCATTGTGAATTTCTTAAGGGTAAAGACCATTTCTTATTCAGCTCTGTATCCCAAGCATGTAGGAGAGCACTGGCTCCAAGTGGAGCTCAATAATGTTTTCTAAATAAATAAGTGACTTTAAATAGTTGAAATTTTAAGTTAAGGGTGGAATATGGTATGTTGTCTCATTTCTTTTAATTAGTCATGGAATATCTGTGGTTAATTTTCAATATAAATTTTTAGAAACATGTTTAAGTGAGAGACAAGATGAAGAAAAACAAGGAGATGAGACTGAGAGTGAAATATATGAGGCAGTGTTGGAAGGAAAAGAGATGCTTTGAAGGTAGCATCTATTCATTCAAATGTTTATTCCTGATTAATATGCACCACCAAATATTTTGGCTTTGAAAATTTCTTAGTGAAGGACATTTAAGCTGTAGCAATAGAGCATTGAGCAAATCAGTCATCAAAGAATTGTTTTTTGAGAGGGGAAGATAAATTGTTAACTTCTTGCCAGTACCTAAATAAGCAAGGAAATTAGATACTGATAATTGCTATGAAGAGGATAAGAGTGGGTGAAGAGGAATAGAGGCTAATGTGCCTGAGAAGTGCTCTCCCAAGAGGTGGCATTTAATTTGAAGACTGAAAAATGAGGAGGCAGTCATAGGAAGATAGGGAGAAGGAGTTTTGGAAAGAAGAGAAAGCAAAAGAAAATGTCTAACACGAGAAGAAGTTTCATACGTCCAAAAGGCAGGGAAAAAATGCCACTGTGGATGAATTTGTCAAATAAGGCATAGAGTGGGTGATCAATTGAAAAGGAAGAAAGAAAATAGATCTTAGGAAATTTCAGAGGTAGAATACCGTTTACTGGCATGTATTTAGGGTTGCTAGTTGTTAAAACATTCCTATACTGCTTGATAATAAGCATTAAACAAAACCTTCCAAATGCCTACTTTTGTGACTCCAGTCCATACTCCCGAAACCCCACAATCCTCCCTGTGATTCAACAACTAAGGGGCAGGTGAGATCCACAGCAGGTAGTCTCTTCACCTTTGTGGAGTCTGACTGGTTAGTGTTCATACTGTCCCAGTGATAAATACATTGAATACCACTTTCGATTTAGTGCAATCAAGACATATATATGTAGATTTTATTCAAAGATCAATGAAAAGCTATTGGAGGTTTTCAAATAAGGCGGAAGAATTACCTAATTTAAACTTTAAAAGATTAATCTCGCCTGTAATCCCAGCACTTTTGGAGGCCGAGACGGGCGGATCACAAGGTCAAGAGATCGAGACCATCCAGGCCAACATGGTGAAACCCTGTCTCTACTAAAAATACAAAAATTAGCCAGGCGTGGTGGCACGTGCCTGTGGTCCCAGCTACTCGGGAGGCTGAGGGGGAAGAATCGCTTGAACCCAGGAGGCAGAGGTTGCAGTGAGCTGAGGTTGCGCCACTGCATTCCAGCCTGGTGATAGAGCAGGACTCCGTCTCAAAAAAAAAAAAAAAAAAAAAAGATTAATCTGGCTGCTATATGGAGGGTGTAAAGCCAGTGGGAGGAACTAGTGATGAGAATCCAGGCCAGAATAAGCTGTTTACAAGTGAGAAGTGATGGTGACTTAGAGTTGAAGCAATACAGGTAACAAATGGTCAGATTTAGAATATAACTTAGCAGTAGAAATTTATTTTTTAAAAATTAATGTTTTGAATATGGGATTGGAGAGACAGGAATCAAGAATGATTTTTCATTTATTATTCAGATCAAGTGGGCATATACTAATATATTTTAATGAGGTGGAAATAAAATAAATGACTTGAAATATAAAAATCAAAATAACCAAATATTTCAAATATGAGATTATCTTGAATTTCAGAGTTTCCTATTTTCCCCAGTGTTCATCCTTTAATAGTGCTATGCCCACATAGCATTCACTGGGAGCATGACCACCAGCTAGAGACCACATTTTGCAGTCAGTTTTCTATTTAATTGAAGCCATGTAACTAAGTCCTGGCCAGTGATATGTAACTGGAGTGTGCAATGTTAGGGTTAAATGTTTTAGGAAAGAGGTGCTTGTTCTTTGCACTCTTTGTCTTCCTTCTCCATTTCTCAGTTTTTTGCTGGGAAATGGAGACATCTGGCTCAGCTAACTTGAACCCAGAGGTGGAATATTTATGTTGCGGAGAACTGTGCCAATTACTGGCCCAGGACTGCCAACTTATAGACTGTTGTAGATAATAAAAATATAAATTTCTGCTGTGTTTTAGTGTCTGTAGTTTGGAGTTTCTTTGCTATGGCAGTTAACCTATACACTAACTAATTTAACAGGTGAGGTTGTTTTTTTGGTGTCTCAGTCCATTTGTGTTTCTTACCAAAATACCTGAGACTGGGTAATTGATAAAGAATAAAATTTATTTCTTGACAGTTCTGGAGGCTGGGAAGTTCAAGATCGAGGTGCAAGTAGGTTCAGTGTCTGGTGAGGGCATTCTTGCTGCATGCTCACATGGCGTGAGGGATCAGAAGTGACTGCTGTGTCCTTACCTTGCAGAAGCTGAAAGGTCAGGAAGGGCTTAAGCTAGCTGTATCTATCCCTTTGTGAGGCACTAACCCATTTCTGAGGGCTTCATTCTCATGACTTAACCACTTCACCAAAAGACCTAACTTCTTAATACCACTATGACAGGGATAAAGTTTCAAAATGAATTTTGTAAAGGACACCATCATTCAAACCATACAGTTAATATCCTGTAAGACCATTTTTAGGAAACTCCTCTCTGAAAGTAGATCTTCATTGCACAAATATTTACTGAACATGGATGATGGTTTAGAAATCCTTCTAAAAGAGATCAAAATAGACAAAACCTAGGTCTTCAGTAAACTCGAATTGTAAATGGGGTTTTATATCTGAGGTTATCCCTTGTAGCCTACTTTTCTCAACCTTTCTTCATTATCTCTTCTAGCCTGCTCCTCTCAACATTTTCCATTATCTCTTCTAGCCTACTCCTCACAAGCTTTTCCATCCTCCATTTGCATGGGATGCTGCTTCTTGCTGACCATGCAGAGGTCCAAGCTACTTTCTCCTATTCCTTACAGACACTAATGAAATCAAATATGCTCTGTGAAGCAAATCTTTCTTGAATTCCATTAAACAAGTTAAGCCTTGCAATAACTGAGTATTAATAATGCTATCTATTTACAGTATAATTTTCTATTAATTTTTATACTGTAATTATATTTTATATCCCTATACCTATGTAAACTACTATACTGTATACTTAGGGTACAGACTTTATTATTTATATTCCATGTGCACATGTTACATATTCAGTAAACGTTGGTTTAATACATGATACAAATTATATTATTAAATATTTGATTAATTTATCATTTATGCACTTATTCATCAAACAATTTTTGTGACCACTATGAATGTACCTTGGGTCTGGTACATAAAATTTCACTTATTCAGAGGAAACATGGAGAAAGATAAGAAAGAAAAGTTCCTTAGTTTTGGTGCTGCTGTAACAGAATACCTTAGAATGAATAATTTATAAAAAACAGAAATTTGTTTTTCATGATTTTAGAGATTGTGAAGTCCCATATCAAGATGCCAGCATCTAGTGTCTGGTGAGGGCCTTCTTGTTGCATTTCCACATGGCAGAAATTGGAAGGACAAAGAGGTACAAAATGCCTCTATGGATCACCTTTATAAGGACACCTAATCCCATTCATGAAGGAGAAGTGCTAATGGCCTTAACACCTCTTAAATGTCCCACTTCTAATGCTATCACATTGGCAATATCTGAATTTTGGAAGGTGCATATTATCCTTCTGTATATTCAAACCATGGCAGAAGAATAAAAGTCAATTTTAAATCCTCATTCACCATTGAAGTCTGTCATTATTTTAATACCATTTCTTTTACTACTTTAGGTGGCATATGGAGAATATTGGTATTTCTGAATGCTTAACCTGCCAGCAAAAGAGATCAACACTGAGCCCATAATATGACACCATTCCATCTAAAAACAAACTGAGTATATGTTAATCTGGTTTATTTATATGAAGTACTACTTATTTCCTAAGGAAATCATTTCAAGGTGTCTGAACAAAATTCCAGGAGTGATCAGACCCTTAACCAGCGTGACATTCAAGGGCTTATGTCATTTTGATCTGTGGACATGGCATTTTTCATAAGGTCATAACAAACTAAGGAACTTACTTTATAGCAAAAATGGTATGTAAGAAGGACTCATAGCCAGGGTGTCAACTGATCGTATCACATAATGCAAAAAGACATTTCCTATCATTAGAGCACTGAAATATAGTCTACTGAAGGCACAAGCAAAACTCCAGATTAGAGGGAATGTTTTTTAGGAATAGAATGTCATCATCTAGAAGATAATGTACATCTTGAATCAAAGAGCTTTATGTATTGATTTTTCTCCAGTAGGGAGACTATATAGCTTCAACAATCTCCAGTGCTCCCAGTCACCATCAGATCTAATGGCCTACTTGGGAAATATGTGGTTCCTGTTCTCACAACACCAGATTGAGCAGGGTTAGAGATCCTGGTCTGTAACGGTGAACATCTAAGATAGAGGATATGGCAACTGTCTCATTGAATGGTAACCTTGACTTCTAACTGGACATTTTGGGGTCCCTGTGTTTAAGAACTGCCAGATAAGGAAAACATGTCACCTTCTTGGAGAGATTAATAAATATTGATCATCAAAAATAAGAGAGTACTGCTATTACATAGTGCAGACAGACAGGAATATGTTACATATTTAAATGATCCCACTGCGTAGCACTTTTTGCTGCATTACCTAAATTGTCATGGTCAATAGCCACATTCAGCAATCACAGATTTTGGAGGGTATGATGACCATGAGTCCAGCGAGGGTCTGGGTAACATCAACAGCTAAGCCATTAAACAAAACAGATTTGTCCACTGAGTATAAGAAGAATCTAATGAATAATGAAGGAGGACAGCGAAGAATATCCATGTGACTATCAGACTAGATGCGACTGTCGGGACTATGGCTTGTTTTAGTAATCTTTCTCCTCTCAATTTCTCCTAGCAGAAAGGATCAGCAGAAAACTTAAAGAGTTACTTCCCTGACATCTATGAGACACTGGATTTCAGCAGCACAAGGAATGAACTATGGTAGGCATAGAGAGGCAGTACTCGGTTTATGTTGCCTAACTGCTGAGAGTGTGGCCAGCAAAGCAGCCTTCAGTTTGCAGCTCCTTCAGGGATGACATGGGCTGCAGAGGACTTCCAATATCCCTGCGCACAGCTTTCTGTGGCAGCTCATATTTTATATCTGCTGGGGGAAGAATTATAAATGCCTGGCCAATTTGGTTCACTGTGGAACATCTCCAAAGAGCCATTCCAGTTTTCTACCTTCTTGGGGTTTCAAATGAAGCCCTTGGGTTTCTATCAAGGCTACACTTCTCTCTCTACCCAATTTTGCTTCCTTACCTCCCTTAGTGATGATCTTAAGGTCATTTCCTAATAATCTTTATGAACAACAAACTCTCCCAGAGTCTGCTTTCTGGTGGAACCAAAGTGCAGCATGTATTAAATGGCATCAATGTTAACAATTATCATTTCATCCAGACACTGAAATTATTTCCTTAGGAAATAACTAGTGCACCATATAAATAAACCAGATTAAACATTTTTTCTAAAAAAAATCAGAGTAAAGAATGTTTTAAGAATTTAATTTTAATATTTTTCCTATTTGATGAATATAGAGAGAAATTCATGTAAATTGAAAACTTTATTTCAAGGCAAGACCATTTTTGAAAGAATTAAATTTGTGAGTTTTAAGGTATATATCATGAAATATATAGAACTTAACACATTTCACTTCTGACTCAAACTAGTATTTTAATATTTTATATACAAAGAAAGGTAAAATGATATTAAACAATAGAGAAGTGAGCCAGATTCTTACATAAATTCAAAAATAACATTCAGTTTATGTTTTGGGCCAAATATCACATTCATTTCTTCAGTTCAAATCTTTACTAAATTGCATCTTAATAGCTGTAGCAAAACAGCCCATATGGTAGTAATTGCATAATATATTTATGAAGTGGCAATTTTCCACATACAGGATGTGTCAATTTCCTAAGAACAGAGAAGTTTCTTAATTACTGTGGTTGTTCCTTATCACTACTTCAGACATTTCCTTCTCAATTCAAATCTACTGGGACATAGTTTATCCATGCAAGACAGCTACTCTGAGTTTCAACATATTTTGCATATGTAAAGTGGAACTCATGTTTGCACAATGCTTTTTACATTTAGCCTAGCAGTCTCATGGAAATCCATAAAGCAAATTTTTCAAGTATATGCACAGAAATTGCAGGTACATGGACAGTCTTTTTCTGCAACAGAGGTTACTGTATTTTTTAAATATTCATTTAAAATAAAGTATATGCCAAGGCTTTATTATGCTTCAGTGTTTAAACAGAATTGTCCCTCTTAGAATTTGTTATATGTATGTATGTGTTCTTTCTTTTCTTCTTCCTTTCTCTCTTCCTTCCTATTCCTTTCTCTCTTCCTTCCTTTTTCTTTCTTTCTCTTTCTTTCTTTCTTCTTTCTTTCCTTCCTTCTTCTTTCTTTCTCTTTCATTCTTTTTCTTTCCCTCTTTCCCTCCTTCCTTCCTTCCTTCTTTCCTTTCTTCTCTCGTTCTTTTCTTTTCTTCCTTCTTTCTTTTCCCTCCCTCCCTCCCTCCCTCCCTCCCTTCCTTCCTTCCTTCCTTCCTTCTTTCCTTCCTTCTTTCTTTCTCACAGGGTTTTGCTCTCTCACTGGAGTGCAATGATCTTGGCTCACTGCAACCTCTGCCTCCAGGGTTCAAGCAATTGTCCTGCCCTAGTCTCTCCAGTAGTTGGGACTACATGCGTACACCACCACACCTGGCTACTTTTTGTATTTTTAGTAGAGATGAGGTATCGGCATGTTGGAAAGTTGGTCTCGAACTCCTGGCTTCAAGCAATTGAAGTGAACCACCATGCCTGACCATATAGATATATAGGTATACGCATATACACACACACACATACATATTTCTTTTATAACTTATATAATATATATTTCTTTTATAACTAGGGAATAACTTGTCAGTGAATTTGCACTTGCTCAAATGGATCATGTAAACTCTGTATGTTCTGAACCGTTTTTTCTGGTTTCAAATTTAGAAGTATAATGTTAATGAAAGAAAAGGGGTCAGGATATTAATAATCTGAATACAGCCAGACAAAAAAGAAGATATGGAATATGTGAGCACTAAGAGTGTGAAAAGATTATCTAGTCTAGACTCCTGCAAACCAAATACCTCTAGACTTCAGTTAGCTTACTGTCCAGGTGTTGGAAAGTAAGTAATGGGCATGCCAAAGAGAGCCAGTCCTTTCTAAAGGCAATGAAAAGAAACATTAAAAAACAAAAAAGCACTTCTGCAAGTCTTAGTCAGTGGGCCACCACTGAGGACCACTGCTCATCTATCCAACCTTTTATTTTTCACTGATATGATCCTGGAGTGCAGTGGTTAGCAAGCTTGCCATATTAACACTGTGTATTTTCATAGTGAATCTGCTGGGAAGGAGCTAGAGATGGAGCTGAAGTCTCCTGACAACTAGGATAGAGCTCTTTCTCTCACAAGTTGATACGCTGGGGATTGTGTAAAGATTTCTCTTTTCAACTGGAAACTCCCAAATTCTATCAAATCTTTAAAGATTATTTTCAGATGCAACTAACAGGTACTAGATTCACTATCATTTAATCCCCTTTGAATTACTATTTCCAAAATTACCATAACATTGTGAGGCAACTCTAATACACAATGTCAGAAAAAAATTCCACCTATTTATTTCACCTGTGGAAAATAACTTCTGTTGGAGCAATTCTGTTAATTTTCCCATGTGTTCGTATTTTAAGTTTCTAAGTCAGGCATGCCGATGCATAAGCAAAGAAAGCAATTTGCAACTCTGTAAAGAAATATAGCCTCTTCCACTTCATTTGTGTTTTATCTTGATTATCAACACATTTGTCATCCCCCTGTAATTTATTCATTATTTTTACCAGAGGAATATGAAGGGAAAAAAGAAGATAAGTGCACTTGTCAAAATGTGAAACAGATGCTCTAACAATGATTGGAGACAATTAATGTTCGCTGGAAGAAGCAACAGGCTGGGTTTGTGTTTAGTTTCACGTTTTTATAGCAAACAGACTTGGGGAAAATGCAAATGTGAAATAAGGTTTTTATTTTCCAAGCAAAGAAAAAAAAACTATTCTCTGATTACACTGTTGTGCATTTCTGTTATGATTTGACAGTTTAGATCTTTTCAGCTAAATCATTAAGAACAATGGGAGCACTATATAAATTAGGAAATTTTGAAGTGTGATTCAATAACTCTTCCTTCTGAATAACCAAACTGAAACTGTCCTAGGATGTTAAATGGCTGTGAGTTAGTAGACTGCGAAGCAGAATGAAAATAAATGTTTATGTCCAATCACACCTTAATTCCAATTCGGCTCAAAGAAGTGAGAATGCCTCCACTCACCTCTGCAATATATCAGTTTACTCTTTTCTTAATTGAAGAGAAGATTTTTCAGATTCATCACCTTCTGGACCCCTACAATCTGTTCCTCATTCTTACCTAGCTACCTACCCCTAAGATTCTACTCCAGACCTTGAATCACTAAAATCTCATTCCCTGACCATCAACTCCTATTTTTATAGGTCTTGATATGGGTTGGCTATGTTGCCACCCAAATCTCATCATGAATTGTAGTTCTGATAATCCTCATGTATTTTCGAGGGAGACGGTGGGAGGTAATTTAATCATGGGTGTGATTACACTCATGCTGTTTTCCTGATAGTGATTCATTCTCATGAGATCTTATGGTTTTATAAGGGGCTTTCCCCCTTTTGCTTGGCACTTCTCGCCATCACCATTTGAAAAAGGATGTGTTTATTTCTCCATCTGCCGTGATTGTAAATTTATTGAGGCCTCCACAACCATGCAAAACTGAGGGTCAATTAAACCTCTTTCCTTGATTAACTATCCAGTCGTGGGTATATGTCTTTATTAGCAGCATGAAACAGACTAACACAGCTCCCTTACTTATCCTAGCTACTCACTCCAGCACTCCTAGTCTAACAATTTTCCAACCACATTGAATTTATTTTTTCCATAACAAATATTCCATTCTCTCCTGCCTTCAGACTCTTGTGAGGATCATGCCACCACATACTCAGTGTTAGACTCACTTCAGAGTTATGACCACAAATACCAAATGTGCCCTCAACAATCTATATGAGACTTTAGAGTAGATTAGGCTGTCAAAAAATTAAATGCCAAGCACACAATGGTTTGACCAATGTTTACCCTCATTGATATAACAGGCTAAAGAGGATGTTCTGGTCAGGTCATGAGACAACTCTCCTCAACTGGTGATCCAAGGGCAGAAACTTCCTCCATCGTTTGTCTTTGGCATCACCAGGAGCTTAATCATTGTTTGTACCCAGCTGGAAGAAAGAAAATAAGGGGGCATAAAGAAGGCTCCTCTGTTTCTCGTATGTTTTGTTTGAAAATAACACATGTTCCTTCTGTTCACTTGCTGTAACATAGAGATCAGTTCATGGCCACCATCTTTTGAAAGGCAATCTAGAAAATGAATTCTAGTTCTGAAGCCAGGAAAAAGAGGTGTGCAAAGTATGGTTAAAGTTTACACAAATTTGCTGATAGCAATATTGGAGAAAATCAACTACCTGGGAAACAAAAATACACTCCAGGTAATTTGAATTTGAAGTGAGGGTCTTGCCATAATAAATTCAATTTTTTCAAAAGATCCTCTTTGGAAAAAAAGTCATTTATTTATTTATTTCTTCATGAATAAATACAATGTTTGAAACATAAACATGCCCTTATTTTATTTTCAGATTAAATTTCTAGAGAACTGGCAAAATGCTCAATTGTGATTATTGAAGACTGCAGATATAAGGTGAAAAAAACCTTCAGTAAATCTATATTGGCTTAAGACCGCATCTTGGAAATAATTTGAAGCATTTATTTAAAAGATTCCCTCATATAATCTTCTTTTTCTTTCTCTTACTCTTTAATGCAGTAGTTTAATTTTATGGAAGTCTATTTGCATTTTTCTTTATAAGGAAAAAAACATTTGTTATAATGTTGACTATAAAAGTAAGACATATCTATAATAGAAAACATGAAAAATATAAAAGAGCATAAAAAATGAATCAATTTAACCTCTCCACCTAGGCATGAGTTTTAAACAGTTTTATTTCCTACTATTATAAGCTGAAATATATTATTTCTCGTGTGTCCCCAGTTTTATCTGGTTGACTATTATGTCTTCAACACTAGCACAGTTCCAGCTACATAGTAGAAACTCAAAAATATATTTTGAATTTTAAAAATAGAATTCCTTTCCCTGTTTCCTTCTGCACAGTTTTTAGATAGTTGAAATTGTTCTGTATTAATGAAATAATGCCTACTCAATATCTTTTGCTTAAGTATTTCATATATGATAAAAAGTTTTTATAAACACCATGTTCAATATCTGCACATAATACTCTCATATGGCTATATTGAATATTATCCAGTTGTGCCCTATTTTTAATCATTTAGATGGATTCTAAAAGTTTGCTCACTGTTTTGCTTAAAGTATTAATCATTTGTTTTATATTTTACATGGAGCCTGTTGTTTACCTGCCTAAATTCATTGACACAGCTGCACAAATTCTCCCTACACATCCCCCTTTATTTCTATGTAATGGAGTTGTAATTGATTGGTAAGTCAGTGACTATGATTTCTGGCCTGTCCTTCCAGCTAGATTTGCCCAGATGACTAGGTTCCTGCCAACAAATTATAAGTGAAGGTCTCACATACTTCTTTTAAGACAAACCTCATATTCACAAGATGTAAGTACCCTGGGCCCCTAAATCTTGAAATGGAATGAACACTCACCTCTGATGATTACATGAGAGAGAATTCCTTGTTCCTGAACTAACATTACTGGTGATTTTCCTATAACAATAGCTCAATATTTTACCAGTAACTCATATAGCCACATACTCCATTACTGGATATGTTTTCAGCCCTCGCTAGAGACTGAATCATCTGTTGTGATCGTGATCCACAAGTGTTCTTGTCTAAAGCACAGAACTATGTTTTAAGAGATAGTTTTCCTGTGGGCTTTCAAGTCAGTTTACAAATTAATGAATAATAGATTGGAGGTTGATTTCCACTTGAAAATCTATAGAGTGAAAGTGGGCCTGACCACCTGATTTGTTGGATTCAGGCATACTCTTCAAACGTGATTGTTAAATTTTGATGTGCAGCAGAATCACCAGGAGGGCTTGCTGAATCACAGATTGTTGAGTCCAGCGCAAGAGTTTGCGGCTTGGTAGATGTGGGGTAGGGTAAAATGCATGCATTAAAAAAAACAAAAAAACACACACACACAACAAAGAACATGTTGAAGAGTGGCTTAAGGTTTATAGCAAAATTCAGGAGAAGGTACACATTTTCCATATACTGCCTGCCCCAACAATAACATGTGTCAATATACTTCCAGACAATGCCAGTAGTCCTGGTCTTGACATTGCACTTTGAGAACCACTATTATTGAGGCAGCAGAGCTCAATTCTTCTGGAATGACAAAAGGAGGGGGGTCAATAAATTTTTAACAATAACTTCTCAAGTTCATCTCTTTGAGTAAGTTTTAAAGTAACTGTGTAAAAGTCAGCGTTTTTCTCCATGCAACAATAATTATGCAAACTGTTTTGTCTTCCTTGTCTTTCTGTCTCTAAATAGGTGTAAATACTTTGAACATGTAGTCTGACTGCTGCCCTTTTTTTCTCTACTTTGAGGCAGCTCTAGTGAATATGTGAAGGAACTAACGCTCCGGAAACCAAGTGATCTGCCTATCTATTGGATCATTGGTCTGTGACGGAGAACACTTTTTTCCCTCACCAGCTCATTCCGATCATCAGATGGTTAGCTTATCTCTGATGCTTAATACTTTCAATGATTCACTTGTTATGTAGGGCTATTCCTCTTCATGGTTTAACAGAGAATTATAGACATCAACGATTGGGACAGAAATCTGACCACTGAAAACCCACAGCACAACACTTTTCACTCCTCATTTTGACCATTTCATTGACTTATAGAACAGAGCTGCCTACTTCTGTGTGTGGGAAGGTAATGTTTAAAGATACCTATCTCAGGCCTACAAAGCATTCACCTAAAAGAACTGATGCCTAACAGGTAAGACCAAGGAAACATCTTTGATGAGTTTATTATAAGGCTTCTTAGAAACCCTTTTCAATCATGTTACTTACCCTTATGTTTCTTCATAGCAAACATGTAAAATAAATGCTATTATTTCCGTTTTACCAATGGGAAACTGAACCACAGAGAGGTTAAGTAACTTGTCCAAGATTACACAGCTAGTCACTGCTAAGGCCAAAGTCAAATCAAGACAATCTGACTACCATATCACCCACCCTGTCCTCTGGATGGAAGTACTATTTTTCTGTCGTTTTTCTGCAAAATCAGGATTTGGTGCTAAAGAGGGTATCTTTACCATCAATCGTTCCAGCTGCCTCTACAATGACTTATAGTATCCATAACATGTTTTAATGCTGTGAAACAAATAGTAGCACTAATTTTCAGTTCAATTTTTATTCTCTGCAGAAAGTATACCGTAAATGATTATTGGTATATAGTAATACACACTCCAGAAGATACAGAGATAGATGCTTATAAAAGTGAACTAAAAATCTTTGCACTTTCTGACCAAAGCCCACATCTTTTAGGTTGTAACCTTGCCAAGAAAATTATTGTCCTTTACAATATTGTGTATAGTTATATGCATTATAGTTTTGGAAGTCTGATTCGTGACACAGAACACATAGTGTTGGTAACTGTGAAACATTTTCTTGGGCAAATATCCTCAGAGAAGTGAATCATGATTTTTAATTAAGGACCTTCAGTTGTATAAGTTTTACTTTCTGAATATTCAAAGTCTTTAATTTTAATGCAATGCAACCTTATATACCTGCCCTAGAAGTGAGGCAAATTCACAGACATTCTGTATCTCCAGGTCTTAAGAGAATTACCAAAGGTCACTATTATGACCAAGACTGAAAATCTTCATAACTTGGCTTTTAAAAAATTTAAACAGGTCATAGTAGTAGTGACAGCTATTGGCATTTGACACCTTCCCTGGAGGCATCAAAAGACTGAGTATAATGGCCTTAGGCAAAACAGCTGAACCAGGTATCTATAGACTAGTTCAGTGATCCAGAAAACTATGTTTAAATTGTTGTAATGACCAATCTCATTCAGAGAGGTACCCTAACAGGATACCACACATGTCACCATGTTATTTTTAAATACACATAACAATCATAACTAAAATACTTAATGCAAAAATAATAAAAGGTCATTGTATCATATCTTTGATGTGAAATTGAGTATTTTGGAAGTTTAGGTATGCTAACATTTAAATTACATCATTGTTAAAGTTTGGGTTGATTCATTATTCAAATATCTCCACACTCCATCTTAATAGTAAGAATGACTCCATAATATTATGCTTTGTTAGGCAAGCACTTGATGCTGTCTCATCACAAGTTTCTTGCAACTTGGAGCCAAACATCTGGGGTTTGGAATCTTTGTATTGCCATTTACCAGGTCTCAGGCTTTGGGCAAAATGACTTACGTCTCCTGAGTTAATTATGTCTTATGTATAAGATATTCAGAGAGTGTGATGAGTTATAAAGAAACCACTCATAGCATAGTATCTCATATAAGCTAAGTATTATATAAATGTATCCATGCTTATTACAACATGGGTGGTCTTTTTACTTAAATGTGTATATGGCTACCTTGGGAGGACTGGGAAAAATGCCACTGATAAATATGTCTTTCTCACGGAGAAGTTGTTTATACAAAACAATTTCTTTGGATAGAAAGAATTAACAGGTTGTACAATTGGAGATATGAAATTTCAGCTGATATCAGTTTTGCATGTCTTAGAGATAAATTTCTTTAAAGAATTTATCTTTTCTTTAGGTGAATTCCTTTATTATGTAGTTTCTGATAGAAGAATGAGCTCAGAACAATCTTTATTAAAAGGACAGAAGGAGTATGAGACTCTTTATAGGATGAGGGCAAAAGTTTAACAAGGAATTTGGCATATAATTAAGTGTCTCCCTTTTGATTTAATTATTTATTCAATATATAATTGTTGAGCAAATATTAGATGATAGCTAAATAAGCAAACAACTAAGGTAAACAATACACATTACAGTTAATGCCTTACCTCATGAAGTTTACATTTCCTGAGGCCTCCCTAGCCATGCTAAACTGTGTCAATTAAACCTCTTTTTTTAATATAAATTACTCAGTCTTGGGTATGTCTTCCTTTTTTTTTTCAAATTTTTATGTCTTTTCAAAACTTTTTCTAGTTAAATGTGATATACTAAATTTCACTAAAGCTATACATTATAAATTTGTGTTATAATTGTGAGGCAGTTTTAACAGGCTTGTTACAAAAATATTAATGCTCTCATTTTTTGATAAATATTCATTATTCCTTACACTTTTTCACTAAATAGTGGTTACAATTCCCAATTTTATAAAAATAAATGTTTTGATATGATTTGGCTGTGTTCCCACCCAAATCCCATCTTGAATTGTAGTTCCCATAATCCCCACATGTCATGGGAGGGACCAGGTGGAGATAATTGAGTCACGGGGACAGTTTCCCCCATCTTGTTCTCATAATAGTGAGGGAGTTCTCAGGAAACCTGATCATTTTGCTCGGCACTTCTCCTGCTGCTGCCATGTGAAGAAGGGTGTTTTGTTTCCCATTCACCTTCTGCCATAATTGTAAGTTTCCTGAGGCTTCCCTAGCCATGTTAAACTGTGTCAATTAAACCACTTTTCTTTTACCCAGTCTTGAGTATGTTTTTTGTTTGTTTGTTTGTTTGTTTTTGAGACAGAGTCTTCTCTGTCGCCCAGGCTGGAGTGCAGTGGCACCATCTTGGCTCACTGCAACCTCTGTCTCCTAGGTTTAAGCAATTCTCTGCCTCAGCCTCCTGAGTAGCTGGGATTACAGGCACATGCCACCATGCCCAGCTAATTTTTGTATTTTTAGTAGAGATGGGGTTTCACCATCTTGGCCAGGCTGGTCTTGAACTCCTGACCTCAAGTCATCTTCTGCTTTGGCCTCCCAAAGTGCTGGAATTACTGGTGTGAGCCACCATGCTGGGCCAGGTATGTTATTATTAGTAGCATGAGAACAGACTAATACAGGTATTTTATCTTTATAGCTGATATTAAAAACACATGTTATTATCTCAGTTTTACAGATGAGAAACTGAAACACAGAATGGTTAAGTAACTTGTTCAAAATTACACAGCTAGGCATTGCTAGGGCTAAGCTCAAATCAAGACAGTCTGACTCCAAATCTGAACAACTGAAGTTTTCAGGCAATATTATACCTAATTCACGTGGGAACTAAAAATGTTGCCCTCAGAAGGGCCAAAATGTATTCAGTGTCACTAGGAATCTCACCTTCATTCCAAGTAACCCATCCTTTGTGTTTCCTGAATAGAGTTCTTATTCATATGCCACTGACTAATATTGTTCTCTACATTTCCATTTTGTTTTCCCCCAAAAAAACCTCCATTGAAAGATATGAGAGTTGCTTGAGTGTTAATATCCTTGTCACTTTAAACACCATTTTTGATGTCTGTTTCTTTATAATTTTATCTAAACTTTTTTTTTCTCTTTTTTGCAGTTCAAATGCAATTTATTTTTAATTGCATTATATAAAGAGTAAGCCCAATATGGTAGAATCATAATAGCCAATGCATAAGGTTTTTTTTTTTTAATTAGCTTCTACTGGCACTGGAATAAATGCTTGACCTGTATTATCTTATTTAATTCTCACAATAATTCAGTAAGTTTGGTACTGCTTTTATCATCATTTCATTGGTTTTAAAACGGAGGCTTATAAAAATCAAAAAAGTAGGTCAAAGCATTTTATAAAGCTATTGGCATTTAAAATGGAAAATAAACATGTCAGGATTTAAGTACAAGATTAGGAGAGGCCAAGTCCCAAACTCTTAAGTACTGGTGGTATTTGAAGAATAAAGACTTAGCTTTCTGTTTGGGTTCCAGCTGGGCAGTGTGTACTCAAGTGAATTACATGGGTTCTTTGACTTTAGCTAGCTATCTTTAGTTTAAAATGCAGAGCACTCCTTCATTGATTGTACATTTATTTCTAGTGTCTTCTATATGCCAAAACCTGAATAGAAGCAAGGATGAATAAAATACCTTTCATCAGTTACCTTAAAAAACATGGTAATATAATATTTATATCATAAAGGCATGCAATGATTGAACAAATCAAAAGACACGACAAATTAAAAGACAAGGGATCTATAGACACACATTGCTATTACACAGGTGAAGACTGAGGGTGGTAAAAAATGTGTGTACATGGGGGTTCCATCTTGGATAGAGCTTCTGTGTTTCTGTTTTACAAATATATGGCAGAAATCCATGCCAAGGAGAGTATTCTGAGTCATGCAGAAGGTCAGTTTTAAAACTGCTTTTATTCACGGACACATTCACATAGAAATTGTTGTATTTTCCAACTGAATTTCAGAGAGAATGTGACAAGATAGGTGGAAATGTATTCCAAACTGCATGCATTTTGTCTTGAGTTTGCTAGTCACATATTTGATATCATAAGCTATACAAGTAACTAGGATTCCTAATTAAGAGACTTAAATATTTTGGTAATTTCTACAGTATTACTAAAAATAAATAAATAATTATCCATGCATTAAGGTAATTATCAAGTGTTTGGAGACTTGTTAGTAACTGAGGACTACTTACTAGATATTATAGTATCATTAACAAAGAATACTAAACATTTAACAAAATAAAATTATTCAGATCATTTCTTCAGAGGTTTGAAGCTATTATTTTAAGATGTGCATTATTTTAAGATTATTTTAATCTAAGTAATTTATTTTAATGACTGATAAAATTAAATACATTCTATTTAGAGTGTTATTAATATAAATATAGATTTTTCCCAGAAACACTTCACATAATTATATCATATACAATGTTAAATTTAGACAATTTTGACACATGCTTACTAGTTCTAAGTTGGTATTTCAAAACAGTTCTCAAAACTAGTACTTCCCTACATTAAGACGAGGCTCCAGTACATGAGAATTACAAAATAAGAAAGAAAGGATTGCCACAAATTACAAAAATAGCCATTGCTTTGCTTTTTAAAAATAATAAAAGCAGAATAGAATCACATTTTCCTCTGTGATCTGGCTGGTTTTGTTTGGTTTGGTAGCTGATTCTACTTCCTACCATATACTTCATTTTAACCTTTGGACTTTCTTCCCTCTGAATTCATTATTTATTTACAGGACACGCAATCTTCTGGGCTTTATCCCCAACCTCCGCAGTTCTCTCCTCACTTGACCTCGCCAGAAGCCTCAAAGCTCCAGGCTCTAATCTTGGCCTTAGGTTGGAGGGATTATTGACAGAAGCTCCGCTCACTTGGGTTGAGCATCTCTTCACCTGTGTTACCAGTGTAACTCGGCCTGCTCCCATGTTCTTTCTGATCTCTTGCTTCTGCATCCTATCCCATTGAGTTAATTTTTCTACTGTTTTCTATGGGCCTAGGTCTTTCATTTTAAGTGGTCTCAAGCAAGGCAATGTTTCTCAAACTTCATTTATTTTTGTATCATTTTCATGATTTTCACCATGCAACCTCCACTTGTATTGTTGTTTAGCACACTATTTTTAAATTAACTAGTATTATTTTTTACTTAATTTTGCACTCAAATTTCTTTGAAAATAAAACTCAGTATCACTAAGGTATATGAAAAAAAGTGCCTCACCTTGAAAAAAAGCAACCACAAATTAAACCCATGAAGACAAAAATTACGTGATCAAAGTCTCTCCAGATACTGTTTTGTATCTCAGGACTTTTCTCTGTTTGACAAAAAAGGTCATTAACATGAAGTACTGAACATAGCAACAGTAAACTAAAGTTCTCGCCTTTCTGCAATCAGAATGACCAAAGAAAACAAGATTTAAGAAATACATTTAAACCAAAGTGCAGAGTTTCTCTACCGTGTAATTTTTAATATAATTGAAAAAAATAAGCAATACATACTAAACGTAATAACCACTAAAAACTCAATGAGGAAAGGAGCATGATTTAAGGCAATCAACTTCCTAAACTAATGGCACAGAGATAGGGGACAGAAGAGCTTAGGTCCTTACTCCAGCTCTGCCCCCCAGGAACCACAGTGATAAGATGACATTACTACTTCCTGGTATGAATGTAAATGAAAAAAAAAATAGGTGTTAAAAGAATTGTTCCATTTTAATACCTAAAAGACTTCTAGTTTATGACTATAAACTATAGTATTATATAATTTTATGTAAGGTGTTCTCAGTTAGCTTTTCAGTATTTCTTTCTTTTGCAGTGATACTGCATAAAACACAAAATATAAAAATTATTAAGGTGAGTCCTGGTGGTAAGGAAGGCTATGTACCAACTATCTCTGTGATTAATTGAAAAGTCTTTATGCTACAAAATGCTTGCCTATGTGGTCTCTGAGGTTCATTTTAATTTATATACCCTAAACTGTATTCAATTTTAGTTACAAAATCCTTTAATAAAAAGAGTTGCCAGAACTTTACACAATTAAAAAGGAAGTCCTTCCAAGCTGAAATTTTACAAAGCACATCTTATAGGTGATGATATATTAAATAAAAGGTTACTTTAATAATAATTTTTTTGCCAGCATAGCTTCAAAGCCATATAAATGTTTCCTATTCAATTACCTGCTCACATTTTTCATCTTCACTGATTTTGCAATGATCAGAATATTTCTCTTAAACCCCACTACATTAATCCATCAAAGTGCTTTTCTCATTAGGTGATGAAGTTTCCCAACCAGAATATTGCCAGGCAGGATGATGACATTTCCTATTGTTTCCACTTTGTACTGATACTCGTGAGGATATTTTTATTATTTTAACCTCCTATTATTCAGGAAGCATAAGGGATTCATGGTGCAGAAGGGAAAATTAGAAACCCACCAGAATCAGACTCTTTGAATCCTTCAAAGGACCCTTTTCTGCTTATCCTCAGTCTCTTACATATTTACCTAATTAATCACATTTCTATTGATTAATTACTCACAGCATTTTGTTAGTGGAATGTTCATTTATTGCAGAGCAAAACTCGAAAAGGAAAAAAAAATAATAGACGAGTCCACATTGTAGCAGGCATCAGAACATCAAACAAGGAAGATATCAAAAGCTCCTCTGAGGAGGTTGATGACTGAAAAAGATAAACAGGCTCCCTTCAAAGGCTAACCTACTCGACAAGGCAGCTCCTTATACCAGATAGTGAGTAGAGAACACTCATTTCTTTGATTCAACTTTTATGTTGTTGGTTTCTTGTTTTGTTTTTAGGTTACCTTAATGTTTTGATGACATACAGCTAACAGATTTGCCAGGAGCAGTCATAAGGTTTCATCAAAAGATGAAATGATAAAGCATAGCTGCAAGTGTTACTCTGGGTTGGTGCCGAGAGCTATGACTTCTTTGTTGAATTGAGGGGAAAGAAAATCTCTATTTCCTCAAAGTCATTGTCTTTCACCTCCTGGAACTCCGGCATTTGCATCATTGCCTCTTTACTATCTTATTAATATTTGGACACTTTGACATCTTGATAAGATTTGAGAGTACCTGATGTAGGGGCAAGGCCAGCTTTGGCCAACCTATCAGTTTGTGATAGCAAGAAGATTGGGGCGAGTATGAGCATAGAAACACTGAAGTATTGCATCACCTGTTTTACAATTTAGCCTAGTTCTGCTGATCAAATAATTCCCTAAGTAACAAGTACTTATTGAATTCTATATGGGAGGTAGGCTGATACAGAAAAAAGATGTCTTCCTCTACAAAAGTACATGTTAGCTGTGAGAATGCATGAATAAACTGTGATGTGTGACATGGTTATGTAGTAACTCTCTGTGCAGGAAGAGGTTTGGAAAAGGGAATTGTTCAACATGAACTAAAGGAGTCAGAGGCATTTTCTTGGGAAAGCAATAGTTAACCAGATCTTAAAATGCAAGATATTGCTTTCTAGGCAGAGATTGTGTTTTGGTGAGAGGTGGAGGGAAGGGCAGAACAAGAAAGGCAAAAATGTCCAGGAATTCAATAATGGTTACGACTGGGAAGAGTAGACCTGGCTCTCTCCAAGTTTACTTTTAATTCCCAAGGCAGACAAATGGAAGGAGTGGAAGAAAAGCTGGGCTGCAGACAGTTAATACACAGGCTGGAAATACTGCCCAATTTTATGCATTAAATGCACATCCGCTTAAATAGTTAGAGGTCACTATGACTGGAAGCATGGAAATGTCCCGAAACTTCATGCTTGAGACAGGTGAATGGTGCTTTGGCATAGAGCAGATTTGTTTCTCTGAAGCTCAGACTCTCCTAAGACCTGGTAGGTTTAAAAAATTCCATGATGTTTTGCTGTTTTCTTCTGGGGCTCATTTTGTTCTTTAAAGGCTGCTTTCACTATCACAAACTTGTACCCAGTGGTGCTCAAGAAAACTGAAAAGGAAGTGGATTATAAAGTTTATGTTTGATATGGGGAATTAAATATTGCACCTATACAGGTACAAATCAAACAAAGAGGAGAACACCAAGGTCTCATTAGAAACGTGAAAAATTCTGTTTGATATAAAACATGCGTAAGTGTGAGAGTGTGTGAATGTTTGATGTTACTGATTATTAACAGGGTATAGCTAAGGAGTTGTCCCCCCTCACCATACTTTACAGTGTTCAGGCCTTTAGGAAGCGTCTCCTGACCCCCAATGCAGTGTTAACCCTTACCCACACCTCATGCCACTCTCCAGACAAACCCATAATCTTCTCTATACATCTCCCTGAGATATCTCTTTATAGCAATATCACTGTGAAATGTCTTAATTTACTGTCTTTCTTTCAGGGTAGAATAAAGATCCATGAAAACAGAGACTCTGACAACTTTGGTTTTCATTTTAGAAGGAGTTTCACTCTTGTTGTCCAGTCTGGGGTGCAACCGCACCATCTCGGCTCACCACAACCTCCGCCTCCTTGGTTCTAGCAATTCTCCTACCTCAGCCTCCAGAGTAGTTGGGATTACAGGCATGTGCCACCATGACCGGCTAAGTTTTGTATTTTTAGTAGAGAGAGGGTTTTACCATGTTGGTCAGGTTGGTCTCGAACTCCTGACCTGAGGTGATCCACCTCCCTTGGCCTCCCAAAGTGCTGGGATTACAGGTGTGAGCCACTGCGCCTGGCAACAACTTTGGTTTTTGTATCTAGAATAGTATTTGGCACATTATAGGTGCTCGATAAGTATTTATTGAATTAATGATTATATTATTTTGCAGGACCTTTCTTTTTGGTGGCAAAACAATGGAATTTGTTTGTAGAAACAACTTTTTGATGCTTATTTATCATGAAAATAATATGAGAAAGGTAAGCATAGTATATACAGACATACTCTCTGTTTGGAAAAAAGGAAGCTGAATAATGATAAGAATAGACACAAGCACCTGAACAGTACTGAATTATAAAAGGGAAGCTGAAAATTGGACCTGACTCACTGTTGGGACTCAGTAAATGTGTAATGGACTTCACCATCTCTACATTTAAGAGTTGTAGAGCACCTTACAATTGCCACTTGGTAATACCAGTTACTCAACTGTTCTGGCCTTTAAAAGAATATGACCTTAAAATATTGGTATAAAACATCAAGATTTATTACAAGGCCTCCTTTTATCTGGAGATCTTAGACCATTTCATTGAGAGCACAAATTTGTATGATGGGATGTTGCCAATTTCATTTATCACTGTTTCACCAATGGTTAAAATATTATGTGACATTGAAGGCCTCAGTAATTGCTGGTCAAATTAATAAAAATATTAGTTATATAGACTCATACTGTGAAAAATCTGATCTTAAAAAGAAGCAACTTTCCACTGGTTAAACTCAGCCCAATAAACTAGTTGAATAACACTCTCTACACTCTGAGCCTATATAATTTATTTGTTTACCTTTAAAACAGCATTACTAAAATTATAAAGTTAGATTTTTGAGAACATCAAGGAACTAAGGTGGTAGTAAGTTTAGCTAGTTAGGTTTAACCTGAATTTTAATTGTTGGACTTGAGGCGCGTTACGTTCAGGTAAAATACTCAGTGTCTCTTTGTTTAATTAGTTTTGGGCAGCTCAATTTTTAGACTATTGTTCCTATTTTTCTTTCCTCACTTTTAATTGCCAATTTAAGCTCTGGACAAAATCTCAAAATTTACAACTGGAATTTTACAAGAAGGTCTCATATTATAAAGTTTATTGCTGAGTTTGTGAGACTTGAGTTGTGGACATTTTGAATAAGGTTTTTATAGAAAAGCATCAGTGAAGGAAATAAAATATTTTTTAAAGTAACTTTCATCCTTCAAATAAAACTTCTAAAAGTCAATACAAACGACTTTGTTTTCAAAAACATAAAAAATGGCATATATACTGCTGTTCTCCTAAAGATTAAAATTTTTTTTTAATACAAATCAAAAAACAAAAGAATATATGGCTGAAATAAGATTGCCTCTGTGGTAGAATATGCAATGAAAGTGTAGATTGGGTCCAGAGAAACAGTTGTGTGCAGGGGTTATTTGGGGAAGATTCTCAGAGACTCTGATGAGTGAAGAAGAAAGCAAGATTGGATAGAGAAAAATTGAAAGGTGATAGAGGTGGTAGAGGATTTAGCTTCCATGATGAATTTTAGACCTGCTATTACCCTTCAAAACTTGTCCTTATTTAAAACCAAGAGGCCAGGCCCTTTAACTGCTGCTGCATCCACCAGCCATTATATTAGTACTGTCCCAGGAAGGGGGCACAATATTGAGTTTGGCTGAGGATAAGACTGGAAAGGGGGATTCAGCTAAAAGCAATCAGCCCAGGCTACCATGAGCTAAGGAAATACACAGCTCAGTTTTTGCAGAGGATCTGGTTAGCACTTCCCAGTGTCCATGACACAAAAATTTATATTACTGAAAAAAGGTAATATCTACAGAATCCTTCTTTTGATTTTTTTGTAGGAAACACAAAACGCCTATGATAAGAATGAGACATGTTGTGTTATTTGGAAAAAAAAAAGATAAGAAAAAGCAGCACAGCACATGAACGGGAAGCTGAAATAAAAGTTTCTAGGGATAAAAGACTTTGCTGTCTGATTTACTAAGGAAAAGCATTTAAAATAGCCTGACACACATGTTCAAAACTTATTGGTTGACATAATGAATACATTAGTTATTCTTAGGCTCTTTTAAAATCAATAAAAACCATTTGCTTTTTAAACAATATGCAGATTATTATTCTCCTGTGGTTACTTGGTTGAAACTTTTGCAGCCTCCTTTCCGTAGTGCACTGCTTATCCCCATAAGAAGAGCAACCCTGATATGGTTTGGCTGTGTATCCCTCACCAAATCTCAAACTGTAGCTTCCATAATTCCCATATGTCATGGGAGGAACCCAGTGGGAGGCAATTGAATCATGGAGGAGAGTCTATCCTGTGCTGTTCTCCTGATAGTGAATAAGTCTTATGAGAGCTGATGGTTTTATAAAGGGGAGTTTGCCTACACATGCTTTCTCTCTTGCTTGCTGCCATGTAAGACATGCCTTTTGCTTTTCTCCATGATCGTGAGGCCTCCTCAGCCACATGGAAATGTGAGTCCATTAAACCTCTTTTTCTGTATAAATTGCCCAGTCTCCTATCAGCAGCATGAAGCAGGCTAATACAAGCCCCATGGTGATGGAGGGCCTCGGCAGTCTTCTCAAAAGAGAAAGGAAAGACTCATCAGAAGAGGTAATTGTGGGTCTTCTTTAGAATCAGGTTAACTTCCCCGGAGCTGAGTCAGAGTTTGGTTGCAAACTCAAGCTCAATAATTTAATAGTTGTGTGACCAAAAGCAATTTTCTCTATCTCTCTCAGTTTCTGTTTAATGACTGCACAATTGGAATGTTAATACAAACCTGACAGGCTTGTTGTGAGTTTCAATTAAGAGAATACTTGGTAAATTTTTTAAATAACTATGTTGAAGTGGGAAATTATTTTTTACCAAAAGCAGATAACCTAGGAATCATAAAAGAAAAGTATATATGTAGTAAATTTTTAACTTTGAAGAGAACTTTAATTTATAAAACAAGAAAATATTTACAGTATTTAAAATAAGGCAAATATTTAAAATATATTAAAGCATTTTATGAAACGTTAAGAACAAAAATGAATTTAAAAAATGTAAAAAGGATACACTGATGTCGTTCCAAGAAAACAAAGCACAAACAATATATAAATATTTGGAAAAAATGTTCAATGTCATTCATAATTTAAAGATAAAAATGACAATATGATACATCTTTCCACTTTTCAAAAAGGAAACCTAAAAAGGAAATAGAAGAATTTATAGGAAACACTCTGTTGATGAAGTTTCAACAGTTCAAGTTCATGTTTGGTGTAAGTGTAAATTAGTATGAACTCTCCAGAGAATAATTTGGATATAGGTATTAAATTTAAAATAAACACACCTTTTGACAGTGATTTAATCTCTAGGAATGTATATTACTGATAAATTTATGTCTGCATGACAATTTGCCCCAGCATTATTTGTTATGGGAAAACAGCAAAAATAACCTGCATTAATAAGGCATTAGTTCAATAACAAGTTATGTTTATACATTCAATAGATTAATTTGTGTTCTAAAAACTATAAGAAAGATATTACAGGTGCTTTTGTGAAACAAGTTAAATTGTTAAATGAAAAATAAAAGCAAGTATAGAAAACTGTAAAATATGTTTCTAACTAGATAAACAATTATATAAAGATATGTAGAAGTATAGTTATAAATTGCAAAGAAGAGTTTTATCTGCAAATATTTTCCCATAAGAGAGGTGTTTGAGGATATGGGATGAGAAAGAAAACTATTTTTTCATTGCGTACATTTTATACAGTTTACATTTGTAAAATATATGCAAAGATTATTGTAAAATGTATAATATAGTTACTTAAAAACTTCAGAGAGCATGAACCTGGTCTGTCTCATTTATTGAGATAGTATCTGGTACATTGGCTGCCACATAGTAAGTATTCAATATTATTTAATAAATTCATATATACATGTTATATAGAGAATTTAAGATTCCCATTACATAACTCTAGCTCAGAATCTTCTCTGGAGTTCTAAATATGCATTTCAACTATACTCTGGAACAGTTACTCCAATGCCTCATAGCTTCCTTATTGTTAGCACATTCAAAATTTGGGTCCATTGTCCCCTCCCTTCTAAAAAATCTTTTTCTTCTGCCCTCTATCTTAGTTAATGGTACGATAACTCCTTGATAACACAAGCTAGAATTTGATCCCTTTTGCCTTATCACTAATGTTACTCATATTAATTTTGATCATCTTTGCTACTGCAAAAGATTCCTTCTGAGATGGATAATCAGCAGGATTTTTTTCTGACCATCACTTAGGACACCGCTGATGAAGACAGGACCTAGTCAAAACAGGATACAGTAAAGCAACCAGCGAAAACCAGCAAAAACCAAGATCACAAGGAAAGCCACCACTAGTTGCCTCAGTGTTTATTATATGCTAACTATAATACATTAGCATGCTAAAGACATCCCTCCCCGGCCCCAGTGCCAAGACAATTTACAAATGCCACAGCATTATAAGATCCTGGAAGTTACTTTAAATGGTTTAAAAGAGGAGGAACTCTTGGTTCCCGGGATTCCCCACCACTTTCCTAGAAAAGTGTCCTTTATTTAGCAGACTATTGAGGAGTAGCTATGCATATAGCTAGCCAGCAAGCCACTGTGCTACTCTCTCTGCCTATGGGATAACCCTGCTCTATGGAGCAGCTATTTTGCCGTACTCTGTTGCTCTCATAAACGTGCTTTCTTTCACTGTCTCTGGCTCTTGAATTCTTTCCAAAGCAAAACCAAGAATCTTCCTGAGCTGAACCCCAATTTTGGAGTTTGCCTGCATCAATTCTGTTCGTCTTTGCTATATATATAGCTAGCAGGATATCCTTGAAGTGTGATTATCATCATATGTAACTTCCCATTTTAAAACTATAATGACTGCCTGCAGGATAAAGGTGCAACTGTTGCCTATGGTCTTCTTTCTAATTTAATAAAATAAATAATAAAACCGTACTTGTGGGCTCTCATACAAACACTAAACCGCTTTTATTCTACATGTGACTTGTTATTTCATGCCTCTGTGCCTTAAATGCTCTTTCTTATGACTTAATGGCCCTTTCTCCCCATTTTTCCCTAGAAAATACCCATTCATCTCTACATGTACAGCGTAGGTGTTACATCCTTTAAGAAGATCAGATATTCATTCGTTCTCAAAGGGACTCCTGCTACCACATTATAAAACACTGAGGGAACTCTCTGCATGTCTCTTTCTCCACAGGACTCTCACTCAGGATCTTAACAAATAAAAGAACTACTGAGCTGGAAGAAAAAAATATGGTTTGGTCAAACATCTGCTTGGTTAACTCCAGCACTGAAGAGCAAAGTAAGTTTCCTCTTACTGCATGCTTTCCATGAGAAGATGGTAATGAAAGAACCATAGGAAAACAAGCTCCCCATTGTGTTTAATTTCCTAATATCCCAGAAAGCAAATTTATAATTCTTTTTGCAACTTTCTAATCTTAAATGAATTTTTGGTTAAAGTTGCTTTACATTAGTTTGCAGTAGTGTATGTACATGGTGAGAAATAAAAATGAAGTCCTAAGCTCCCTCACCACCAGTTGGTTGAACAGACCTTCTCTTTGCCAAGGGGACCTTTGAGAAACCTTGAAAACTGAGTTCTTGGTCATGACCAATGGGAGGTCAGACAAATCTTTTATACCCCATCTTGTGCAAAGTGCCATCCGCCTTTCTTCCCTAAGGGCTAAACAGAAACCAGCCCTTTCAAAAGACTTCACCACTGATATCAGCCATCTTCCTGATGTTGCCACTTCTTTTTATTTTTGCCACTGACCACAGAGTGGTTCTGACCTGTCTATAAAGATTACTTAGTAAAGGTTTTCACATCCTTTACGTCACCTTTCGACATAAGAGGGCCAAAAATCTCCACTCTCAGATATGCCAAGGCTGCCATATAATTTTTTTTTTAACGTGGGACCCACGGAGAGGCAAGAAGCTCAATTGCACATGTACATGTTTCTCCTTCCATAAATATTCACGATATTTCTTATAGCTTGTTCAATATGTATATTTGGCCACATTGCTCAGTATAAGTTCCTGTTCCCTTTGCCCTTCCCTGAAAGTGTCTGCTTCTGGCTCTGGCCAAAGGCTATGCTTCCTAGCCTGTTAAACTCTGTATGGGAAATAAAGTTCTCCTTTCCAAATTTATGAATCTTGTCACTCTTCAGTTGTCAGTAGAAATACTTATTTTCAAGAACATTTCTATGACAATTAAATATGAAAAGACAGTGCTCAAATCTTTGTCTCTGACCTCTGAAAATATGCTTCAAAAAATAAAAATACAATGGGCAAGTTACAACAACCACAGTTACATATTAGTTGAAGATCAGTTATCACACTGTCAAATATATGTGCAAATTTTACCTAGTTTATTTCATCTTAGAGGAGCATAGAATGTTTCCTTATGAGCAAAAATTATTTCATAATAGAACATTCATCATTTATATAATATCACCTCTTTCAGAGCAGACAGAATGCATTATTACTGACAACTGAAATTTGACTTTTGAAAGGACTAACATGGAAAGTCATTTTTGCCTTTTCATTTTAAGACTTCCTCAAATCACACACAATTTCTAAACATTATTTTCCCCTATTACATATACATAGAATAAGTCATAAAGTTAATGATTTCACCTTTCATATGAATTTAACAGTCTATAAGTATTAATAATGAAGTTATAGCTTAATCGCATTATGTTTTTTTGTAAGAACCAACCAGTAATGCAGAGCTTGACTGATTGTTGAATGAGCATAAGTGATAACTGCACAATTTGTATAAATGTCTAAAATAGGGATCAGCAAACTGTGGTCTGTGAGCCAAACCTAGCTATCTGTCTGTTTTTATATGTACCACAAAATAAGAGTCGTTTTCACATTTTTATTATTTAAAAAAATCTAAATCAAAATATTTCATGGTACATAATAAACACATGAAATTCATGTTACAGTGTTCATAAGCAAGGCTTTATCAAAATATAGTTAGATTTCTTCTTTTACATATTGTCTACGGCTGCTTTTGCACAAGAGTGGTAAAGTTGAATATTTGTAACAGAGACCCTTTGATCCATAAAGTCTAAAATATTTATCTGACCCTTTACCAAAAAAAAGTTTGCTGACTTCAGATCTAAAGCAAAATGTATATCGTAGCATTTCTAGTGAGAAAAAACAATTCAGTACAGTACATGAAAATATTTTCTTTAAGACTAATGTAGCTTGCATGGCACTGTATCCATCAAGTGACACGATTAACAATGAGCATGCCCTTTACATAACCAGTCCTTGCTGAGTCTTAACAGCATTAACCTAACAATCAGTTTCTCACATTTTCAACCCCAGTTTCCTAGGAAAAGTAAGGAGGGAGAGGACATGAAACGACGTAAAGTTTTATGAAATCATTTACAGAAAAAAATGCATGTCTCGTGTAATCTAATAATATACAAATTCAACACATTTCAGGTGACTATACTTTGCTTTTGGTTTATAAAAATCGATGATTTCGCACAAAGAATTCTTAATGGCAGCAACAACTTGAAATCCTTTCTTGGGGAAATGCGTAGCATATTGTGTTTGAGAAATGTATGTAAATCTTATAGTGTCTATAGTGACACAAGAAGATATATAAGCAAAATCCAAAAAAAAAAACACAAATATATAGGCATCGAATAAACTTCAAAGCCATTACTTCTTTGGTTCTGGGATGTGGCTTAAACATCTTCATCCATCATTGAAACCTGTAGACCTCCAATGTTAATTTAAAGTTGATGACAGTTGTGTGGGAGGAATGGTGTCAAAAATACATTGATACGCTTTGCACTTCTTAGTTAAATGTCACTCACGGTTTCCAACATGAGCCATTTATTGACTGAGATTTCACCTCCAAGGTGAAGATTGGCAGCCCAGCATGCCTGATTTTTTTTTTTTTTGATTGGTTGTTTTTTGATGCAGAGCCAAATAAATTGCCAAGCCAATCAAGAGATTTCCATATGCTTTTTAATTTTCAGGGTGCAAAAAATGCTTTCTCTTTCAAAGGACAGCAAATTTAGCTTCACATTACAAGACTCACATCTATATCATTAGAAGCAGCATTTTGCGAAAGACTCCTATGCAGAAGACTGAAGAAAAAAAAAAAAGGAAAGTGAATCCTGGCCAACATTCTGACATCTTTTTCCCTTAGGGATTTAGAACAAAATTGTTGCCATTAGTTCATAATGTGAATTGATGCCACAGGATACTTTTAGAGGAGAAAAATCTTAAAACAAGTGAGATATTATATCCATCTAAAAATGCTACAGGCAAAAGGTGTTATGATTTGTGACAAGCTGTGATGTGGCTTTTAAATAAGTGACTCTCAATCTCAAATTTTAACACTTCTTGCTATCCTATATTCTAGGTGCTATAGGTATCTGGCTCCTAAAGAACATTGCTCATCATGTGAGTACCCATGCTGAGTACAAATAGATGACTTATCTTTAAATTTAAAAAATAAACTAAGAATTTACATGTAAAAAGCATAAAAATAAAGTTTAAATTGGCCATACATTTCAGCTTTTTGTCATTAAGAAGTGAATATGAAAACAACAGACACTGGAAAATAAATATTTTTTGAATAGTATATTTAAAATTTATATGTTCAGAAATAAAATTTGACATTGCAGCAGGAGAATAGGGTCTGGAGGCAGGAAACCTAAGGCTGATTCATGCTGACTTCTTAGAACTAAATCAAAAGGAAAACGCTAGCTTTTCACACCTAAGTATCAAAAGAACCAGAAGGGTTCCCTTTGCAAACCAGTCAGATGTTTTCACTGGAGTGTAACTTTGTAACTTTACTTCAGCCTCTGATTGGTTGCTTTTTACAACCAATCAGACTGTTGCAGGCCAAAGTCTCTATTTGCATAGGAGTGTAACTTTGTAACTTCGCTTTAGCCTCTGATTGCTGGCCACTACTTCATTTGCATGGTGTACACCAAGTGGCCCATGAGAAACCTCTAGGGCATATTTGGAACCCAGAAGATTCCATAACCAGGGCCTTTGAGCTGCTCAGGCCCCTCCCACCCTGTCAGGTGTACTTTCATTTTTAATAAGTCTCTGCTTTTGCTGCTTCATTTTTTTCCTTGCTTTGCTGTGTGTTTTGTCCAATTCTTTGTGGAAAATGCCAAGAACTTGGACAACTTGCAGTCAAGACTCTTCGCCGTTAACAATATTATTCAATAACATGATTCTAATGAATTTATTATTTTATGTAGTCATAAAATCGAACTTACAGGCCTTAAAAATATTTGATAAATGATGTTAGCTAAATGATGGAAGCCCATATTTAACCTCACTCTATTACTTGACCAGAGAAAGTGATATTGAGTTGCTGATCATAATAATAAGGAAACTCCTCTTACTAATACAATCATCAAGAAATCCACTCTTAAGGTCTTACTATGTGCTTGACCCTGTTCTATAGGAATATAATTAATATCCCTAGTATATGTACTGTGGAAATATTTGAGGAAAGCTTAAAATAACACCCAGACCTTCCTTGGTTGTATGTTTTATTATATCTCAATTAAATAAGCAATCTAGGATCATATTCCACCAATAATTTATCATCTCCCATTAGTATCTAGTAGCATGAATTCTGAGGGATACCCAACAAACATGTGGAAGTAAAGGAGAAAAGAACATTATAAAGAAAGCCAAAGAGATCAAATTTATGAAATAAGATGATAAAGAATTTTTAATATGTCAGGAAGGAACTACCTTCAATATAATTGTCACATTAACCATAAACATCAGAGAATCTCAATTTAAATTAAAATAAAATCTAAAAAATTATTTAAAAAAAGGATACTTAAAAAATTAAGAGATTTATACCATGCAATTAGGGAAAGGGAAGAAAAAGGAAGGAAGAGAGGGAAGAAAGAAGGGACGGAAGGAAGAAAAGAAAGGGAGAGAGGAAGAAAAAAAATTTAGTAACATTTTCATATCAAATAAGATTAAAAAATCCTGAGAGACAAACAGAGATGGCAGTATACTGCTAAATAAAAAGTATAGCAAGAAGATGTAACCCTCCAGACCATATATAAACATTATATATACCATTAAATAGACAGCAGCCAGAACTGGAAATAAATAAATACTAAGTGATAGGGTGTGGTTGTTCCAGAACTTTCCTCTAAGGAAGTAATTAAGCAGAAAAACAAAATTAAGGAAAATGTGAATAATAGAAGTAAATAATTAACCTGAAAAAAGGTTACACCAACAAAACAACTTTAAAACAATGCATATGAAATATAATCTGAATAAATGAAATTGTATTTCATGTTCTTAGGTGGAGCAACTCATTATAAATCTTTCAGTGTTTCCCAAATTAATCCATAAATTTAATACAACTGGGGAAATAAAGACAGACCAACCAAATAAAAACAAGAAAAGAACATTGACCCAGAGCTTGCCATACTTACAGAGTCAGCCACCATCACTTTGGTTTTGGTAGAGACTGAAAGACAGAGGAGTGGGGAAACTTTATAGTGGAAAAACGGAAGGCTTCAGGTGTTCCCTGATTGAAGATTGTTGGTGTGGGGAAGATGTATGCAACTAACTAGAAGAAGGGCTTCCTATATGATTGTTAGGGAGTGTATATTTGTCTTTTTTCAGTTGGCTCTATGCTAGAAGTAGGAACAACAATGCGAAAGCTGTCAGTTATTAATCAAGTTCATACATTTAGGGCCCACTGTCACAGGGGTTATTGTTTGCCCTCCTATATTGTATGCTAGAGATAGGGGTCTGACTTCTCATAAGACTCACTTATAGCAGGGTGGGTTCTGGGCTGATTTTTGCAGATAATGTGTTGGTTTGTTGAGTGGTTGCTCCAGATTGTGGTAAGGTCAAAGTTCTGTTTTTATATATGGTCCTAACATTGTTTATTTCTTTAATCAATCATAGTGAAAATAACTGTGGGAGATTTTAACAAATGTATTCAATTTTTATATGAAATAATTAAAGACCATAGAAAAAATCATTTAATTTTTAAAAATGACCAAAAAGCGAAGATGTGATAAATACATAATCAAAGTCATATTAATAAAGCCATTGTCAATAACACAGTAAAACTTAAATAAACATATAAATTCAGTAGGTATTTTAGAAAAAGTTCCATGTTTGAGAAATTAATCCTCCATGATTTAAATGGCACTACAAAACAACTGGTAAAGGACAAACTGTTCAGTAGATTTCACTGAGGAAACACTTTGATTAAGGAGCAAATAAAACTAAACCCTTACATATGAGCATAGAATTGTCAAGATAAATCCATAGCTCCAATAGAAAACCACAAGGGAAATACCTTTCAAAATAAAACTTCAAAAGTACAAATATAAATTAGCAAAATTAATCATCTTTTCTTAGCGGAAAAAGAGCAAATTTAATAAATAAATGCGAGATTAAGAGAAGATGCTTGCAATTTCTAATTTACATAATCAGTAACTGATGAAATTTAATCCAAATAGAAAAATAAGCAAGAAATACCAAGAAGCAATTTATAGATGAGAAAAGTCAAAGGGCAAGTGCTATGGTCTGAATGTGTCCCCCAAAATGTTTATTTTGAAAATTAATCACCAACATGATATTATTAAGAGGTGAGGTTTTTAGGAGGTCATTAAGTTACAGGGACAGAATTCTCCATAATGGGATTAGTGCCCTTTTAAAAAAGGATGAAAGGAGCTGACTTGTCTTTTCACCATTTAAAAATGCAGCAAGATACTGCCCTCATCAGACATTTGATCTGCTGACACCTTAAACTTGGACTTCCCAGCCTCTAGAACTACAAAATACATTTCTATTATTTATAATTGCCCAATCTAAGGAATTTTTATAGCAGCCCAAACGAACTAAGATAGCAAGGAAATGTGTCAATAAATGCCCATGTTCACTGGGGGAAAAAAAGTAAAATGATAACAGAGTATCACTCTCACCCAGAAAACTGGCAAAGATTAGAAAGTGTATACTGCCAAGCACTGGGCATGTTGGGCATGTGGAAACTCTCAAGTACTACTCATGGGGGTATAGACTGGTGCAGCCATTCTGAAGAGCAATCTGGCAGTTCTTTGTTAAAATCAGTATGTATATCTCTAGATGTCCTCAGACCTGCCATTTTTCCTTATTGGAATACATGCTGGGAAAATGCTACCCTAAGAACATATTCATATCAGGATGTCCATCACAGTGTTGTTTGCATAGCCAAGAATTGGAGGCAATTAAAACAGCACTCAGGAGATGATTAAGTCAAGCTTAATGGGTATTCACTGTGGAACGCTGCATAACAGTAGAGGGAATGTACTAAATGTGCACACAGCTACATGTTAAAATTATACTGCTAAGTGAAAAATAAGCAATACCTTTATTGAAAAAACGCCCTTATTAATCTATGTGCATTTTATTAGAACACAGGAAATAAAATGAATACACTAAACACACTAGAATGGTTGCATGTCGGGGAGGGGAAGAGTAAAGATGGGTTTAAAGGAAATGAGCAAGTTAATAAATGGAATTAGAGGGACCTAATGTAAGTCAGTGATGACAGTGTTAACTAAGAAGCTGTAGAAACTCAGCGTTATGCTCTTGAGGAAAAAATGAATAAACGCCTATAAATTAAAGTAATTTATTCTGCCTTTTCCTAGCAAATAGAAAACAATCAAAGGCCTTAATGAGAGGGCAATATGGTCACAGTGTGGGCACCAGAAATATCATCACCAGAATCTGAAGGCTGACAGCATGAGTAGGAAATATCTGAGCCCAGAAAACAGAAATCGAGAGAGTTATTAGCATACATATAAAACTGAAGACATTCAATATGAAGGATCATTTTTATGGAAACAAAATGAAACACAAACACAAAGCTAAGAAAGAAAGAGCCACAGATCATCTTATCTGATTAACTTCACCCACCGTCCAAATTGATAACTATGGATGGATGATCAGGGGCGTTCTCTGCTGTGGCATGTTCCCTCTGACATCCTATTAGTCTGTGAATAATCTTGGTCAGGCTAAGAACTCACTCGCAGCCACATTGTTCATAATAGCTAATCAATATTTACAGAAATAGGTTTTAAGAAGAGGTGTTTTTTTATCCTTTATTTTTCAAAAATTTAAGAAAAATAATGTGTTTGCTTCAAAGCAATTTAGAAGAGACATATGCATTTTAGACAGCTGCACCTTTCATTTAAATATTTTCTTTCAACAAATGCCTATATCGTTAATTTTTAATTCTACCAATATCTATTAATTGTTTGGCCCTCACATGGTACTGGATGCAAAGAATCAGACAGCGAAAAAGTTGTGGTCTATTTCCTTGAGAAACTCACAGATATTAATGTATAAAAATTAGAAGCAAAGTTGTAAATAGAAAACAAACAAACAGGGAAATGTCATTACCAAGTGAGGAGAATGGACTAAGCAGGATGATATCTGAAAAAAAAAAAAAAAAAAAAAAAAAGAGAGAGAAGTTGTAAAGAGTTCTACTTCATGAAATGTTGAGATATTTTCCTAGCAAGAGGTACTGGTACTTGAGAAGAAGTCACAAAAAGTGGTAATTTGTACAGTCGAGACTGGATTATAAATGGTTTTGGATGCCATGACCGTGGAATTAAACCTCAGCAGAAAAAAGCAAAGGGAATGTTTCAGATTTTGAGCAGACAGTGATACGATTCACTTTACATTTTTGAGCAATAGCTCAAGCAATGAACACTTTCTAGGCTGAGAGTTAGAGGATAAGATAATTATGGGCAGATGGCCCAATGAGAGCGTTTTATCTCTAAAGAGAGAGAATATACTCTTATTATTTCCCCACTCACCCCTAAGTACTCATTAACATGTTTCTTCTAAAAATGTGCATTTTAAAATCTATTCATGACTCACAGACATATTCTCAATCCTAAACATTTACCAAACAACCAAGCTCAAATGTGAGTTTTATTTCTCTGTTGGTTTATTATTAAAGGGACCATTTTTACTGCCACTTATTAATTTGATAATTTTACATTAGTTTTTTAAATGTTCAATCAATAATTAGGTTCTTGTGTTTGTTGAACTAAACGATTTTACTCTGGGGGTGGCAAGAAAAATGTTAGAGGGTTGTAGCTCTCTGGCAAATGACTTTATTCCTTTCCCTCTAATTTAATCTTCCATTAAGATAAACAAATGGCCAGGCGAGGTGGCTTACTCCTGTAATCCCAGCATTTTGGGAGGCCGAGACAGGCAGATCACTTGAGGTCAGAAGTTTGAGACTAGCCTGGCCAACATGGTGAAACCCTGTCTCTATTAAAAACACAGAAAATAGCTGGGCATGCTGGTGGGTGCCTGTAATCTCAGCTACTTAGGAGGCTGAGGCAGGAGAATAGCTTGAACCCAGGAGGTGGAAGCAGTGAGCTGAGATCGTGCCACTGCACTCCAGCCTGGGTGACAGAGTGAGAGAGCCTCCATCTCAGAGAAAAACAAAAACAAACAGACAAAGAAACAGAAAAGGAACGAAAGTAAAGGAGCCTGGAGAGGAGGGGAGGGAGAGGAGAGGAGAGGAAGGCACAAAAGAAAGAGCAAAGAGATCAATCCTCAACTTTAACAAACATCTTAAACCTGTAAAATCTGGTTTTGTGTATTGAAGTAGCAAAATTGACATATGTTATTTCCTTAAATAGGTTAATCTTTGTCTAGAGGCCCTGGACAAATTTTCTTTGTTACATGTAAATTTTGCCAGATATTTTTAATTTCTTTTTTCTTTTAGAAAGAATGTGTAACTTCTTTTTATTTTGTGTACCCCTTGACTCCATCCTATTCATTTCAGCTCTAGCTAGACTGTTATTGAGATTGAGACCATGATTAAGATTGAGAATAATTTTGTACTAAAAAAAGTCATCAATAAAAACAAATAAATCTATACTCTATAGGCATTTTTCCAGGAACCGCTAGTGCTATTTATATTGCTTTGTGCTACAAAATATTGAAAATGTACTGCCACAATCGTTATGTTTTATTAATGTAAGTTTAGTTTAGAAATGTTAGCAAACACATAAAATACAAAGACAATATGAATAATCTATTTTTCCCTTTCTGGAAACATCTTTTGTATATAACATTCCAATCTCAATTTTATATGTTTATACATCTTTCAAAGTAAAATTTTATTTCACTTACCAATATCACATATATTTTCTCATATGATCAAAACAAATGTCTTAAACCATCTGTTTCTTGAGTGCAAATTATTATATAACAACAGCTGCTGTCAAAGGAAAATCTATAGCACTTTTGTGAACCTGGGCTCTGGAGACAGATTGCCTGAGGTTTAATCACCACCTCACCACTATTGACATGTGAGCTTGAGCAAATTCCTTAACATCTCACTGCCTCAATTTCCACATTTGATAAATAGGTACAAAAACCAATATCTATTTCATAGTGTTGCTGTTCTAATTAGATGATTTTGTAAATGTAGAGCAATGGCCAAGAAACGTGCTCAAGATCAATAATGATCGGGGAAATGCAAATGAAAACCACAATGCAATAATATGTTACTCCTGCAAGAATGGCCATAATAAAAAAATCAAAAAATAATAGATCTTGGCATGGATGCAGTGAACAGGGAACATTTCTATGCTGCTGGTGGGAGTGTAAACTAGTATAACCACTATGGAAAACAGTGTGGGGATTCCTTCATCAACTAAAAAGGTAGAACTACCGTTTGATCCAGCAATCTCACTACTGGGTATCTACCAAGAGGAAAATAAGTCATTGTATGAAAAAGATACTTGTACATGCATGTTTGTAGCAGCACAATTCACAATTGCAAAAATGTGGAACCAACCCAAATGCCATCAATCAACAAATGGATAAAGAAATTGTACATATATATGGTGGAATACTACTCAGCTATAAAAAGGAATGAATTAATGGCATTCCCAGCAGCCTGCATGAAAGTGGAGACTATTATTCTAAGTGAAGTAACTCAGGAATGAAAAACCAAACATTGTATCTTCCCACTCATAAGTGGGAGCTAAACTATGAGGATGTAAAGGCATAAGAATGACACAATGGACTTTGTGAACTCAGGGGAAAGGGTGGGAGGGTGGTGAGGAATAAAAACCACAAATTGGGTTCAGTGTATGCTGCTCGGGTGGTGGGTGCTCCAAAATCTCACAAATCACCACTAAAAAACTTATGTAACCACCTGTTCCCCAAAAACTTATGGAAATGAAAAAATTTAAAACATTAATTTAAGGAATGTGCTTGCTTTACTTTTTTGGCAAAAGAAAAAAATAATTACAAAGGTATAACCAATATGTAGGGAAAACAGAAATACTTCAGGAATCCAGACTGAGTTGTGGAAATGTCAGCTTCTAGGTCCAAAGGGTTTGGTTAAGAGAAAGAAAGAAAGAAAGAAAGAAAGAAAGAAAGAAAGAA